>NW_024424230.1:42438982-42446002 GCF_017311325.1 Ursus maritimus | reverse complement strand
TTTTTTCTCACCAACCCCTCCCCGAGTATGTGACCCTAGGAGGGTCCTAGCTTTCTGCAATATCTCATTCCTAACTCTCTCTGCCACAAAGGTCCAAAACCCTGTCGTCTGGCCTCACCAACTGGCAATGCCAATAGCTTCAGGTTCCTCATGCAGGTAAATCTGCTCAGAGCATCTGCAGCTTTCCTTGTCATTCTGGTCTTTAGCTCATTCAGTTTTTGTCCAGAGATTTATCTTAATTTCTCCTGAGCTCAGGGGTAAAAGAGGAGAGGGAAAAGTGAGAGGTAAAGGGAAAGAGGAATAAGGAGAGGGGGAAACAAGAGGAGAAAGAGAATGTGGAGGGAAATAAAGGCAAGGAGGAGGAAGAAGGGTTTAAAGGAGGAGGAGGATATATTCATCCAGCATCAGTTATTTTGTAACAGACAGGATTTTCCATTTTACCGTATTGCCAAATACTCTGCGGGAACCCTACATTTTACAGAATTTATATCTATCATTACACCACATGCTCTTTCACCTTTGGGCCTTTGTTCATGTCTGCTTGGAACAGTCTGCCCCTGTTTAATTTCCCCAGCTTCCCTTTACCTGGTTTATGAATGCTTTCAAGCATAAGTAAGAAAGCACCAAAAGAACAATGGCTTAATCAATAAGTAGATTTAATTAGCTCACCTGGCAGGCAACCTGGAGATAAAATATCCAGCAGGCCAGTGATGTCAAGGTATGTGTCCTTCCCCCGGCCACCGGACAGCTGGAGCAGTTCCAGTCACCAGAGCTCACACCAATGTCATGAGCAAGAAGGACAGGGAGAGGCAAACAATTTCTCCTCCTCTTGATTGGCCCCACCAGCCTGTACCCCTTTCTATATTCTCAGTCAGAACATTCCCAGCACGTGTCCTTGGCTTCAGGAAAATGAGGATGCGGCCCAGTGAGCATGGATAATTGTGACTTAACACTAAGCGTGCACAGCCTTACCTTCCCTGATTTCAGCACGTCTCCATCCACTACCTGGACAAAAAGTGAGATTCACTTAGGAACCTAAATTAGGTTCCCTTCTAACGTGCTTTGGGGACTTTATTCTTATCCTATTGGAGCACCCCTCACACTTGACATGATTTGTGTGATGTCTGCCTTCCCTGCTGTATTGTAAGGTCTATGAGGGCAAAGGTCATGACTATTTTTAGTCAATTCTTAATCCATATAATAAATACCAAACATATGTTTGTTGAAAAAAAAATAGAACAACAATAAAAGCCAAATATAATGGGTCTCTACCCATAATTTTATTACCAAACTCTCCTCTGAGAATCAGACCCAAATGTACCGTAGTCTACCAGACATCTCCATTCTGGGATTTTAATATAGTCCTAAGGTAAAATTCGCTTAGATGCAGTACAATTTTATGATGGGGCTAGCTTCTAAAGTAAGCACAGAGGCCATAATCTAATACAGACAAAAGTGCCCTTAGGAATACATAAAGTACAGTGATACTCAGAGACACGGTCTCCCAAGCAGACCAACACAGCATCTACGGCTTACTGGGAAGAGTCTCATAGCAGGTACCAAACCGATAATTGTTCATTGAATATACGAAGTTATAGGTTTGGATGTGGTCAGGTCAGCAGGGCACACCAGAGAAAAATAACTGTGGGGCCCAAAAGGAAGCATTCCAAATTCCTCGTGCCTTCTAATCATGCCTGTCTAGAAAAAGCTGTCATCAAACCGAAAATGCTGATTTAAATCCTAATTATGCATTTACAAAACCCAACAACACAACATGGGTATTTCTTGTTTTTTCTTTGGACCTAAACGATACATTCCCCATTAAACAATTAGAGATGCAAACCACTACAGCAAAAGTGCTTCCAGGCAAACAAATATTCAGGGACAATCTGTCAATTTTGGAGACTTGTATTTAACTATGAATGTTGCCTTCTATTACTGGAAACCACTTGAGGATCCTCTGAAGTGGTCACTTAAGAAGAGGGCATATCCTCTTAGAAACAAGTCTATGATTCCTAACTTCTTAAGGTTCTCTTGAAAGACTTTGACCAAACCCCTAGTGTTTTACTGGTTATGGCATAGAGGGCAGAAGACATGGCGGAACATCTTTGACCTGACCCTGGAAGCTGGGACACCAGGAAGAGCATATTGTATTTATCCGAAATACTAAGTTACCCTGATTTTCTTTCCATCATGACTCATGGGATTCTTTTATTCAATAGATTTAAGTGCCAGCATTCTTCCAGGCACTGGGTCTAGGGAGGCAAAAGGAACAAATGGGTACAAGAGTAATTACTCCTAGTGAAGAAGAAAGAAAATAACCTTACAGATTATAACAGACTTCACAGGATATGCACAGAGATAGGTACATACAAACATCATAGCAAAAAAGAGAGGTAACCACAGCATACCAGCAGCATGAAAGAAAGAGTTTTTCATTTCTTTCCCTGTTTCTACGTTCACCTGAAGATATTTTTTCCATAAAATGTCTAAATTGTCTATCCTCAAACACAGCTAAGAGACAGATAGATGGTGACCATTGTCAGGCCTGCCATGTAAGGATGCTGTGGGTGAACACTGCACAAAGGGGGCCATTCCCATCATGGACATATCCTGACATAGACAGGTATGGAGGCTGAGTCCAAACTGTATTCAGGGGTGTCTCAAGTCACTTCTATCCTGTGCTTCAACTTGAGAAGCCTAATGCCTGTCATCTAATATGGTTGCTTCACTCAAAGTCTAATATGGTTGCTTCACCGGGAAGTCAGCCCATTCCACCTCCTCAGCCCCTCCACGCGTGTCCTGCTGAGGCTCTGAGCTGTCTAGAGTATCCCAGGTATGTGTGGGCAGGCGTGCTTTTAGGCACATGTGTGTGTCCGGCTTATATCACTGTGAGGCTCCGGACAACTGCCCCCAGCACAGAGATATTCAGGTTATGCTAATGTTTTAATCCTTACAGACCAAGAAACTACTTGTAATTCTCAAATCGGTACCAGCAGCTGCCATCGGGCCCGCTTCACTTTCACACCAAACAAAACGAACGAGAAAACACGTATCTTTCCTTTGGCTTTGTGTGAGCTCCTTGACAAAAGATGATGACAAGATGGCAGAGAATTCCGGCATCTGACCAGCACTGCCTTTTATGCTGTCCGCACGCAAAACCCTTTGATCTGCAGCTGCAGCTGCTCTTTGCAGAGCTTGGCACGGCACTGAGGAATTCCTGGTCAGCCAGAACTTTCACTCTTGGGAAGCCGTGTCCTTCCTGATTGCAGCCTGCCAGGCTGGCTCAGCAGCTTGTGCGGCCGCCCAGCTGCCCACAACTCTATTCAGAGCCGGGCTGCCCCACGCCTTCCCCGCCCCCCCTCCTCTCTCTGCCCTGCCTGTCACCGCTCTGGGGCAATTCACTGCACAACAAGGAGCAGCAACAACTCTTTTGCATATTTCTTGTTTTTCATCCCTCTGCAGGGGGGAATTAAACTGGCACAGGTAAAAATGTGAGTTTTGTTTTACAAGCCCCTTTCTGGAATACAGGATTTCTGTCTCCCAAGGGGCCTCCCTTGACTCAAAATCCTTAAAACACCAACAAAGGAAACAACAGAGTGTAATTTTATTAATCCCTCAAAAGCACATAATAAAAGATCGGGAACAGATGACCTTTGCCACCTGAGCCAAGAATAATTTTCGTGACTCAGAGGACAACCTCATCCCAATCCTGACCCCGGATCCTCAATGATCGCAAATCCCAAGCCACACCCATTGCACAGCATTGGGAAATGGGAGAAAGGAGAACACTATTATCCATGACCTGGATTTGGAAGACCTCACTTGCTTCTCCGATTTCAGGATGGCTACTGCTGCATAAGCTGCCTGCAAGAGCAAAAGTATTTGAAAAACTATCCCTTTAAGGTACAATTGATTTAGCCATAAATAAATCCTGGAGGGAACGTTCTGCTCTTTGCCAGGATGGCCAGTGCGCACGATGTGCGTGTTCTTTCACATGGCGATATTTGATAGGCCCCTGCATTGGCTGGAAAATGTAATTTGCTCAGTGAAGCAGGCCCATCCCTTCCCCCTGGTTGCTTCCTGTTCCTTTAACAAATGCGGCAGCCGCCTCTTGCCACTCAGGATCCATCCGGGCTTATCTTATACTGATAACAAGTATTTATCAGGTGGGTGATTATTTTTGTTATAAAGCAAATACACAGGCCATGTTGTTTCAATTACAGAAATTATATCTCCCCCACCCCCAGGTAATTCCTAATTGAGTAATTAGAAGGCTTACAGGGCTCACTGAGACTTTCCTGAATGCCAAGGATGCATTACTCTCCTTCCGTGAACCGTTTTTCTCGATAGTTCTACTCTGAACAAAGGTTAATCTAGATCAGCAAAGTTTCAACTGAAAGGACATTTGTGCTCATCAGTGTTATCACTCTGGCGAGTCTGGTTTTCATCAAGAGTTTTAAAATGAACAGCCGCTGGGTTTTCTATAAACACCAAAATGTATGGACGGGAAATATCTCTGAGCGGGTCAGGGATAGAAGCGAGTTTCCATTCCCCAGTCCGCCACTGTTGTCTCAATTGCTGCTCTTACCTTGGATTCTGGTTCTGAAGGTTTTCATCCCGTAGGCAAAGGGAATAGCTATTCTTAACTCCACAGGAGTGGAGTGGAGTTGGGTTCCTTCAAATAGATAACAAGTGCAAAAGATTATAATTCCTCTAGATTCAAATTTAATCTTTGCTGTATATTGAGTGCGTGGTGAACACGATTCTTTGCTGCTCCAGTGGAAAACAGGGTATCTCTACAAAGCCCTAGAAAAATGTAAATGATATATAATGGTCCACGAAGAGCGCCTGTTTTGGGGAAGGAGCAAGAAAAAGAGATACAAACTGTGACATAAATTGCCCCCATCAAATCCTCAGAAATTCAGTGCATCAGAGTAGACAATTTCTGTTACCATCTTCTGCTAAAGAATATTGTGAGAAACAAATTTGGACAGGGCTTGAGTGGCAAATGAAGGGGACTGTTGGTGAGGAAGTGTGAGATGGAAAGAGCCTGATTTAATCTCTAGATATCAACACTTCTACCTGCTCTCCTTAGCCATAAGCGCCACTTTCAGCAACTTTCCCTCTACTTTCGTATTAAGTTCTTTAACTATTAAAAAATATATAGTAATTTGCTAAGGCAGCTATAACTAAGTACCACGAACTGGATGACTTCGCACAAAAGTATCATCTCACATTTTAGAAACGAGAAACCTGAAGTGAAGACGTCAGTAAGGTGATTGCTCCTAAAGGCTGTGAGGGAAGGCTCTGTTCCAGGCCTTTCCCCTTGGCTTGTAGATGGCTGTCCTCTCCCTGTGTCTGCACATCATCTCCCTCTATGCGTGTCTGTGTCTGTGGCCAAACTTCCTCTTTTTTAAAAAAAAAAAATTTTATTTATGTATTTGACAGAGAGAGAGAGAGCACACAAGAGAGAGTGAGCATGGGCGGGGGGTGAAGAGCAGAGGGAGAAGGAGAAGTAGACTCCCCACTGAGCAGGGAGCCTGACATGGGGCTTGATCCCAAGGGCCCTGAGATCATGACCTGAGCTGAAGGCAGACTCTTAACCGACTGAGTCATCCGGGTAGATGCCCCCAAACTTCCTCTTTTTATAAGGACACCAATCATATTGGATTAAGACCCAACCTAATGACCTCATCTTAACTAACTACATCTATCACAGCCTTATTTTCAAATAAGTCACATTCTGAGACACAGGGGGTTAGGATTTCAACATATAAAATTCGGGGGGATTGCAATTCAACCCATAATAGCTGGATTGGTAACCATCTATAAATTCTGACTCGGGTCCACAATTACATGGATTTTCTCCTAATAACTCAGAAAAAAGTTCTCACAATTGTTTTTTTAAGCCAAAAATGAGAGGTAGGTCAGATCAAATGTTATTAATTAATTACTTGTAATCATGAAGTTACCCATGTAATGCCCCACTCTATGCTGCTCTCGGTAAGGATATATAAAGTTCCAGCAGATTCACTTTCCAATCTGTCAGACCTGCTTCTTTGAGTGATGCAGGAACAGCTGTGAAATGTCCCCCAGCCCTGTGCTCTCTGCCACCCCATGGCCGAATCAGAGCCTGCCACCTGAGAGACCAGTTACTTCATTTTATTTTATGTTTTATAAGCCTTGAATCCCTTTCCTAGATATTTTTATTGTCTGTGTGGAAACTCCAGAGGAGGCTTATAAAGCGCACAGGAAATGGTTGAAAACTATCTGAAGGTTGACTTCGGTGGTTAAACTTTCTATTGTGCAACTAATTGCTTTACTCAGGGACTGAGTGCAGTGGACGCTTTTGTTAGTCCCACAAGTTACACTGAGTGTATGTGAAGTACTATGTGTCTAATACAGACATATAGACTCTAGGTTCTCAGTAGTTGACATGGTCAGGTGGGGAGAAGTAGATGTTTTCCTAGGTGGGAAGAGGCATTGGAGAGGAAAAGCTGTTAGAAATAACTTAGACTTGACCTTTTGTTCATCCCCCATCCAACCAAAAATGAATCTGTCCTAGAAGTGGCAAAGCATGTTATTTTGAAAGGTGTTTGGTATTATTAAAAATATTTATCTTTAAATGAAATTTGGTAGTATACCCAGCTCCATCAAAGAGAAAAATAAGGCTTCTTTGTACGGCTGAACCAAAGCCTCAAAATCATCAACCTATCTTCACTCTACTCAGAGGACACTGCAAAGAAGATCCTAGTCGGGAAAGATGAATACAACTGTGAGTATTTTGAATGTTCACTTTTCCTTAACGCTGGGAAATAGCTTTTACTCAGTCTAACAGAAAAGTTACAGTGACCCAGCAAGAATTGGATATTTATTTTATTTTTGGATGAGAAATGAAGTACCAAGACATTTCATTACAGCCATGGTCCTAGACTCATCCTTAACATGAATTCTCTGATTGGTTTTTCTATGAGCGCAAGGCCCCAGTGTCTTTTTCCACACACACCAGATGGATGG
>NW_024424230.1:42384734-42438975 GCF_017311325.1 Ursus maritimus | reverse complement strand
TCTTTCCTCCCAGAGAAAATTCCTCAAAGTGTTTTCAGTGATGCCTGGTCTGAAGATGGCTAGTATGGAGCCACAGTTTGAAAGCATCTGAGAAAGAATTCGAGTTCATGTCAGATTAGGGAGTAACTTTTAAATCCACAAATATTACTATTTTGGAGTGAAGCCCAACAGATTGATAAGTAAATCCTACAGTGGGGAAGTGATCTAAAGCGTAGGAAAGGAGATGATTGTATTATGTTTCCCACCTGAGATAAAACTTACAACTATGTGAATACATGTAGAATCTTCTTTAAAAGAATATATGAATTCGCACTTAGGATGCTTAGTACTAATGTCTGAATTCTAAAGATGGGGAAGTTAAAAGTGGAAAGAAAATAAATGATGTGTCAAAATACAATACAGTTGTTTATGAAATCACCTGAATGCAGGTAAATTTATTTTTTTATTTAGTCCACCTAAAGCTCCAGAAAGAATCTTCCAAGTATTTCTCAAAAACTGAAAAATAAAATAATCATGGTAAAAACTAATCCTACCCGACTGTTGCTTTTTAAATGAAATAACGATACTATTTCATAATTTAATAAATACACTGTAGGAACACTGAATTTTGTACTTAAAAGACAGGGTTCTCTAATCCTATTCTCTTATTTTACAGGAAATCCAGGATGAGTTACTTTACATTTTTAAATTGAAGTACAACATACATACACAAAAATGTTCAGCAGAATGGATTATGAACTTTTTTGAACATGTAATCAATCTTTAAATAAGGAGAAATTACTTTAAAATAAGTAAGTCTCAGTTTTCTCTCCAAGTCAAGAATATTATTTAAATAAATCCCTTGTTTTAAAATATTTAAGAAATAGAAGTCAGGATAGAGGTTACCTTGAGGCAGAAGAAAGGGGTAGGGATACTGGTAATCTTACAATACTAGAGATTAACTTTGTGTATTTTTGAATTTTGTATAAATCAATGAATACATCGTTTTTGTCTGGATTCTTTCATCTAACATTATATCAATATGATTTATTTATATTGTTGCATTTAGCAATGATTTATTTATTCTAATTATTGTATAGTCTCTTATTGCAGGATTTATTATTTATTTATTTATTTATTTATTTATTTATTTTTCTATTCTACAGTGAATAGATACTGGGTTGTTTCCCATTTGTAACTATTGAAAAGAATTCTAAAGATAAAAATATGAATTATTATGCGTGTATGCTCATACATATGGATATACTTCTATTGCATATATGCTCAAGATTTGAACTACTAATATGTGGGGAATTAATACATTCGATTTTAGTAGAAAATGGCAATTTTCCACCAATAATATATGAAGGCTCTACTTACTCCAATCTTCATCAAGGCTTAAGGAATGCAGCTAAAGTTATGTTTAGAGGCAGATTTATTGTCACTTATGCATTAACTAGAAAAGAAGATAGGCTGAAAATTAATCATAAGTATCCATTTTGTGGAATAAGTTAAACTACATATAAATCACAAAGAATATAGAATGATAGAAATAAAAAGAGAAGAGAGTCGTGAAAGAGAAAAACAAAATACAACAGAGGGTATCAACATTCTAAAAGTTCTGAAAACCAATTAAGAAAAAAGAGAGAGAGAGCCACCATATCAGAAATGAAAAGGGGGTCCTCACTATAAATTCTACATGTATTAAAAAGATAATATGGGGTAGCCTGGGTGGCACAGTCAGTTAAGCAGCCTACTCTTGGTTTCAGCTCAGGTTATGATCTCAGGGTGGTTGGTGAGACGATTCCCCCGCCCAGCTCCTTACTCAGCGAGGAGTCTGCTTATGACTCTCTCTCCCTCTCCCTCTGCCCTCCTCCCTCTCTCTCTCTAATAAATAAATAAATCTTTTTAATAAAAGATAATATGAAGATGTTATAAACAACTTTATGTCAATATGTTAAAAATCATCAGTGTAATGTTAAGAATTCTTAGAAAAACACAACTTACCAAAGTACACACAAAAGAAATGGAAAATGTCAATAGTCTTATATCTATTATCTGTTTACTTGCTGATACCCAAAATTGTAACATAGCATGTCAAACACTATACAGCTAGGTCATGGGATAGCTAGGTCTAAAGTGTAAGTTCCTTCGATGCTCTAATACCCAGGTCCAACACCCACATAAAAGGCAGTATAAAGTAGTATAGAGTTGCATGAGCTCAGGAGTTAGAAGGTCTAAGTACTTACCTTGGGTCACACTAGACAACTGAGTCACACTAGATAATTACTTTAACCTTCCTAAATTTCAGTGTCTTCAACTGTAAATGGATAAAATGGATAAAATAATAGTACATACTCTCTAGAAATACTGTGACTAAATGAGATAAACAGTTCTTAGAACATTGCCAGGGTATAAAAATAAGAAATAATACAAAAAAAATGCTTAGTCATTATTTTTGTTGTTATTTAAGAATAAGAAAGAAAAACATGACCTATCCCTTCTCATGGGTCAGTTTTAGATAATGTCATAGCATCTTTGGCCCCATCAGTAAATATGATATTTACTAATACCTTTGGTTTTTGTAGGTCCTAGTAAATATTACATTAATATTAGTATTTTTATTCTAATAAACGAAGACTAGTCCCTAAAATAGAGATTCCACATGCATTATTAACATAGAACACAGTAGGTTATAGTTTCATGGTTTTTAAGATTTCTTCTTGCTCTAAAATCCTCTACCTTTACTAGAAAATTTTGTATTTCTAAGCTGATGTCTTAAAAATATAGGTTTTTCTCTTACATTTCACTGTGACTTACTTAGATTTCTACTAAGCAAACACTAGCTCATCTGTCATTACTTCCAAAATCTTCCATAAATTGGGGTGTGGGCACCCCAAGAATCAAACAGTGACATTTAAAAACCCTATGCTACTTTTCTACTTTCTTTCTGTTTGGTTTCAGAAATGAGTTATTTCTATGAGTAAATGTACTGCGTCTGCTTTAGTCAAGGTAGCAAGGTGAGGTGATTAATTTTGAGAATGTGATAAACACCGCAAATATAAGCTCCAACCATATGAATTCATAGGCCAAATAAGTTGTACTATTCTCTTGATCCTTGAAAACGACTACACTGATAGCCAAAATGGTCTTTTACACACTCATGACATATATATGATTCCTAAAGCCTATGATCTTCAGTAGAAAATGTTAGAATGCCCAAAGGAAGATTCGAACTTGGGGGGAAAAAAACTCAAAAATGCAAATACAATCTGTGATCTTGCATTAATGAGATGATTTTTAATGTGATAAGAACCTCTAAAATTTACAGAGGCTTTTAAATTCACATATAATTACAATAAAAGCATACCTGTGTTACATTGCTAATTAGTGATGGGATGTATCAAAATCATAGCCATAAAATAATGTATGTGTACATTCTTTAGAAAAAATAGCAAATTGATGCTCTTAAAGGGATATTGTCAGTGCCAACCTCTATGACACTCAAAAAAAAAAATTCAATATTAATTTCCAAATGGTCACTTTATTATTTTTCTCTACCAAGAAAAATATCTAAGAATTGCAATATTATTTTTTAATATACATGGTGAATGCCACAACTTTTCTTTCAGATAGTCATAATTCTATTTTGTGACGCTCTTAACATAATCTTGGCAGTAGAAAAGTCTTCCAGGTGCACCTGCAGAGAGCAGATGGCTTTGAGCAGCTCTGCTTGGGGGTAGGTCTTGGTTCCCTCATGCGCTCACCCTTTCCTGGGAGCAAAGCACCAGGTGTTGCAAAAGCTCCGTTTATATTCCATACACACCTCATGCTCTTTTGCTTCCAAACTTGCACAAAAGTCTTCCTCCCTTGTTTTGTATTGATAAAGTTTGGTTATTCTTCAGATGAATTACGTGATCCTGAGAAAAGTTAGTGGGCAGCGATGCCTGACTGAAAGTTTGTGCTTTTGACTAATGGACAGCACTGGCTGGAATGGGAATGGAGGAATTTCCACCAGCTTACCCCATAACTCAGAGGCGTATGAAAGAAGTCTTAAAGCAGAAGATATTAAGGAAAAAAAAAAAAAAGGTTTACTATTTCCTGTTATTCTTCTCAGTCCTGGTCCCACAAGCCAAGTTCATACAGATTAGTAACATTACCCGCAGATACATAGAAAAAGGGTATGAATATGTTCATCCCACAAGGGAAGATAGATTGTAAGCAAACGTCGGAAAAATAGTAACCTCACCTTTTCAACAATACGAAAATTAAAATGGCATATCACGATCTATCTATGAAAGTACTAAAACTTTAAAATAATCATACCCAACCCTGTTAGGCACTCATGCATTGCTCGTAGCAGTTAACATAACTATGGTAGAGAGTAGAGAATACGTCTCAAATTTTTAAATAATGTTTCTAGCATTTTGTAAGACTTCCAAGTTGTTGGAATGTATCATTTAAACAAATTACAAAAGGAAGGATAATACCAACAGGCATCAGGATATTCAATGCAAGTCATTATAGTAACATTTAATTGGAAAACTAAAGACCTATATGTTCAATAAGAGAACAGTTAAATACACTGCAGACCACCAGCTTTGTAGATTATAATGCTGTTGAATAATTCACTAACACAATATAGCAACATGGACATATATTTATTATATAATAACTCATACCATAAGTTATCTCTATTATGATTATATTTATGCAAAATTATTAATTAAAACATGGGTAAATGAAAATAGTTTGGATGTCAGAGAAACGTGATTTTTTTTCTTTTACTATGATTTTTATTATAATGATGTTTCGTGTTTTCAAGTTCATGATACTAATATCCTTCCCTCACAAAGCCACAGTCTAACCTACAACAGCTCAATTCTGTCAAAATCTTCCTCATCGTCACCAGAATTCAAGAGTGTAGCCACAACAGCAGATAGAGTGAGGAAAGCAGTTCTTTAAGCAGTCTCCCCTACTACCCATGGTTTCAGTAACAATTTCATGTTAGAATGCTATCCTTGGTAGTTAAACTGAAATAAAATAACTCAGGCAATATGCACAATTTAAAACTCAATTTGGCTTAGCTTCTTGGGAAGTTCCACTATGGCCTTTCTTATTGACTCTGGCAACTTCCCAGGTTTCAAAGTATTGTTAAAAACTATGAGGAAAAAAACTATGCATGTCAGGCATAACTTTGTCAAAATTAAGCTGAAAGGCCATCTGGTTCCGTTGTCTTATTAAGTTTGTCACATTTTATAGGTAGTTGAGCTTCGTTTCTGATAATCAACCTGTCCAAAGGATGACAAGAATTACTTCATTGGGTAAGTAAACTGCTACAGTTGGTTACCTCAACATGACATCCTCTCCCCCAGGATTTCATTGCTTATATAAATTTCTAAATTTTTATTTTGAAGATCCAGTGTTCAAATCCCCAGTGGCCCTTCAAGGATTCGTTTTATCTTTACCGTCACCCAGTTCCAGCCACCACATCTCACCCTGAATCTCAACCAACTTCCTGATCATATTACATAAGCCACTTCCCACTTCAATCTGTCCTCACTTTGGAGTCAGAGTGTTAGTTTCAGAACCCAATTTGGAACATATCACCATCACCACAAACTCTATCTTCTATCCTTCCCCACACCAGGCCTCTTAAGATACCTGGATGGCCTCCTATTAATATGGGGCCCGATCTCACCCTTACCTACCCTTCCTGCGCATGTTATGCCGTCTGTTCACTGTTCTTGGTGCTTCGTGCACATCCTTTCATTTTTCCCTGCAATCAAGGTGTCTCCCTCCCTACCTTGGCCAACCCACCCAGCATCATAGCTCTTGCTCCTGCTACTCATACTTTGTCTGAAGGTCCATTTGCACGCTATCCCTCACTGAGTGAGCTCTGCTCACATTCAGATCTCCATTCAGGGAAGCCTTTCCTGACCCTCCAGCATAGGTCAGATCCACCACTGGACTCACAGTCAGCATCCTCATCTTTTTCCTCATGCCAGTCACCGATTTACGTATTTGTGGACTTATGTGAGTAAAGTCTTAGTCTCCACTATCCATGAAGCTCCAGTGGTGCGGTGACCACATTAGATTTTCCCATCATTAGGTCCTCAGCATTCAGTGGGGTTCTGCTCATAAAATGAACACTCAGGGAATGAATGAATGAAAGCCAAGAGTACGTTATGTTTTCTCTCTGTTCCTTTACCTTTCTGGGCTTTTTTCCCCCTAAAAGCCAACATGATGTTTTTGTTATGTACCTAACACACAGTTCAGGGATTGCCTTGCTGTTACTGTAAGTGGTAGAAATTGGCGTTTTTTTGTCAATGTGAAATGTTTGATATATGGTAGGCCCTCAAAAAAAAACTTTGGTAAGCAACAGAAATGTCTAAATACCTGGCTAGCAGAGCACCTGGCTGGCTCAGTTGGATAAACATCTGCCTTTGGCTCAGGTCATGATCTCAGGGTCCTGGGATCAAGCCCCGCTGGGGCTCTGTGCACAGCAGGGACTCTGCTTGTCCCTCTGCCTCTCCCCTGCTCTTTCTTTCTCTCTCTCTCTCTCAAATAAATAAATAAAATCTTAAATAAATAAATTAAATACTTGGCTAACAAGGCAAACGCAGGCAGGTAAAATGTAAACATCGCACCTCACTGTATTTCAAGTATATGCGGGGAGTGATCTAACCCACCAGAAACAGCCCTCATCTTTGCCTCCCACCTTACGAGCACTCTTCACAAACCAGACACCACACGTCTGGGAAACACCCGTGAAATAAGAACAATCCCTGCCCTCAAGGAGCTCTTTGCCTCCCATAACTCTACAACACCCCCATAGCATGGAGAACTCTTCCAAAATCCATAGTCTTGCAATCCTACATTTCAAACACGAAGCACTTTCTCTGGTTCTATATTCTAACAGAAGTGTATTCAGTTTTAGAAATAGACTGATAACCTTTGTTTCCATGATAAGAAGAATTTTTAAAATATATAAGGGCTCAATAAAGGTCTGCTGAATACATTGAATAAGTTATCTATTTATCTATCCATCCCTTCCTCCATCCCTCCCTCCATCCTTCCATCCATCCATCTATGTTTTTTTTTAAGATTTTATTTATTTATTTGACAGAGAGAGAGACAGCCAGCGAGAGAGGGAACACAAGCAGGGGGAGTGGGAGAGGAAGAAGCAGGCTCCCAGCAGAGGAGCCTGATGCGGGGCTTGATCCCAGGACTCTGGGATCACGCCCTGAGCCGAAGGCAGACACTTAACGACTGAGCCACCCAGGCGCCCCCCATCTACGTTTTATAGTAACTTTAAAGCAAAATTTTATTATCACTTTCTTTCACCCTCTCTAGCTGACCTGAAGATGCTTCACAAGGGATAGGAGCGTGCACCTGCAGAGGAGGACAGCTGTCTCCCGACTGCGCTCAGGTCCGCTTACGGTTATGAGAAACATACAGCGCAGATCAGAATATCTCAGCTGAAAACCTGGTGCCCACGTTGCTAATAGCCTTCAGAAAACTCAAGACACCTTAAAATACAGGAAAAGAGATTGGCAACTTCAGACTAGAAGCAAATAGCAAGAGGAATCTAAGCCAGTAAACCAGGCATGAACCTGATCAAGGATCTGAGTCCAAGAATGAAAAAGTCGACTGAGAAATGCTTCTTCAGCTGTAACATGGAACAATAGTTGTGCCTTCTTCAAGGTGTTTCATTAATCTTTGATAAGTACTTTAATCTGATATTAAAAAGCTGTTACGGAAGAAAAAAATTGTGTGAATTGTGGGTGTGGGTGTGGGTATGTGTTGGTTATTCTCAACAAACATCCAGTCACAGCTTTTTTGAGAAGATAGAAATTCAAAGGGAATTTATTTTCAAAGCTTATTTTAAAAGTGAGAAAAGGTTTGCGTGATTATGTTTTTCAGAGAACATTCCTTGAGCTATTTATCAAGGCACAGAATTGAAGAAACATGATAACAGCTGGTACTGGCTAGGAATTACTGTACTTAATTAAAAATTAGATGTAGATACTGGCTGCTTTGGTTTCACAAGATACCTGTCCTACCCACTGAGGGGAATTTAAATTCCACTTAGTGCAATCAGTACATCAATACATAGAAGTGTGTTGTAAGCAGATACTCTGCAGGGAGATAGAAGACCAGCCGTAGCCGACTAGGGAAACAGATGCAGAATTATAATTATTTTTATTTAGATTATTTAAGTTGTGTTGGTTTTGATTGTTAAAAATAAGTGTTCATTTTCACATTCGGAGAATTAAGAAAAGCATAAGAAATATATAAGACCGACTCCTAGGGCTACAACGGTGCTACAAGCCATTGTGAAAATGATATTGCATTTCCTTCAATTTTATCTGTGCATATATACATTTAAATTCTCCTTGTAAAATTGTGATTATGATTATATTATATTTTCAGTTTGAGGTAAGGGTTAAATTTAGAATTGGGTTTATGGATAGATTCAAGGTCAAGCTCATTGCTATAAAAAGTTTATCTTCCTGTTGTAAATATTTTTATAAAGCATGTTTTTAATAGCTGTACAATATTTAAATATATAGTCATTATGTTTTAAGCCATTCCCCCATTGTAGGTATTTCGATGGTTTTCATGTTTGTCTGTTTATTTGTTTGTTTTTCTCTTATGCATTGTTAGGTATCTCTAATTAGTAAGACAAATCTCTGAAAGTAAACTTTTGGAGTCAAAACGTTTAAATACCACGAAGGCTTTTTTACGTATATGACAAAATTGTTTAAAGGACATTAAAAATATATCAAAGTATCCATTTCTTCACAAACTTAATATACTTAACCATTAAAAATTTTATCTCTACCAAATTCATGAAAAAACATAAAATTGTATTATTGTAATGCGTATTTTATTACATAATAAGGTTGCACAGTTTTGTGTGTATACTTTATTTCTGAGAATTTTTTCATCAGTGATTGCTTATTTTTTAATAGAGATGTTAGTGTTTTTCTTATTTATCTATAAACACACCAGATATCGAATATATAAGTGATAACTTTTTAAATATTTCCCCAACTTTAATTTCTATTTTAATTTTCTTCAGAGTTCCTTTCGACATTCTTTCATGATATAATTATTGAAAGCTTGCTGTGGGCTGCATACAGTTCTGAGCTCTATGATACAGGAATGAACAAAACAATAAAAAGTTTGAACCTTTGTGAAACTCGAAGAAAATAGTTAAAGATCCCGTCCTTCAGGAAGTTTGTGTTCTAGCTGAGGGAGGACAACAACAAACAGAAATTAATTGATATCATGTTAGGTGATGATACCATGGATCAAAGTGATACAGAGGACATAAAAGATGCAATTTTCAGTAGGGTCCAGGAGGGGTGACACTTGAGCGAAAACTTGAAGGACGTGTGGGGCTAGCCAGCCAGAAGAAATAACAGTGCAAAGTTGACAGGGGAGATATGCCAGTTATGTTTCAGGAAGAGTCAAGGAAATACTAGTGTGGGCTGGAATCGATTGAGGTTGGGATGCTATAGGAGAGGTTATGGGAACCTCTATCATAAAGCCTGGTGCAAAGCCTTGTTAGACTTTGGCATTCACTTTGAATGAGACATGGATCATTACGGAATTCTACATACATAAGTGCATTTGACTCTGAGCTTATTCTGCATGTCATATTGGGAATGAGTTGAAGCAGGTACCCTGGTTAGGAGGTTACTGTAATAATCCAAACAAGAGATAGAACAGGGTGTTAATAACATAGCGTTGTCAGTCTTGAGATATACACTGAGGAAGACTTGATAGGATTTACTCAAGGCAAGTTTCCGGAAGGTGCAAATGAGTCAATGATGACTCTAAGATTTTTGGCCTCAGCCAAAGGATGGAATGTTCATGAAGATGATCAGTAGTCAATTGGAAATAAAGCAACTTTAAGAGAGAAGTTAGAGTTAGAGATACTCATTTGGGAGTCATCACACATGAGTAATGCATGAAACCAGTAGATGAGATTGAGGTCACTAAAGGAATGACTGTAGATATTTAAGAGAAGAGAAACAAAGTCTGAGTTCTGGAGAATACCAACCAGCAGAAGAGTCGAAGGGGCCATTTGGGAGGAAGAAAGCTGTAAGAGTCCTCAAATATAGGGGAAAAAGTTCAAAGAAGAGAGAATAATCAAAGGAATCAAATGCTGGTGATAGATTAGGTAAGATGGAGACAGAGATTCAGACATCCCATGCGTACAATGACATGGAAATTATGGGTCACCTTGACAGGAAGAGTTTGGGTGATATCCTCCTCAAAGGGGTTTGAGAGAACAATAGGAGGAAAGGAGTTGGTAATGGCAAGTAAAGACAGTGGTTGGGTTGAGCTTCGCTGCAAAGGGGAACAGTGGTAGCTAGAGGGAAGGTGAATGAGAGGCATTTATTTTAGAGGGAGTAATAGGGCTTGTTTGTATGTTGATGAGAAAGACCTAGAAAGAGGGGAAAAGACTCTAAACAGAGAAGATTCAATGCAGCAATGTACTGAGTTCGAAAGAGGCCCAGGAATCTACTAGACCAATGGAAGTTTTGACTTTAGATGGGAATATGGATCCTTTATCCATAGTGACATGAGGTGAGATAGAAGATGAAGACATGGATGCTGGTAGATGGATATACTGGTAAAAACTGGAAAGTTCCCTTCTGATTGCCTTCTGTTTTCTTTACTAAATTGGAAGGCAAGTTCATTAGCTGGGAGTGACACACACTTTGTTTTTTATAAGGGCAAATCTGTTGAGCCTTGTTTTTTGGCAATTTCTCCTACTGCTTTTCAGTTTTAGGAGTCCTTTCCCATATTGAGGTCGGTTTAAAAATCTCCATATTTTCTTCAAGGTTTTTAATGTATAAGTTTATACTTTCATGAATTTTTTAATTTTTTAAGGAAAAATTATCAAATAAATAAGTTTTTCTAAATAAGACATCAAGCCTGGAACCCTTAAATTAATAATTGACAAATTATACTATTTAACTATTTATGAATGGCAAAAATTTACTACAAATCAGGTTAAAAGACCAGCCTAAAACGAATACTGGGTAGCTGGGCTGCACCTGTGACTTATAAAATGTGATAGTGTGCCAGTTTTAATCCTAGGCCTTAAGAGTCCTTGCATGCTTCCCTTTCGTCTTCTGGAACTTGGCAGCTACATGTGAACAACCCTGGATTAGGGAGGATAAGAGACTACTTGGAAGAGAACTCTGTTACTCTATCTGGGGCTCAAGAGACATGAGAAAGCCCACTGTCTATAGCCTGCAGCCATGGGAGTGAGCCCAGCAAAAACCAGAAAAACCACACACTTGAGCCCAGTCTAAGTCATTAATCTGCAGACCTAAATAAATTAACTCACATTAATCTGTGAGCTAAATAAATGGTTATGCTGTTTTAAGCCACTGAAGTTTGGTGGGCTTGTTATGCAGACATAGCTAACTTATACACTTGTTGTGAGTATTTCTTTCTGTTGTGAGAAGATAAAGGGGGCTTACATAGCATCCTCTCCGGTTCCCAGAAATAATTCTATAATTCTAAGAGCAAGTAGTAACTGAAACTGATGCCAATCTTAAGGGAAAATATGAGCTTACCATACCCTTTCCCAAACTGTCCTCATCCAGGCATGAGTCCTACTAGATGCTCACAAAAAGAGAAATCGCCGATGTGAAATCATTTTAAGAAAGGGTGCATACCACATTCTATTATCGGAACTTCACAATGGACCTTAGCACGCACAGCCTCTACAAAGCTGTGAGTTCATGGTCTAAAACCTAGTCAATAGTCACCAGATGCTCATCATTGTCAGCATTATCATCATCACCACCATCCTTTTTTTAAAAAAGACTCATTTATTTATTTTAGAGGGAGAGAGAGCACGAGCAGGGGGCACTGTCAGAGGGAGAGAGGGAGGAAAGCAGACTCCCCACTGAGCATGAACCCCGACGCGGGGCTTGATCCCAGGACCCTGAGAACAGGACCTGAGCTGAAACCAGGGGTCGGACACTCAATAGACTGAGCCACCCAAGCATCCCACCATCATTACCCTTATTATTTGCTAGCTACAAATTAAATTTGTCTGTTCAGATCCTTGGCACTTTATAATTCATTGATCTACCTCTCAGATTCATCCAGCCAGTTGGCTTTCAATGTTAGTCTAGATTAAAAAATAATTTTGAAATAAGTTTATAAAGTTCTAAAATGTTTGATTTTGGAAATTTTGGATGTTAAAATAAAATTATGGACCTTTACTGGTTTGATGTGAGTTGGTTATACAACACAAATTTCTCAAAAGTGAGTTCTAAGTAGAAAGATGCAATTTCTATTAATAGTCTGTAGAACTGGAGTTTTGTAAAACACTTTGGGATTCACTACTCTGAGGTGATGATGGCTAAATGGAAAATGTCACAGGTGAAATACTCTCTGCTCTTTTAAAGACTGCACAAGTAAAAAGCAGATAAAAGTTAATTATCTTACTTCCCACCAAAGAAATAAAGAACCATGAAACAAAGTTTTCAAAGAACTCTGGAAAGTCCCCTTGAAAATCCAGCTGTGATGAATGCTGGTGGTCATGCATTATAATAATGAATCCTCACAGGGCAGAGAAAGGGAGAGAACGTTCTCAGAGTTCAATTTGACCTATAAAAGCAATGACCTTTCTTGGAACAAATGATAACAAAAACAACTCTCATGTCTTCTCGTTAAGCATTTCTCATTCGTTAAATTCTTCCTTTTTGGCATTTGATTCTCATTGGCAACTAAGTGTTTTATGGTTTGTTTGTTGTTTTTTTTTTGCTTTTTTTCTTGGTTAATCAATTGTTAGGAATCCATTAATTTTCATCTTACAGCCATTTTCTTATTTGATCCAAGCACCAGTCTTTACTGGTCAACAGACATAAAAAAAAAAAGTGGACTAGATTATATTGTTTGCATGTTTCCACTGCCTAAGTTGTGAGAGCTCAGAATGCAACCAACTTAACATATCTGGGTAATAACAATTCAACCTATTTAGATATAATCTCCAATCAATGCAAGTCATTGGGATTGTGGAATAAATTTATTCCACGTGTTAACTTATTTTAGCAAATAACCTTTTTATCGACTTCGATATTATTTGCTAGAGCCACTGAACAAAGTACCAGAGACCGGGTACACAACAGAAATTTACATAATAGAATTAATTTCCTACAATTCTGGAGGCTGGAAGTCTGAGATCAAGCCATCAGCAAGGTTAGCTCCTCTGAGGCCTCTTTCCTTGGCTTGTAGATGACCATCTTTGCCCTGTGTCTTCACATGGTCTTCCCTCCAAACCTGTCTGTGTCTAAATTTCCTCTTCATATAAAGACTCCAGTCATATTGGATTGGGCCCTAATTTAATTACCTTTTGAAAGACCCTATCTCCAAATACAAGCCCATTCTGAGGTACTGGGGGTTAGGATTAAACATATGGGTTTTGAAGGGACACAACTCAGCACTAACAGCTTCCTTCTTAGTCTTCCTCCCTAGCCTTATGATGTAAGTACGTTCTCTGTCATTAACACGGGGATACTAAAACGTTTAGAACAAGACTGGGAGCACAATAGGCTGAGTAAGTATTAGCTGATACGATCATAGGCCATCTGTTATTACGCTCTGGATCTGTGAAATGAAGAGTTCAACAGGATTATCAGAGTGGAGAAGGAACTGGAGAAAATGGGACCAAGACGGCAAACACACTAGTCCCTAGCCTAGCAGTTAACAGAACAAATTCTAAAGTCAGATTAAAATGTAGCCCTGCGGGGTGCCTGGGTGGCACAACGGTTAAGCGTCTGCCTTTGGCTCAGGGCATGATCCCGGTGTTTTGGGCTCCAGCCCTGCATCAGGCTCCTCTGCTGGAAGGCTGCTTCTTCCTCTCCCACTCCCCCTGCTTGTGTTCCCTCTCTTGCTGGCTGTCTCTCTCTCTGTCAAATAAATAAATAAAACCTTAAAAAAAAAAAATGTAGCCCTGCCACTTACAAGCCATACAACGTCATTAACTGCTTAACATTCTCTATCGCTCATAAATCCATATTGCTCATAAGGTTGTTGCAAGGCGTAAGTGAGACAATGTGAGCACCATGGACGTCCTTGGCTCACTGTGGCGCTGGACAACCAGCAGCTTTACCATTATGAACCACCTTCAAGGTAATAGAGTTCATCCTGACCCCACTTAACTCTCACTTGCTTTGTATTTAGCCCAAAGATGTGGATGTGAATATTTATTCAACCAAACACTGTATTATATCCTTTTCACTTAGGAAAATATATGAGAACTCCTTAAATACATGTTTTGTAAAGAGTTCTTAGGTTTAATTAAGGCTCAGTCTTCAGCTCTGCGGGTTATTTCTTAGGTTAGGCACAAAATTACTAAAAGTCCAGCTAAGAAACCTCAAAAAAATAAATAAATAAATCAGTGGATCCAGGGGTACCCGGCTGGCTCAGTCGGAGGAACGTGTGTCTCTTCATCTTGGGGTCATGAGTTCGAGCCCCATGTTGGGTGTAGAGACGACATAAGTAAATAGATGAACAAATAAGTAAATAATTTTTAAAAATCAGTTGATCCAAGTTTCTCTCAGAAAACAATAAACTGGTCCCTAAACAACTTTTCCAAATAATTCCATATATTAGATAGCAGAAAAGCTTTATGAAATAACCACATAATTTTAGTTTTGAAATGTGATAGCTATTGAGAAAAATATTTATAATTTTATTTTTACACTAGTTTCTTAAAATCCATGACCAAAGCAAATCATATGGATAAAATAAATTTTTCACAACTGATAAATTTTAATTTATAATAAAATTGTCTTTAGAAAGTATCTTATCATCCCTTTATTCCACTTTATAATATAAAGGGACAAAAGGAAAAAATATTTCTGAGCTGCTAAAAAGAAAGCTACTACTAGGTTATCTACCAAAAGAGAGAGAATTACATCTAAGTGTATATTTTGGATATTTCATTTGCCTCTCGATTTCTAAACACAATAATGCCATTTGCTTTTATCTAACTTCTATTGAACTGACATGATATTTATGAAAAAGTAAAACTCACTCCAGAAGCAATACAATGGTTCTCAGAAATGTGAAATCATTCCTTTTCTTTGTGCTTAGACACCTTTAAAAAGCTTCCGTCTGCAATTTACTCATCTTTTTAATAGTAGAGACTTTGGGGAATGAATGAAAATAATTGTGTGTCTAGTGAAAAAAAATTGGACAAGAGGTATGGAATTGTTGTGTTTTATTTATTCAGTTATATACACAATTTCCTTTACCAAAACTTCTCTGGACAAATGGAGGGAATGAGAATGGCTAACCAGCACATTTTCTATGAACTTCTCAACCCTGCTTAGCATTAAGAAGAGATTTGTCATGAAAATACATCTATGGCTCCACAGGTTTAGTGTTCTGCAGAGTAAGGAGCGTGCAATGAACGAGATGTCTCCGAAGTAATATGTTAAATTTCTATCTCTATCAGAATATTTGTTGTTTCCAAGATCAAAAATATCATTCTTTGTTAGGGAAAAAAAAGAATTCTGCATATCTTATCTAAAGATAAAGAAAAGTATTCATAGCCCCTTAAATGAAGACTTGCTGTAATCATACCTACTGAAATGAGCCTTTCTGAATACAGCAATGTCAGCATGTTATCTCGTAAAGAAAGACAAAATTATGCATCCTACTTACTGAATTATTTATAATGTTGAATTTATCCAACATTTCCTTCTGATTTAAGGGTCATAATCAGAAATGCATTTGCTAATTCACAAGAACAAAAATGGAAGAATAAGCCAACACTCTTCAGTCCCTATATCCAGCCGATTGCTCTACTCTAAGGGCTTATTTCAAAGTATGTTTTTCGGAAAAACTTTGGGGAATGAAAAGTGGAGCTTTGAGTTTTTAATGCAGAGTGGTAAAGAAGAAATGATGCTTTGAGGACACTGAAGTATGGAACAAAATCCTTTCAAGTGCAAACAGTCACATTTCAGAAATATGCTTGCCACACCACAGTTCACCAGAAGGGGTAATCAGAATTTTATACTGGATTTCAATTTATACACTTAGAATGAATATTAGAGTGTTTCTTAAGGTGGCCAAAGACAATCTTTGATTTCTGGCCCTGAAGTTGGTTTAACTAAAGGAATAAAAGAGTAAGACGACCATGTCAAAGCAAAGAAAGGAAAAAAAAAGAAAAAGACGAGTAGTACAACACAACAACAAATCAGCAATAGAACTTTCTCTTGAAAATGTAGTTTTCCGAGGTGCGTGGGTGGCTCAGTGGGTTAAGCCTCTGCCTTCGGCTCAGCTCATGATCCCAGGGTGCTGGATTGAGCCCCTCGTCAGGCTCTCTGGTCAGCAGGAGCCTGCTTCTCCCTCTCCCTGCCACTTCTCCTGCATGTGCTTTCTCTCTCTTTCTCTCTCTGACAAATAAAATCTTTCAAAAAAAAATGTAGTTTTCCATAAAAATCTTGGCAGTCATGTGACTTTACTTCACCTCTCTATCCTTGCAATTCTATATGCAAAATGATTCTTCTGTTTAAAAGCATCATATCTGACTAATTAAAGCCAAAAAGGGGGGATTAATTGGAACCTACAGGGGCTCAATGAGTCAAAGGAAGAGGAAACAGTCAGGCCCCAGGGAAGCTGAGTGCCGGGGTAGCTTTGCAGATCTCAGCAGCAAGAGCCACAGCCCACCCTGCGGACTCCCAAAGTGAGAGTATTAAATGTCAGTCTCCTTTGTGCCCTTGTGCATCCTGCTTCAAAATTCATGTTATTGGGACAGAATCCAACTCTCCCTTAGAACACAGGCATATATCCGTGTGCCAAGCTTGAGGGGAAAGTATTGGAACAGAAATAGGGGAGGGAACAGAGGAGTGAGTCGTATGTGGGATACCAGTGGTGGCAGATCCCCGAATCACATGGAAGGAGGCAGGGTGTTCTTTCCCCGAAACGGGGAAGGAAGTACTGGATGGAACCCGCTCCCCATCAAAAATCTAAAAAAGCAAGTAAACTATCTGCATAGTGACAAGAACATAGTACCTAATAAACATTAATTGGAATGATGTATTGGTATATATTCTGGATTATTAATAGGTGCAGAATAAAACAAAATCAACTCGAGAACACATTTAATCTAGAAAGTGTGTCTCTTTTATGCTCCCCAAAACACTCTTTTAAACATCTCCACTTTAATTATTTTTCAGTTTCTCCATGACTCTTGGGGGGAAAAAAAAGATCTCTTTTTTTACTTTAACTGGAAATGAGAGGCAAGGACTTCCTTCCGAGCAGGGTCAAAGTCGGGCAGAAACGTACTGACGTCATGCTCATCTTCAGCGCACAAGCCGCTCAAAATCTGCTGGAATTGCTCCACTTTCAGAGGTAACTCTCGTTAGTAACTGCGCCTCACGGACAGTGGCTTCCTGCTTTCATCATGCAGTCCTGACCAGAACCCTCTTGGGTGCTTCCTCCGGACTATGTACATTTTAACAGAAATAAGAATCTCAAGGAAAAGGATGGCAACGCTGACCTTAGAATTCCAACCGTTCTGAATGGATGAGGTTTGACAGGTGAAGGCTCCAGCTGGCTGATGCTCCATTAAGTTGTCCCCTTTGGGGACATGAGGGACTTCCTAGGAGAATAGCACCCGGACACAGAGAAGAGCCTGTTCGTCTTGCCCATGCCATCTGTAGGACAGGAAGTCCTCCCAAGCAATTGTGAACTTGCTCTACCAGCCCCTCCATTCCTCAGGCATAGAGCCCGGTCGCTGGACAGCAGTGCTCACGGACCTTGTTCAGTCTGAACTCCGCTGCCAGGCTACTCTGGGTCCTGTCTGCTTCCCGTGTTTGTTCTCTTATATTTTATTGTTGTTTGCCTCTTTGTCCCTCCTTCCTTCCTTACATTCCTCCTTTCCTCCACTCCTTCCACCCTCTCTGCTTCCTTCTTGCCTGCCTCCCATCTTTCCTACTGGGCACAGAGAAATGCTACACGAAATCTACATGCAATGAGGATGCAGTAGGATGTGATAAAACCACTTACGGAGGTAAGATTGACGTCTCTCTGAGTCTGTTGGTAGCTAGCGGTGGGATGAGAACAAATCTCTTCACCTTCCTGAGCTTGTTTTCTCCCCTCTAAATAGGATTATTTCAAGCAACAATCCACAAAGGTCCTCCCACCTCTAGGCAGTTCTGTCCCAAGCAGTGTCCTTTTAAATGTCTTGCATGGAGCTGGTGGCAGGCTGGTCTTTTGATGCAAGTGCTCTCTTACCCTGCAAGGTCCTGTAGAGCCTGCTCTGTGCTCTCTTCAGAAGAATCGCTTCCCTAGTCACCACCCTCCATGTTACCCATGGAGTGTGTCACTGTCGTCAGGGGGCCTGCGGCAAAGCTGAGGCTGGGAACCACTCGTCTGGGCCGCCTCAAAAGCCCCTTCTAGCTCTGACAAGGGTTCTAAGTAGGTTCAAGTTGGTCACATTCTTTCATCCTCCAGCATGAATCAGGGATTCTTCTCACTCCAAAAGAAGAATGTATGCTGAGGACATATGACGAGGCTATCGTACCAAGGGCTATGGCTTTCAGAGGGGAAATGAACAGTACCGGTCTGGGACAACCCCTTGAAAAATTGCTTTCTTCACATCGCCGCTTTCTTCCCTTTCTTCTCTCCTATGTAGCCAGTAGAGCAGGAGCCTTTTCTGTTGGAAAGTGGAGTGAAAACAGGGAAGGGGGCAGAAGAATGAAGGCAGGGCCTAGGTTTCTCATGTCTGCTCTTTTTTTCTTTTTCTTTTTTTTTTTTTTAATTTGTTCAGAGAGAAAGAGAGAGCACAAGCAGGGGGAGCAGCAGACAGAGACAGAAGCAGTCTCCCCGACGAGCAGGGAGCCCGATGTGGGGCTGGATCCCAGGACTCCAGGAGCATGACCTGAGTAGAAGGCAGATGCTTAACCGACTGAGCCATCCAGATGGCCCTCATGTCTGCTCTTAACAAAGTGGACCTTTGTACTGCACCCACGGGGAAACATAGCTCAGCAGAGTCAGGGTCCCGTCAGAGATTCAGGGATGGAACTCGGGCAAGTATAAAGATTACGCGTCTGTCTGGTGTGCATTTTCTGCATGTATTCTCTGGGAACCTAAGAAGCACACCAATAGTTAAATGGGGTCGAGGTGGGAGCATCCCAAATAACCCAGGAAACACAACTTAATGATGGAATACTATTAGCTGGTTCTGATTTTTAACTACCAGAATCACGGCCACTTAAAAGTAAGAGTATTTAAATCATGAGAAAGGGACTGCATCATTTGGATTCCCTGACACTATTCAGGTATTACAATTCCTTATAAAAAAGCCTACAGTGAGGAATAGAAGGTACATTTCTCAATCTCATAAAAGCCATCTATGAAAAGCCTACTGCAAATATTATTCTCAATGGGGAAAAGCTGGAAGCCTTTCCCTTAAGATCAGGAACACGACAAGGATGCCCACTCTCGCCACTATTATTCAACATAGTACTAGAAGTCCTTGCAACAGCAATCAGACAACAAAAAGGGATCAAAGGTATTCAAATCGGCAAAGAAGAAGTCAAAATGTCTCTCTTTGCAGATGACATGATACTCTATATGAAAAACCCAAAAGAAGCCACTCCCAAACTATTAGAAGTTATAGAGCAATTCAGTAACGTGGCGGGATACAAAATCAATGCTCAGAAATCAGTTGCATTTCTGTACACGAATAACGAGAACGAAGAAAGAGAAATCAGGGAATCCATCCCATTTACAATAGCACCAAAAACCATACGTTACCTTGGAATTAACTTAACCAGAGACGTAAAGGACCTATATTCTAGAAACTATAAATCACTCTTGAAAGACATTGAGGAAGACATAAAAAGATGGAAAGATATTCCATGCTCATGGAGCGGAAGAATTAACATAGTTAAAATGTCCATGCTACCCAGAGCAATCTACACTTTCAATGCTATCCCGATCAAAATACCAAGGACATTTTTCAAAGAACTGGAACAAACAGTCCTTAAATTTGTATGGAAACAGAAAAGGCCCCGAATCTCCAAGGAACTGTTGAAAAGGAAAAACAAAGCTGGGGGCATCACAATGCCGGATTTCGAGCTGTACTACAAAGCTGTGATCACAAAGACAGCATGGTACTGGCACAAAAACAGACACATAGACCAATGGAACAGAATAGAGAGCCCAGAAATGGACCCTCGGCTCTTTGGGCAACTAATATTTGATAAAGCAGGAAAAAACATCCGGTGGGAAAAAGACAGTCTCTTCAATAAATGGTGCTGGGAAAATTGGACAGCTACATGCAAAAGAATGAAACTTGACCACTCTCTCACACCATACACAAAAATAAACTCCAAATGGATGAAAGACCTCAATGTGAGACAGGAATCCATCAAAATTCTAGAGGAGAACATAGGCAGCAACCTCTACGACATCGGCCAAAGCAACCTTTTTCATGACACATCCCCAAAGGCAAGAGAAACAAAAGATAAAATGAATTTATGGGACTTCATCAAGATTAAAAGTTTCTGCACAGCCAAGGAAACAGTCAGAAAAACTAAGAGGCAGCCCACGGAATGGGAGAAGATATTTGCAAATGACACTACAGATAAAGGACTGGTATCCAAGATCTACAAAGAACTTCTCAAACTCAATACACGAGAAACAAATAAACAAATCAAAAAATGGGCAGAAGATATGAACAGACACTTTTCCAATGAAGACATACAAATGGCTAACAGACACATGAAAAAATGTTCAAAATCATTAGCCATCAAGGAAATTCAAATCAAAACCACACTGAGATACCACCTTACGCCAGTTAGAATGGCAAAAATAGACAAGGCAAGAAACAACAATTGTTGGAGAGGATGTGGAGAAAGGGGATCCCTCCTACATTGTTGGTGGGAATGCAAGTTGGTACAGCCACTCTGGAAAACAGTGTGGAGGTCCCTTAAAAAGTTAAAAATTGAGCTACCCTATGATCCAGCCATTGCACTACTGGGTGTTTACCCCAAAGATACAGACGTAGTGAAGAGAAGAGCCATATGCACCCCAATGTTCATAGCAGCAATGTCCACAATAGCTAAATCATGGAAGGAGCCGAGATGCCCTGCAACAGATGACTGGATTAAGAAGTTGTGGTCCATATATACGATGGAATATTACTCAGCAATCAGAAAGAATGAGTTCTCAACATTTGCTACAACATGGACGGCACTGGAGGAGATAATGCTTAGTGAAATAAGTCAAACAGAGAAAGACAACTATCATATGATTTCTCTCATCTATGGAACATAAGAACTAGAATGATCAGTAGGGGATGAAAGGGATAAAGAAAGGGGGGGTAGTCAGAAGGGGGAATGAAGCATAAGAGACTATGGACTATGAGAAACAAACTGAGGGATACAGAGGGGAGGGGGGTGGGGGAATGGGATAGACCGGTGATGGGTAGTAAGGAGGGCACATATTGCATGGTGCACTGGGTGTTATACACAACTAATGAATCATCGAGCCTTACATCGAAAACCGGGGATGTACTGTATGGTGACTAACATAATATAATAAAAAATCATTATTAAAAAAAAAAAAAAGCCTACAGTGGATAAAAGAATTTAGGGTATTTTTTTCCCCATGGATGATATATAAACATGCCACCAAATCTTCCATAAAAATGGGACTATTTAATAACTGCAAACTATTTGCTGTTTATTACTTATTCTAATTTTTATTCACTGCTAGTTCTAGAATTATAGAAGCAATTATGCTTGCAACCGAGGCTGTATTTTCAACAAAGATCTGTCTGGAGAAAAAAAGTACGTTTAATTTTGGCAACTACCAGCTTATTTTGAAAACTACTGTTTAGGAAGTAGTTGGTGTAGTGGGCCTGTGCTAAATATTTTTTTCCTCCAAAATAATTTGTGCTGATAATCAATTAGGTTCAAACACTATTTACATTGCATCTACTATGGATGAGGTATGGCAATCAAGATATATTGATTACCTTGAAGGAATTCAGACTATGGTAAGAGAAACTGAGTTAAAACATAAAACGTGTCATATATGTTATGACAGGAATATGGATAAATATTTTGGAGTCACTCTAATGCTGGAAATGGCCTATCTTAAGCATAAAATGTAATATTTTAATGTTACATTTCAAGTCATTTGCATGACATAAACAGTTGTCTTTCATCTAGCTCATACATTTCCAATCACTTCCTCTTGTTTCAATGTACAACCCAGGAATAATTAATAATAATTTCTAAAGATGGGTCATATTCTCCTCTGCCTCCATTCATGCCTGTTTGTTTGTTTGTTTCTGTGTCTGTTTCCTGATTAGACTCTGAGAGCCTTTCAGGGAGGATTTAGAGGCCCTCACAGACCTCGCACCTGCACAGAGCTTGTCATGTAATTGGCATCTGTAAAGATATACGAAATTGAGCTGAGTGGATGATTTATTCTCCATGAGATCTTGCAAACAGAAATCACTGCTTCTCTTTAGTGGTCTCGCAATATTTTGTTCTTTCTACCATGTTCTTTCTTCTCTTTGTCACGTAACCATGGAAGGCTAAGGTAGGTGCCCTTTTTCTCTTGCCTCCTTTCACCCTCTCCTTGCACAGTGCTTCCACATACTGGGGTCAAACACACTGATTAAATTAATTACAAATGGAGTAGGGGCTGATCAAACACCTCAGCCGATAACAGCAATGGATGGCATTTTCACGATTTTTCCTGATTGCCATTTATTTAGTACTCCCAAGACTTCGGACACTCTATTTGCTGCCCTGCAACGTAAGGTCTCATATTCAGGATTGTTAAGGTTACTCCAGTAAGAAAAGCAGCAAAAGTTAAAATAGTCAATTATTTTAAACATTGAACAATAAAGATATACAATGAGTGTTTTTTTTAAAGCACTTCCTCATCAAGTGGTTTTCTCAGAAATTCATTCATCAGGATTATATGTTCTAGAATTTATTTGTTGCCGTGAAGATGACTGCAGGCCTGAGTGGTGGCAAATAAAACATGACCAGATGCCTCCCTGCTTCCCAGCAAACACGCCTGGTGTCGTGTGCGGCAGCTCCTTCCCTCCTGTTCCAGGCAGCTCACGTAGGAGCCAGTTTCTACAGAGTTCCTCCGCCGGCCCGAAGGGCAGGCTGGCAGTGCTGCTCCTGTCCTTTAACTCTAGAGGACCATTAAACTGTAAAGAGAGTCAGAGTTTCTCCAGGAATTGTGCAGAGATAAATACCCCCAAACTGACCAGATTCCAGATACGCTCACCTCATGAAGGTGTCAGTTGTACCAGAAGTAAAAATACAAGTTATACTAGAAATAAATAAATGCATATTGTCCTAGAAATAAGTATGTTTAATTTTCATGAGTTGCAGAAACTGAAGTCAGAAGCCAAAATATTCAAACATGCAAAGCTCAAGTATCATCTAACCTATTCAGAATCTAATCTAATCCACGATGTAGGTAGAGCCAGAGCCTTCCCTAGCATTGAATAGTTAAAGGCAAGGGGAAGCCAAGCTTGGGTGGGGGGTGGGGAAGGTGACTGCGGGATGGGGGAGCAACAAGTCAAACTGGGAGATAAGAAGGCAAAGAAATTCTTTACATTGGTTTGTTACAGAAAATAGCTTTTGCTTTGAAGAAGGTGTTGGGTATTTTCTTCTCCCGGTTGCTCGCATTTTCCATCACCCAAATCACTGCAAAATTTATGAACATCTAAACATGAACAATGAACAGAAGCATTTGAATGTTACCTCCTGTTTTCTATCGTGTTTTTTAATCAAACAAACATAAAAATTATAGTTACCTGGCTTTTTGAGATAGGCTTTTTGAAAGGTGGTTTTTATCCATCACTTAATTGACATAAAGTATTCGAAACGTTGCTAATTGGTGAGCACTCCAGAAAACTTCCCTCCAAGTTCAAACCTTAGCCCTCTCCTTGGGTGATGACCAAACCTAGGAATGCCAAAGAATATCCAGGCCGTCCTTTTTGAAAGATTCGATTATAGCAGGCCAAAGATCCGCCTCATTTTTTTTTTTTTTTTTTTTTTTTTTTTGTTTTTTTTTTTTTGCTGTTGTTATTTGCTTGTTTGTTTGACTGATTTTTATTTGTGCATGGGGTTTTACCCAGTATCTGACAAAAGAACAGGTACTCGGTGCAAAGACTGACATCTTTCCTCTGAGTAACTCACGAACTACCTGATACTAAAACCCAAGTTGTGATTCAGTCTATCTTCTTCCTATCTGGAAAGATTTCAGGCTGAACTACTGGGCTTTACAATGGTTATGTGGAGCTCTTCAATAAATTGCTTCTGGCCTCTGTTTTGAAGACATCGTGATTAAATTAAGGAGGAAATATTTACCATTCATCTATTTTCAGCATGGAGGAAAGACTCATTCTGTCACATCTATATTATGCTTTGAGCAATCCAGTAGACAAGAAACATTTTGTTTAAACTTCATTTATCATTTATCATTGCCCGTATTAGAATGTCCACGTAATTTGGACATTCAAAATAAACCATTCTGGGGTTGAAATCAAGCCATAAACATCGAGCGGTATATATCCTGAAGCAAATTCTGCTGGTTTATTCTTGAAGCAAAGACAATTCAGCTGATCACGGCAGCATAACTTTAAAACATACTGAATTTCGCTGAAGACTTTCTCTCTCAAATTCACTTTTGAGACCAAACTAAGCAAGATAGATTGTATATCCAAAGGTGTTATTCTGAGAAAATTATTAGGGAATGAAAAATAGAGGTTGGCTAGCCATGACCTCAGCAACCTTAACTGAAGCATCCCTGCTCCTACCCCTTAAATTAGATTTTCAGTGAGATCTGCTACTGCTCTTCAGGGCTTGGCCCTGGTTCATCATGTGCCGTGGAATTGTGGCAGAACCAGCAATTAGATCAGCTCAGGTAAATGTGGGATTCTGTTCTAAATTTGCTAAGAGTTTGAACTACAAATAGTATTAAATAGTAGATTGTACCTTGATCCTAAATTTGATTTTTTTTTAAAGTATTCTATTTCATTTTGATTTAGAGGTAGTGCTGCATTTATGGAGTAGTTCTTAGAGAATTAGGAATTGGGTCAAATAAGAATCACCTGGAGAGTTTTCAAAGCATATACTCATACTTCTGATTCAAACTTTCATTCCAGTTCTCTAACTTTCTCCACCCCAGGTGTGTGTAATTTGAAAAAAATCAATATTTTTGATACCCAGCACCATCCAATATCACAAATTATGGGGATTGTTGGGCTGGGTTTTATGCTGCCAAACTTGGAGCTGAAATATTATGGGATTCCTCACTCAACAAAAATAATGAGAAAGGGAAATATTTTTACCACTAATGATAGAAGAGGACTACAGAGGGGTGTGGGACCAAAGAATCAGGGTTGCTCATGTCCCAGGATTGTGGTCCATAGCAGAATCCACACCCCTAAAGTTGGCCTAGAAGTAGATAGATAGTGCCTTCAAGGATGGAAAGTATCATTCACTTCCCATCTATATCCATCATTACTGTTCTCTGAAACTACATCCAAGAAAACCAGCATAATAAATATTGTTATCCGTAAACGTTTTCTTCATGGTATTGTATCATTGGATTCTTTTCTGCTGAAAAATGGGAAAATGTGAGCAACTCTGAAAATATTCTAGTGTCCTTGAGAGACCACTTACTAAAATGGAGAAGGACCTGGAAAATAAGTAAGCCTGAAATGCCTATTTGAAACCCAGAAGCAATCACAGAGTTACCAGAATTTGGCATTTGATTTTATTTATTTAACTTCATGAACTCATGATGATGACTCTTTCACTGATATTTTTATAAGACCCATATCTCCCAGACCCAGTTTAGTGATAATACATGGAAAAGGCACAAGGAGAAAATGGAAACCTGAAGACAAATAAAGAAGGGAAAGAGAAGGTGATGATGAAATTGCTCTCCAACCAAAGATCACCAGGAACACACCTTCAGTTGAATAAGTTGAATGGCTCCTTGCGACAAAGGAAAATGCATACCATGGGGGAGGGACATGGCAAAGGACATCTCAGTAAGACCATGCTGGAAAGGATTGGTGTTTGTGTGACGTGATTTGCAGAAGATTTGAAGGACTGAGGTCTTTGTTCTGAACTGGATACTCTCAGGAAGTGGCACTAATATCATGACTGGACAACTTAATGAATCTTCTCTAGAAAGAGGGAAAACTAGACCAAGGATAAAGTTGTAGATAAGGAACTTCTTACAACTTTTATATAAGCCAGTCACTCATAGTAGCCAGGATGGGGCAGTGTTAGGTCATTTTTGATGTATGGTTACTCTTCATGTGTTTGTCTGTATTCATACATGGTTATGAACTGATTTTAGTTTTGTCTTGATCCAATATGGTCAGAGTGACTTTGTCTGGTCTTGGTGTTCTGTGAAATTGCTTATACCCAACAGGAAAAGGCCAAATTGTGAGTGTCAAGCTAGCTTCTAGATGCCAGGGAATGCTCGTCTATCTTTTGGTACTCTACTTGTCTTCATTTGTCGCATGGAGACACTCAGTCATGGAAAACACAAGTTTCTTGTCCAGAATCATAGCATTATTAGGTTATAGAACTGCCCAGCCTGCCTTAAAAGCCTAGGTCCTAAAACACAGTATTATGCTTCCACAAACAAATGAATAAACATTTCTGTTCCCATGATCAACCTCAACATTTTGAACAAGTAGCTTCTTTTGTGGTTAATTATCATCCAAGGGCCTTGCTCTCCTCCTGATGCTCTTCTGAGCTCCTACTTTTCTCTACCACTAAAGCATTTTACAATTTGTACCCTCTCCACGGTGTCTAAAAAAGAGGAAAACCAATTTGGATGATTCTGCTGTATAAAAAATAGCCTGAAAAGTATGGTTACTGGATTTAATGCACATGTGTAAACACACACACACAAATATACGATGATGTCTAGTTAAATTTGAATTTCAGATGGTGAATATTTGGATAGATATGTGCCAAAAACTATCTGGAACATACTTATCCTAAAAAATTAGTTGTTATTTATCTGAAATTCAAATTTAACTAAGTATTCCATATTTTAACTGGCAATCCGACCCAAAAAGTTGAGTGAAAATTTAACATTTTCAACCATGAAATCAATTTCCTTTTGCCATCTTGCTGTCCATGATAAAAAGGGAATCATTTACTTACTCCTCGGAGGCTGAACATTGTACCATATTTATTTCTGTATCTCATTCAGTGAGCATAGATAGTCTATAGATATTTTTTAACTAAAGAAACTGCAATCTGAAGTCTTCGTGCATACATACATCCACACAACCATTTGATAGCTAAAGACAAACACATGAGTCTATGAAGTTACAAAAAAATACCCAGCATTATATTCTTTTGAGATTGAAGATGTGCTGTTCCTCATTGACTCAATAGTCTTTTATGGCGTCTCAACTATGTGCCAGGCTCTATCAGGCGCTGGGGATACAAAGAGAACCCCACAGTTTAATGAAAGCTCATGGAAAAGGAGAAAAGATTAGCTCATCTATTGGACATTTTTGAACCTCCTGTCTTCATTTATCTTACACATCCTTTAACAGAACATTTACTCTTCGGTTTTGTGAAACAAATACATTTTAGTGGTTTGTTTGGGAGAACCTATAATTAGTTTTCTCCTTGGCCTCTGCTAGACACACACGGATGTCTACACTATTGGCTGCTGCCTGTTATGGGAGTTCGGTATGAATTTAGCAAGAAGATTTTTCTAATTCTTACTGCATCTCACACAGACCTAAATCTTAGACTGGGTATATAAGTATTTTGACTTCAATACCAATAGGGATCATTTACTATACCAAAGAATACTTTAAGGTTTGATTATCACAGAATAGACTGACAGTCTTAACAATGAGAAAGTATGTGAACTGAAATCATTTGTTGGAAAAAGAGAATAGCTGTGCTTGGTAATAGTCTCATTAGCAACTTTAAGCCAAAACAAAAGCTATAATCCTCTGGTAAAGAGGAACAAAAGAGAAAAAATAAGCTTAAATATAACGCACTAATTATTTTCCCAGAAAGCACTACCTGAATGTAGTGAGGTGTGCAACTTGCATTTATTTTCCTAGTTTATGGTGCATATGTGCAACATCGTTCCCTGAGAACTGAACCGTATTTGACTGCCTAGAACATCTTTGATTAATTAAAGAACAAAAACTTCCAACAGTTGCTTTTCAAGGAGTTGGAGAAGTTCTTAGATTCTCTGCAGCAGCAGAAGCACCTGGGGTAATGAGCGGAAATATGGTGGGGAAATTACAGTCCACGGTGAGAAACTCAGTTGAAAGTGACCAGCATCATACACTGTATTTGTATGATGTATAAATGCCGAATGAACAGTATAATGGCTAAGAACAGCCCATGGATACACCTCAGTGTTGGATAAGCAGGGACACAATGTGATGAAGAAAGTTGACATAGATTTGCTCAAAATATCTGCAGGTTGGTTCTCAGATTCTCTATACTGTTCCGGGATTAGGAGATCTATTCTCACCACTGCTTCAAGAGGAAAGGTAAGACTATCCAAGGGCACGGGACTCTTCTGTGCTGCTGTCCTAGAAGCTTCACAGTCAGACCTCTGCCCTCATTTGCTCACATCATTTGCCCATCTTATTAGCCTGGAAAAGTTGCTTGGCCCCTCCCAGTGAAGTCTGCAAGCACGGTCACCCCTAGTAGGTACCGCTCGCTCTTTTGAAAGACTCACATACTCTCAGGTTTAAGGGACTTACGACTGTGACTTTGGATCATCTGATGAACAAACTACACCAGGATTATAAATGGTCAGGTTGAATAGTCACAGCTTGTCAATAGGGTCGGGTCACATGGAGGACCTAGAAGTACAAACGTCACCATTTCTTGTGGCTTTCTGACCAACACGCCAGTGAAAACACCTGGCCAAATGCTTCCTTGTCCAGTCATGCATCTCCATGTGGCAGAACTCTTGAGCTCTCCCCGGGTTCAAACTTTACTAGAATGCGAAGTACGCAAGTGATCTATTCATACTCAATGTGTCCTCTAATGATTTTATCAATATTTCCCCATTATTTGTTAGGCCTTTGTCTCACAGTAATTTTAAAGCAGGATGTAAAAGCAATTCCAGTTTGCAATATAATAAATTAAGGTGCAGAAAATAGAAGTGAAGATTATAATTTATATGTCAGACACCATGCTTGACGTGTAAATACATTCTATAATTTAACATTTGCAACAATCAAGAAAGTTAGGAATTATACCCACTTTCAAGGTGAAGAAACTCAGTCCCACAAAAGGCTACGTAACACAATTGGAAATCACGCTTCAAAATTATTAAAAACTGTGGCCCAAATAAAATTGCTCTATTTAATTCTATTTGAGATTATAACTTGGGCAGATATTGTTTTGTGGGTTTTTTTTTGTTTTTGTCTTGGTGGTGTTCATTTTGCCTGGCATCTGATCTATGCCAAGGTATATACCTGTGTTACTTATTTAACTATATTTCACCAAAATTGTATGATTCCAGAACCCCATGAAGAACAAATCTAAGAAATTTGTCATGAATCAATTTGCTTTACAAAAATGCAATAGAAGTATACTTCCTAGAAAAAGTGCAATAGTTTGACCTCACATTTGTAGGTCCAGGGACATCTCTAGTGTCTATAATCTAGGGTTTTAAGGTCTGCACCATTGGTGAGAGATCCAGGAAAGAGAGAGAGAAAACTGAATGACGTTAAATTGCTCCCAGCCTGGGGACACAGTTTACTTACTCACACAACAATGCTGTTGAATCCCTTGAGAAAGTTTACAATTCCTCTTTTTCTCCTTGGAGGAACTTCTCTCTCCATCAGTGTGATTTCCTGAATCCAGTACTCTGTCCACCCCCTTTCTCCTTCCTGCTCTGTTAAAACAAGGAAGAAAAAAAATTTTTTTTTCATTCAGTCTCCTCTGTGATCATGGCAGTGAAGATGGGTCTATTCTGAGCGGGACCCCTAGAAGCTGGGCAAGTGGGCCTATGGATTAGCCATTTGAGTAATGGCTCACTGCCCCCTAAGGAGGAATTTACCAAACCAATTCCAGAGGAATCATTTTGTCCTCTGCCCTTTTTGTCTGGATGGGGTAAATCAATTTTAATGAAATCATTTCGGTTAATCTTTTATGCACAACTTGCTTTGTTCCATGCATATGACTCTTACCAGGTCAACCCCCAAATGTTTCAGAGGTGTTTAGGTTGACAAACCAAACTGCCTGAAAGAATTTGCCCAGCCAGGGTTACACAGAGTGGAGGACTACGCTTAGACTGGATTTCCTCATTCCTAAACCAATATTCTATCCTCTCTCACTGCATTTTTTTTTCCTAATAAAATTGTTGTAGCTCATTACTGGATTAGGAAACCTAAAACCCTATGAAAACATCCCTAATGGCAGCAAAGGTTAAAGGAGGAAGAAGCAGGATGCATTTGTGTGCTGATTACCGTTGAAGGACAAAAGTCTTTTTGAAAATCATGTTCTTCTCCAGCAATAAGCTCTTATAATAGATCTCCACCCGCAGAGATTAAAAGGCTTCAGGGCTGTACAAATAACAATAATCAGACCAGAAACTGTTAAAAGCATAAGACAGATAAACCCAATGAGAAGCCTTCAGAGGGAAGCAGATAAGCATCGCATCAGAGGGAAAATGTCAGTGAAGCTATTTTGCTCTGGAAGCTTTTCCCCCTCTCTCTTGAAGAGAGAAGGCACTGATTAGAAATAGAAAATTTGTATGCATTTTAAAAAGAAAGAGGAGTGTCAATGGAGGTGTATTTGCCTGGTAGACTCTTGTCCCTGGGAGTTTGGGGGCTTACTTTGCGTGTAACCCTGTGCCATGGCAGCTCTCCCTTATCTTTTCTGAAAAGTTGAGTCTCAAAAATATACGCCAGTCAGGTGTAAAAGTAAATGTGAAACACATGAAAAAAATTTAAAATGAGGGAAAACATATGGTTGAAACACACTCAGATTCAAAGTTGGGCGGTGGGACGGCAACAGATAAAACGCTGATTTATTTCACATTGCCTCACCCGGGTCATAGAGGTCACCAAGCATAAAGAGAATGGCAACGCTGTGGATTTCCATTCAGTAATCCACCTGCCCCAGAACGTGGCCAGAGCTGGGCCCCTCCTTTCAATTCACTTCCGGAGAGTCTTGATTGCCTAGATATGAAATGATTGCCTGATGTAGATAAACAGTTTTATGCCTTGACATCAACACTCGTTTGTAAAACTTCTCTGAGTAACTAACTCAATTTCTTTGACCATCTTTATGGAGGTATAATTTACATATCATACAATTCACCCATTTTAATTGGATAACTCAATGGTGTCGAGTAAATTGGTAGAACTGTGTAAACCTCCCGTAAGATTTTCTCTTTGTCTATGACTTTCTGCAGTTTGAATATACTCTGCCTAGGCGTGTCTTATTTGGTATTCATGCCCTTGGATGTTCTCTGGGGCTCCTGGATCTGTGGTTTCCTGCTGCCATTAATATTGAAAAGTTCCTGGCCATTGTTACTTGGAATAGTTCTTCTACTCCATTCTCTCCTTTCTCCGATAGTCCGGTGCTGGGTGTGGTGCTCCTTTCACCATTGAACCACGGTTCTTGCATGTTCTGCTCTGGTTTTACTTCTGCTTTGCTCTTTCTCTTTGCATTTGCAGTATGGTAAGTTTCTCTTGACCTCTCTTCAAGCTCACTGGCCCTTTCTTTGGCTGTGTCAAGTTTCCTGATGAGCCCGTGGAAGGCGTTCTTCATTTGTATGAGCACAAATTCTCTCTGGTAAATAACCAGTAGTGGGATTGAAAGGTCATAAGGCACGTGTATAGTTAACCTTGAAAGAAACTGCCAAACCATTTTGAAAGTGACTGTACCATTTTTCATCCCCTCCAGTAACGTGTAAGGGTTCCAATTGCTCTGCACCCTTGTCAATATTTGGTATTGTCAGTATTGTTTATTTTAGCTATTGTAACAGGCATATATGGTATCTCACTGTAGCCTGAATTTGTGTTTTCACAATGACTGATGATATTGGACTATTTTTCATGTGTTTATTTCCCAACCTTTTTGGCGAACTATCTTTTCAAGTCCTTTTTCTCAGTTTTAATTGAGTTGTTTGTTTTCTTATTGTTGAGTTTAATAGTTCTTTATATATTCTGAGTACAAGTTCTTTGTTGAATATATGATTTGTAAATATTGTCTTCTAGTTTGTAACTTGGTTTTTTAAATTCTCTACAGATGTTACTAAATTCATTCACTAAACAATATGGTACTAACATAAAAACAAACATAGAGTCCAATGGAATAGAACAGAGACCCCAGAAATGAACCCTCACATATAGTCAAGCAATTTTTGATAAGGGTGCAAAGACCATTCAATGGGGAAAGGGCCATCTTTTCGATAAATAGTGCTGTGAAAGCTATATAAGAAGGAAAGAAATGAAGTTGCACCTAACACCATATACAAAAATCAACTCAAAATGGATCAAAGCCCTAAAAGTAAATGCCAAAACTACAAAAGTCTTCAAAGAAAACATAGGACAAAAGCCTTATGATGCTGGATTTGGCCATGATTTCCTGGATATGATGCCAAAGGCACAGGTAACAACTACAGCAAAAAATTGGACTTCATGAAACTCTAGAATTCTTTTTTTTTTTTTAAAGATTTTATTTATTTATTTGACAGAGATAGAAACAGCCAGCGAGAGAGGGAACACAAGCAGGGGGAGTGGGAGAGGAAGAAGCAGGCTCATAGTGGAGGAGCCTGATGTGGGGCTCGATCCCATAACGCCGGGATCACGTCCTGAGCCGAAGGCAGATGTTTAACCACTGTGCCACCCAGGCGCCCCAAAACTCTAGAATTCTGTGCACCAAAAGACATTATCAACAGAGAAAAAGGAAATCCACAGAATGGGGGAAAATATTTGTAAATCATGTATCTGGTAAGGGATTAACACCCCAAATATGTAGAGAACTCCTAAAATATAACAACCAGGAACAACCTAATTCAAAAATAGGCAAAGAATTTAAATAGACATTTTTCCAAAGAAGATCTCCAAATGGCTATTAAGTACATGAAAAGTATATCACTAATCATTAGGCAATTGCAAATTAAAACTGCAATGAGATACCACCTCATACCATAAGGATGGCTGCTATCAAACCCCTCCCCCCCAAAACAAAACAAAACAAACCAAAACCAGAAAATAGCTAGTGTTAGTGAGGATGTGGAGGAATCGGAACCTTCCTGCATCGCTGGTGAGAATGTTAAATGGTACAGTTGCTGTGAAAAACAGTGTGGCGCTTTCTCAAAAATTAAAAGTAGAACCACCATATGATCCAACAATTCCACTTCAGGATACACACCCTAAAAAACTGAAAGCAGGGCCTTGGAGAGATATTTTTACACCCATGATCAGAGTAGCATTATTAGTAGTAGCTAAAGCATGAACACAACCCTTATCCGTCGTCAGATAAATGGATAAGCAAAATGCGGTATATACATAAAACAGAATATTGTTCAGTCTTAAAAAGAAGGAAATTTTGACAAACACTACAACATAGTGAACCTTGAGGACACTATGCTACGTAAAATAAGCCAGTCACAATGACAAATAGTATGATTTCACTTACATGAGGTACTGAGAGTCATCAAAATCATGGACAGGAAGTAGAACAGTGGTTGCCGGGGCGCCTGGGTGGCTCAGTTGTTAGGCGTCTGCCTTTGGCTCAGGGAGTGATCCCGGGGTCCTGGGATCGAGCCCCGCATCGGACTCCTCTGCTGGGAGCCTGCTTCTTCCTCTCCCACTCCCCCTGCTGTGTTCCCTCTCTCGCTGGCTGTCTCTCTCTCTGTCAAATAAATAAATAAATCTTTAAAAAAAAAAAAAAGAAAAGAACAGTGGTTGCCAGGGGCTAGAAGGAGGGGGGAATGGGAAGTTATTTAATTGGTATAGAATTTCAGTTTTATAAAATGTAAAGAATTCTTGATATGGATGGTGGCGAGGAGGGTTGCACATTAAGAATATATTTAATACCTTAACTATACACTTAACTGTATACTTAAAAATGGTTACGATGGTAAATTTTACGTTATATGTATTTTACTTCAATAAAAAAGAAAACAGTAACTAGAAAATTCCATGTGATTAAAAATTAACAAGCACTCTTTTAAAAACTGCTGGAAATCTTAACTGAAACAGCTTCCTTGGAAAGGAAGTTGGCATTCTGTAGTTAGGCTGAAAATGTTTATATTCTGTGGTCCCACAGTTCCACTTGTAGGCACATACCCTAGAGAAAATCTTGCATGTGTGCAATAGAAGGCATGCTCTAAATTGTTCAAAACAGTAGAGGTTGTGACAATAAAAGAGTAAAAAAAATCTAAATGCCCATCAACAGCAGAATGGATAAATCTTGGCATATTCTATAATGGAATACTACACGAAAGTGATAAATAACTGAATTGTACTTTGACAAAACACAGCCAAAAGATTAATAAAAGTTGATATGATACTAATATTCATATGAAAATTACAAATATGTAATTGCAGCTAGAAAAACACTAAGAGAGTAAAAGGATGAGGAAGACTACCTCACCAGACATTGAAGCATATTGGAGACTCTAATTATGGGTTCAGCAGGCTTCCACGGCTCCACTCTGCTCGCTGCTGAAGATGCTATGATTAAACCACTCTATAGCGCTGGTGCATGCCTAGCCAGACCAATGGAATAAAATACATAGCCCTGAAATAGAATCAAATACATGTACAAATTCAGTATATGGTAGAGGTGGCATCTCAAATCACTGGGACTGGGCTGACTTTATAAAACTGGTGCCAAGATAAATGTTTAGTTACTTGGGAAAAAAACCCAGTAGACCTATATCTCACACCATTCACCAAAGTAAACTCCCAATGGTTTAGGTATCTACATGTAAAAAAGTGAAACCATAAAAGTACAAGAATAAAACATGGGTTAAGTTATTCTTTAACTTCAGAGTAGATGAAGGCTTTCTAACTATGACTCAAGATACAGAGGTGATAAAAGAAAACATTAAACATGACCACATAAAAATTGAAATTTCATGCGACACAACATATAAAAAATAAAGCCAAAGTACAAATGAAAAAGTGGGAGAAAATACTTGAAAAATATACTTCAAATGGCTAAATGTTTGATATATATATGTAAAACTTTTAAAATTTGAGGGACAAAGGTTCAAAAGCCTCAAAAAAAAAAAAAAAGACCCAAATAAACAATTCACACACACACACACGCGCGTGCGCACACATACACACACACGAAATAAAACAATCCTGAAATATATGGGAAAATATTCAAATTCAATCACAATGGGGATATGTAAATTAAAACAACCCTAAATGTAGGGTAAGATCCTGGATTGGAACCTGGACCAGAAAAAGCACTGGTAGAAAATTCAGTGAGATTCAAAAGGGTCTGTCGTTAATAGCACTTTCCCAATGTTAGTTTCCTGGCTTTGATCACTAACTATTGCAAGACAGAAACTTTAGGGGAAGCTGGGTGAAGAATATACTGTACAGGGATTCTCTGTACCATTTTTGTAACAGTTCAGTAAGCCTGAAATCATTTCCAAATAAAAAGTTTTAAAAAACAATGTATTTGTTTACAACATTTTCAGTAACACTACTAAGAATCATAAGGGAATGGTAAGAATAAAATATAGACTAGTGGTTACATCTGAAGGTGACAGATGGGAAACGGATTGGGGAGGGGCACTCAGGGGACTTCCAGGGTAGTTTTAATATTCCTTTTCTTAGAATAGGTGTGACTACATGAGTTCATTGTAACATGACTATTTTATACCTTTTATATATTTGAAGATTCTTTTGAATCAATGCCATACATGTAATAAGTACAATATATGATCCTAGCAGAAATATAAAGTTTACATTGCAAAGGCGCTTTTTGTAGCAATTTGAAGTTGCATTGTATTAAATCAGAATACTCTCAAAAAGGCCTTCCGATGTTAAAATTTGAAGTGTTAGGTTTGCTTACTCCTCCATCTGTAGGTCCCTAATGTGAGCTGGCTTGCATTTAAGGATAGTAAAATCTTGGCAACAATGCAGTTTAGTTCTGAGTGTGGTATCAATGGAGAAAGGGAAACAGTTGGAATATTTGCCTTTGGATACAATTTTAAGAAGAACAAATGGAAGAGAGTACTTATTGGCACAAACCGAGAAAAATCCCCCTGCAGTGAGTCTCAAGGTACCCAATTAAGATAAAATTAAATCATGCAAATATTGATCCAGCTAAATTTGCCAGGGGTGAGTCTTATTATCAGTCAAATTTCTTTATATCAAGTAGCAAGGAACAGTAGAAAAGACAAAAATGTTTTATATATTTTTTCAATCGGGGAACAGTAGTAATAGAAAAACATTTCATTACACTTTTATTACTTGCACTGGTTATTGACTTGTAGTTTTGCTTATTGTGACCAATTGCATTGAAAGCAACAGCCTCTCTCTCAGGTGTTTAGCACTATCATAGGTAATGCTCTACCCTCAAAGAGCTAACACTTTTGTTTGGATACGATCCACACATTTTAGGTAGCTTGTACAGAGTTAAATGCATAAAATGGCCAGCAGCAGACCCATGGGCACAACAATGGCACGTACACTCTGAATGTCCTTGGAAAGTGTCTATTAGTAATTTCATTGATCAAAGTAATTGGATTTACTTTCATCACAAATTGAAATCACCTTCTGGGGAACTCCATCCAGTTGTTGTAGAAAAATATGTATTTAATTCCACAAGTGTGCTCGAATGAATGCAAGTCTGAATTTCCTTAGTAAGATATTTTTTCCCTTAAAGATAGAGTTTCCAAAAGCAAACTCTGCATTAAAAACTTTGCAATAAAACAAATTAAAAAAAAAAATTCTTCCAATAAGAAAGATACAGACATTTGGTCATAAATTTCCTTAAAATTGTCTTCACTGTTTAGGTCGTTACTCCAAGTTGTTAGCCATAAGCTAATAGGTACGTCTGATAAGGAAAGGAGCTGATCTATTTCAAGTCTAGCAATTTCACAGGTCTGTGTGAGGGCAGACCACATCAAAACACTCACCTTGGGGGTCATATTTACCAGTGATGCTGACCCTTGACCAAAACATTTCTGGAGTTCCTCTTTTGGAATGGCTCTCAGAGCTTGGGATACGTTCCAAAGAATCGTCAGTAGGGAATCTTAATCCTTTGACAACGGATTCGATTTTTGAAAAGAAAGTGATGTGGAATTCAGGACAGCAAACAAAATGGGTGATGATTCTGGTCAGTAGAATTCTAGACTAAAAATGAGGCAGGATTGCTTTCAAATGGATTTTACACAAATGGCACGTTCATTAAAATGAGCACATAAGCTTCCAAGGAACCTGTTTTGAAGCACAATATTCATTGGTTCGCATTAGTTCTGGTGTTGACATTTACACAAGGGGCTGCTTCTGCCGTCTTCAGTGTCGGACGAGGGTTGCACACAGCTGTGACAAGCCATTCTGTTTCTGCTGGGCTAAGTCTCTTGCTAGAAGTCACTTCAGCACTATCACCGTGGGGTACTGCCCTGAGTTCCTCCGTCTTGTTCTAGAACGGGTGCGACACAGAAGGTTGCAGCTTCTCTTTTCTTTCCTCACAGAGCCCGCGGCCTGAAGGAAGCCGCAAATGAAGGCTGTTTCAAGAGCTGGAGTACATGACAATAAAAGCCACAGGGTTACCAAACCCCCCGAACCTACTAATTTGTTGAAATTTGATCAAAACGAAATGGTAAACAAGTTCACTAAAGGAAGACACACAGCTGAGAGACATGTGGGGAACAAGCAAGGGAGCGTTTCACCAAAAGGTACTAATTATATGCAGAGACCTCCATTTCTGTCGAAAACAGTTGGCAGCGACTTGTCTCTTCCCCTGACGGCAGCTTTTCTCCCCAACTTGCCGCTCACTTCCCTCCTCCCGGCATCCTCCTCGGCGTCCTGCCTGGCTGTCCATCCCAAGGGCCCCCACAGAGCTTGGGGCGACTGATGGCTCCGGAGAGTCATATCCTGACTTCGGATTTTGTTTCCTCTCCCCCTCACGCTTTTCGAAAGATAGATGAGGCCCCTTTCTCTCCTCTAGCTTTTCAAATTGCTTCCTCATTACTTTTGAGGCCATGCAGGAGGGCGGTTAAGTGCACAGGTTCGAATCTCTGCCTCACTTCCGGGATAGCTGTGAGACCGACCTCGCAAACGCGCTGTGAAGATTGAGCATTGAAGGCCAGAACGAGCCCTCAGTGAACGGGGTTACCATTGTTCTCATTAACACCGACTTCCCCCGCGCTCAGCAAATGCACCCTCTCTGTGCCGCCCTCCGGGGCCCTCGCTGGGCTGGGCGTATTCAAGGGCCCACCCCTCTCCTCCTGCTGGCCTGGCGCTTAGGCCTTGAGGAGCTCCGGGCAAGGGGAATTCTGTCACCTTACAAGACTTTTATCTGGACCGGCCTTTATCTCTTTCACTGTGGGGATTTTCCCCAGGCTCTTTTGTCCTCTCTTTCAGGGCTTATTTTGCTTCCCTTTTGTGCTACGTTTGCTTCAGGGGGGTAGGTTGGCTATAGGGGGGTAGAGTTGCCCTATTTACAAGAGAAGCTATCACCATGGTAACTTGGTATTTTGATACAGGCATGAAACAATTCTGAGGGGAAAATAGATCCCTTATTTTTCAACTTTGGCATGTAGATGTATGGGAATCAAAATTCTTGCCCAACATTCTATAGCTGGTTCAAATGTCAAAGCAAAGAAACAAGTTTTGTTGATATTTTAAATAAGTATCGAGCAACCGCAGCATGCTCTCAACTGAGCTGAACATTCTCACAATTAATTTCTGCCTCTGAGGCTCTAACGCTTGACAGCAACAGGCATCTACTACTTCGGTGAACTCATTCTCTGAATGAAAAAAAAAAAATGGGGACCCAGGGTTAGACAAAGAACTGCTGTGTTCACTCAAATTGCAAAAGGCATTGTGAAAGATGTCTTTCGGAGTTGCTGGGATATTTTGATTGTTTATTGAGAGGGAACAAGACCGAGAATTTGAAAAATCAGCCTGTTGGTCCGGGTCAGAGGAACAGGGTTGCAGTGTATCCGACTTCTACGCTGTATAGGGCCCGGGGAGGAGGCTGGCGTTGACTAGTGACAGCCAGCTGTGTGCCAGGCTCCCTACGAGGAGCTGCTACCACAGATGAGTGACTTGTCACTCCTGCCTTTGGCACTCTTCGTCTGCTGAGGAAACGAGCAATTCCAATACCACGTGAGGTCTCTGTAAAGAGAGCGGAGGTGCTATGAGAGAAGGCAAGAAGGCCTCCTCGATTGAATTTTGAACCGTTCGAAGGGTGACCAGCAGGTGAAATCAGGTGCTGGTGACACTAGCGGGTAGCGTCTCTCCAAATCAGGAACTTCTTCATTCCCTCTGCCAAGTGAGGGCTCTCACCGCTCCCTCGGCCTCTTCCGCCCACCCGGGTGTTCCAAGGAGCAGGCTCGCTGACAGACCCCATGTGAATGCCCAGGCGCAGCTATTTTGTTTGCCAAATGTGCCATGTTTTTTCTGCCCTTTGCTCATTTCGTTCCATCTGTCCAAAATCTCCCCGTTGCACCGCGTCTCCTCCTCCCGCCTCCCCGCACCTTCGCTTCCTCTTACCAACTTTTGCTGTCCTTCAGGCCTTGGCTTTGATGTTTCCCCCTCGGATAACTTTGCCGATGGCCGGAGAGCGCGTGCTAGCCTCCCATTTGCTTCTGCCGCGCTCTCGACTTCCCTTCTATTGGTGCTTATAAAAGCCCCTCGTCACTGCCCATTTTCTGGTGTGGTCCTGGCATTTCACTCCCGCCTTTCGCTCCCTTTGATGTTGCCAGCGATCGCCAGCAACGCTAGGTGCTCTTCCCTTTTGTGTTCCCAGGGCCTCACTGAATTTTTATTAAATAGATGCACAAGTGAATAAAGGAGGACGTTGTCTGCTACGTGGAAGAAACTACCTCGTCTCATAATGATCTTTCTTGGATTTGTTAGAGGTCTTCCTGGAAGGTGTTTTGATTTTTTTTATTTTTTTATTTTTTTTTGGTCATTCAGTTATTGAGTTCTGAGAGTTAAATATTTTGTATACAAGTTCTTTGTCCATAGATTTTTTTGGACAATATTTTCTTCAAGGCTGAAGTGTGCCTATTCATAGAAGGCTTTAGTTTTGAAGAAACCCTCTAATTTGTCATTTTTTTTTCTTTTGTGCTTATTGCTTTCTGCATCTAAGAAGACTTTATTTGCATTAGGGAAGTTTCCTTCAATTTCTAGTTTGCTAAGAATTTTTTTAAAAGCATGAATGAGTATAGAATTTTAAATTTTCATTAAATTCTTTTTCTGCGTCTATTGAGGTGACTATATAATTATTCTCTTTTGTTCTAATAATGTAGTGAATTACATTGACTGATTTTCAAATATTAAACCAATTCTGGGATTAATCCTAAGTCTTCCTGGAGTATTATCCTTTTAATATACTGGAGACTTGCTTTGCCATTATTTTCTTAAGGGTTTTTATGACGATGGTCATGAGTGATAGCAGTCTGTAGTTTTCTTATAATGTCTTTGCAAGGTTTTGGCATCAGGATTATGTTGACCTCAGAAAATGAGTTTCGAAGTATTCGTTCTTCTATTTTTGGAAATAGTCGTGTCAGGTTTGTATTGTTTCCTAAGTGTTTCTTTGATGGAAATCACAAGTGGGGGCCCTTGGGTGGCTCAGTCTGTTAAGTGTTGGACTCTTGGTTTCAGCTCAGGTCATGATCTCGGGGTCGTGGGATCAGGCCCCGTGTTGGGCTCTGAGCTCAGCAAAGAGTCTGCTAAAATTTCTCTCTCCCTGTCCCTCTGCCCCTCCCCACCCTCACTTGCTCTCTCTCCCTCTCTCAAACAAATGAATAAATCTTTGGGGAAAAAAAAAGAAATCACAGGTGAAGGCATCTAGATATGACATATTCAGTGAAGGAAGGTTTTGATTATGAATTCAGTTTTCTTAATAAATAAAAGAATATACAGTGTTTTCCTTTTATCTTATGGCAGCTTTGATAAGTAACATTTTCAAATAATTCATCTTTTTCATCTAAATTATCAAATATAAGTACATAAAGTTTATAGTAGTATTTTCTTCTTATCCTTTTAAATCTGTAAAATCTATAGCAGTATCACACTTGTGATGGTTAATTTTATGTGTCGATTTGGCTGGGCCACGTGGTGTCCATTTATTTGGTCAAATATTATCCTGCGTGCTCCTGTGAGGGTGTTTCCAAAACATAATTTTGGATGATATTAACATTAAAATCAGCGGACTTTGAGTAAAACAGGTGGAGTTCCATAATGTTGGTGGGCCTCATCTGATCAGTTGAAGGCTTGAATAAAGCAAATAGATTAGTGTTCCCTGAGCAAAAGAGAATTCTCCAGCAGATGACTTTGGATTTCATCTACAATATCAGCTCTTCATACTTCTACAGCAAACTGCCTTTGGTCTTGAACAAGAACATTGGCTCTCCCGACTCTCCAGGCTGCCAGCCCCAGCCTGCATGTTTTGTACTTGCCAGTATCTGTAATTGCATGAGCCATTTCCTCATAATAAACAAACAAGATAAGTATCCTGTTGGTTCTGTTTCTTTGTACAATTCTGACTAATACAACTCCTTTCAATCCTGATATTGGTAGTTGTTTTCTTATTATTCAGTCATGCTAGATGCTTGTCAATTTGTCAATCCTTTCAAAGAGCCAAATTTTGGCTTTATTAACTGTTTTCATATTCTGTATTTCTTTCTATCTTTTTCCCAGCTCAGTAATTTCTGGTCTTACTTTTATTTGTTCCTTTCTTTCACTTACTTTGGATTTAATTTGTTTGACTTTTTATTAAGGTGGAAATGTAAATAATTTCAACCGTTCTTCTTTTATAATATAAACATTTGAAGTTATTCGTTTCTTTCTAAACACTGTTTTAGTTGTCTGCCACAAATTTTGACAAGTATTTTCATTATCTCTTAGTTTGCTGTAATGTCTAATTTCTCTCATGATTTCTTAGACACGGGTTATTTAGAAGTTTGTTGTTTAATTTCCAATATTTGGAGTTTTAAAATATCTTATTATTTACTTCTACTTTAGTTTTATTGTGGCCAGAACTCCTAATCTGTAATGTTTTAATCTTTCGAAATTTATTGAGACTTGTTTTATGATTTACCTTCTTGAACATTTCATGTACACTTTTAAGGAATATGTATGTATTGGACAGTTGTTGACTATTCCATAAATGTCAATTAGGTCAAGTTGTTGGATAGTGTTGTGCAATTCTTTATATCAGTACTGGATCTTTCATATATTTCTTCTGTTACCGAGAGAGGAGTGTTAAAATCTCCAACTCTTACTTTTGATTTATCTATTCTTCTTTTTAGTTTCATCAACTTTTGCTTTTGTATTTTGCAGTTGTGTAGGTAGGTACATATGTATTGAAGATTGTATGTCTTTTTGATAAATTAACCATTCCATCATACTCGAATCTTCCTCTTGTCTGTGCTACTTTTTGCCTTTAAGTCTTTATTTATTTATTTATTTTTAAGGATTTATTTATTTATGAGAGAGAAGGAGAGAGAGAACACATGGGTGGGGAGAGGGGCAGTGGGAGACAATCACAAGCAGACTCCCTGCAGAGTGCAGGGGCTTGATGCTAGGACCCCAAGATCATGAGCTGAGACAAAATCAAGAGTCAGATGCTCAACCGAGTCACCCAGGCGCCCCAAAGTCTATATTTAAAGTGCATCTCTTCTATACAGCAAAAATTGGGGCCTTCCTTTTTTTTTTCTCCCCTGACATTCATTGCCTTTTAAACAAAGGATTTGTTCCACTTATAGTCAATGCTAACATTGACTTGGTTTTATTTGTCTACCATTGCGTTATTTTATTTTTATCCCTCTCATCTATAGTCAATTTATCTTTTATCTCCTCTTTCTTTTGAGCCAATTAAATATTTTTTATTAGTATGCCATTTCCCTATTGTTTTTAGGAGTTACTCTAGCAATTATAAGTACGTATCTTTAAATTATCAGTCTACTTATAGTTAATATTGTACTAGGTCATCTAAAATATAAGAACATTGTTACTGTATAGTTTCATTTACCATCCTCATTTTCTGTCCTAATGTTTTCATATGTATTAAGTCTAAATATATTATAAACTCCATCATTAGAGCATTTCAATTATCTTCTGAGGAAATAATGTTTCTTTATGCTAGGAGAAGAAAAATATAAACTCTTCTCCATTTACCTACAGGTATCATTTCCAGTGCTCTTCGTTTCATCCAGTAGATCTGAGCTGCCATAAGGTGTTTTTACATTAGCCTAAAGAACTCCATTTAGCACACAGTGTAGTGCCTGTGGGATGGAAAAGAATATGCCAATTTTTGTTTATCTTAGAATGGTAACTTTCATTTTTAAAGAATATTTTAACTAGGTATAGAATTTTGAGTTGTTAGATTTTATTTTTTGGCAGTTTAGAGAATGTTGTTCCATTGTCTTTTGATGTCACCATTTCTGAAGAAAAGAAAACCTGACTATAATTTATATTTTTGTATACAAAGCATCATTTTTCTTAAGTTATTTTTCAAAATTTTTCTCAATAGGCTTCTACAGGAGGTTTGAGGAATAGAGTGAAGTGACACATTATTCCCCACCACTTACAGAGACACTTTTAAAGACAAATATTTAATTGTGAAGTTCATGTGATATTGACATCTACCTGACCTACTAGTGAAAGAGAAAGGAGCCCTTCTTCACAAAAATGTTGAGTTATATATACTTTGGGAAGAGTTATATAATATGTAATCTCTTTCTGATATGAGGAGGAGGGACACATCACTTGGAAAGTGACCACTTTCAAACTCTTTTTCATTATTGAAATAGTAAAAGCCAACATTTATTGAGTTGTTACTATATATTCAAGGTATTGTTCAAAGCATTTCATCTATATTAATTCATTTAATACTGAGAATAATGCTATGAAATAGGGATGATTATTAATATTTCTGTGTCCTAGTTCAGTACATTGAGACTTAGGCAGAAATAAGCTGAAGATATTTTAGTCTTTATTTTTATAACCAAGAAACTGCTCTGTGGGTACAGAGTGTAATCTCTCCTCCCATACTTATTTCTGGTACTTGTATTTTTACCCACTCCTTCCTCCTTCAATACTTCATGTTTGCCTTTCGTGTTCTTCATTTGACATGATTTTGATAGTGGTAAGTTACCTAAAATCTACTTTTTCTTTATCGTTAAAAATACTCTCCAGTCTTGGCAAACACCGACATTTCTCCATCACTCCAGTGAGTGTCCATTTTGTCTTTCTAACTTTCAGACTTCCTGTCATTAATACTGATTTTGACTTGACGAAATAATTCTTTTCAATTACAAGAAGCAATAAGCAATCTCTGTCCCCAGTACAACAATCGTCAAACTTCTCTCAGTTGTCTGTCTCCATGTTGAATTACGTGTAATGATACATTGAGGTGACTTGATGTCCAGTAGGGATGGGTTTGACATTACCAATCTCCTAATCTCATTTCTTCTAAATCCTTAGGTCCTAAGACCTTTTGAGTGGGGGGTGATAGATCCTTTTTTTTTTTTTTTTTTTTGGTTTTTCATGTCACCAGGCACTTAAAAATTGAAGTTTGCTTTTTTATAAAAGATACAGCAAAAAAACTTTTTGCGACCTCATAAGATACTCTTCCAGAATACAAAAAAAAAAAAAAAAAAGAAGGGGGGGGGATGCCATTTACATGAAGGGCGATTAAATGATAACTTATGAACGTCTCAACATGGGGCATCATCTTTGTTCTAGTATTAAAAACTAGTAACAGTTAGTCTTAAGTAGCTCAACATCTTATGGGGAGCTTTAGTATACATTTAAATCAGTATTTTTAGTTCGATCTGCAAAGAGCCGGCACTCACTGAGAAACATGGAAATGGCAACCAATAAAAGGAAAATGGTTTCCTTCTCTGAGCTGCCTATATGAGAAAATATTATTAACAATCATGGAGGTTAGTCATTCACACTGAGAGGGCACTATGCCCATAAGTGCTCTTGAAGCAACATGTCAAATTTGCCTGTTTCTAAAGTTCTGATTTATGTAGTGGCTTATCCACTGTGTAATAATATCAGTCTCTGAAGTGCATCCCATAATTATACTGGCAATAACCATTTCTTTTTGTTTATAAAAATAAAAGTGAGTGAGCAGCTGAAATGTAATTTCCTGGAGCCAACATCTAAGGATTGATAACATCTTTCTAACTCTCTTTCTACTATTTTCAAACCCCAGTTCAAAAGGTCAAGATTTCTTTTCTTTTTTTTTTTTTTTTTATTATATTATGTTAGTCACCATACAGTACATCCCTGGTTTCTGATGTAAAGTTCGATGATTCATTAGTTGCGTATAACACCCAGGGCACCATGCAACACGTGCCCTCCTTACTACCCATCACCAGTCTATCCCATTCCCCCACCCCCTCCCCTCTGAAGCCCTCAGTTTGTTTCTCAGAGTCCATAGTCTCTCATGCTTCATTCCCCCTTCTGATTACCCCCCCTTCTTTATCCCTTTCTTCCCCTACCGATCTTCCTAGTTCTTATGTTCCATAGATGAGAGAAATCATATGATAGTTGTCTTTCTCTGCTTGACTTATTTCACTTAGCATTATCAAGATTTCTGTTTGTAATGATTTCGAAACTACGTTGCCCCATAATATAATGGAATTAGCAATGACTGAAAATCACAGATATGTTATCTATTAGCATTTAATGAATATGTGCAAATATTAAAATAAAAGTACACCTCAGTTATTCAGTGTAATTTAAGGAACAAGACAATCTATCTGAATTTTCTGGTTATTGGAGGTTTGATCCATTTCTGCTAGATGTATGAACCAGTATACTTACCTTGCCTCATTGAATCACTTTGTATTTTTTAAAATATTAACATTAATGAACCACCAGACTCGAATTTAGAAATTAAAATATTGATTACATGGTCAATAGTCTTTGGAAAGTATTATAAAAACAGAAATTTAAAGTTTCCACCAAATCCCATAGGTTAAAAAGAGTAATTTTTTCCCATAACATGACTAATTATTTCAAATATAAATTTTAATTCAAAATTTGACGCCAAAAAAAGTTTTGAAAAACAACTGGATAATTTACAATTTCTATAATCTTATTTTGAGAGATGATGATAAAAATGCAAATATGAAATTGCCTTTGGCTCTCCTAGCCAACAGAATAAATCCTAGTTGAATCATTTATCACTCTTTATACATATTTATATTTTTGCTGTAGCCTAAAAACTCAGAGGTAAAAAGTAAAGGCCTTTAGAGGTATCTAGGATGCAATTGGTAAACAGATTAAAAGTCATGATATTTGGCAATGTGCCTTCTTCTGGCCCCTTTTCTCACTGCCTGTGCTTATCTCCATATGTGCCTCTGTCTCAAGGTGGGCACTACCTTGTTTTCTCCCAAATGAACAAGAATCAAATTAAATTTCATTTAAAAAATTTTTTTAAAGATTTTATTTATTTCTTTGTCAGAGAGAGAGAGCACAAGTGGGGAGAGCAGCAGGCAGAGGGAGAAGCAGGCTTCTCGCAGAGCAAGGAGCCCGATGCTGGACTCCATCCCAGGACCCTGAGATCATGACCTGAGACGAAGGCAGAGGCTTAACTGACTGAGCCACCCAGGCATCCCTAAATTTCACTTTAATCCACTTATTGTAAGAAATTAATGCCACCTGCCTGACATGCAGAATGACATGTTTTTGGGTAAACTATTAACATTATATATGGCTTTCCCCTCTTCAAATGGTATAGTTATTTTGGGGGGTTATTGTATAAGAGACAGCAAGCTTACTAGAGATTTTTTTTCTACTGTCTCTTTATGAAAATTGATTAATATTATATACACAAGGAAAACATTTAAGTGAAATTGACTGTTCCTTCTGCAAGAAATTTTTGGCCAGACTCTTTGGGGATTATGAACCAATTAACCATCCTTGATTTGAGACTTTCTGGGTCCCGATTATAGTTCTTAGGGCTTCTTTGATTTTTGCTAAAAGAAAATTATTCTAAGGAAAGTCAAATTTAGTACAAGGGTGCAAGTGTGTCTTTTGGAACCTACCGGTGGCAATGGGGCTCATGCTGAAGAACGTCTGGGAAGGAGCACTGTGCTGTCATCCCCATTAGTCTTGCCCTTGGGCAGTTGCTGGGTTCCTCATTCCTAGTTGCAAACCAATTCCCTTTGTTTCTCATTCATATGATACAAAGTGGGTATTTAATAACTCCACGTTTACACTGTCTCCATTGAGAGATGTGCAAGATGAAGCTGAAGTCCTAATTGCAATGAATGACATATTTCCGGGGCCCCATCCATTCTGACCTGAAGGCAGAATTGTGTTACGCAGCCGTAGGGGTGGCTGTTATAAATCGTGTAAACAATGGGGAGAGCTTTCAAGGTGCAATATGCCTTGATTTTGAACTCTCAGATCGCTTCACAAAATTTTGAGCTTTGTCAAAAGAGAGATAGATATGTATAGCATTGAGTCAACCAGTTACATTCATTGATTTTTAATATTTATCCATGATCAATCAGGTATGGCTCAAATAAAGCTAGGAAGGGAAAGCTAGAATTGGCCTTGGTTTGTAACCAGGCCTATAGAATCCAATTAGCTAGTGTACGGAGATGTTAACAATATTTGCCTATTTGGAATCATATTGGTTAGCAAATCATATAATATATTTGCTCCTTTTTTATTTTAAAAATAAAATAGCACTAGACAGCAGTATTGCAGAAAATGCAAGCCCGTAGGTTCATATGTGGTTGTAATTTTAAAATATTAATTGTTGACCCTGGCATTCTCTGATCTAATGTAGCTCATAAGCATGAGGTCAAAAGGCGGGGACGGTAGACAAATTGCTGAGATCATGGTGTTGTTGAAGCCAAGGTCAAAGGTGTAAGCTCCATGTGGGCCGTGATTTCTGTTGCAAGAAAATGAAAAGCCTGCATCTCCATTCTCACTTATTCTTATTACTCACACATACCATTAAGCAGGAGGGAAACTGGTGATACTAAAGAGATTTCTTAACCAAAATACATGTCCCCTTTACCGATCTAATATCAACTACATATATTAAAGGAATTTCTTATTTAATCAAAAGAATATCTTCGTTCAAGAGTGAATCTGGGAAACTTATATACTCTGTTTTTTACGGAAATAGATTCTCTTTACTTTATTAATCTAAAAAAAAGGCACAAGCACATTATAAACTAACAATCGTGCAGCCATTTCCATGGCCTAAATAAATCATAATGTGTATTATTATCATTCCTGAAATCTATAACATTTCTTGATTACTATGATTTTACTACAATACCAGCTATCTGTTTGAATCTGTTTAATTCCAGTTCTTAGGTTAGAAAAAGAAAAGGGGGAGGAAAAGAGGGACAAAAGAAGAGATAGAGAAATAAATATTTATAACCTTAGAAGAAAATATATGACTTGGGGCCCATCATTTGTGGTATAATGAGAAGTTAAACATCTTGTAACTTTAATCTATCTTGGATGCCCAAAGTCACTAAGTTTTGAAACCAGCTGATGAGTGAAAGGATGTTTCAAGAAAAGCAAGCTAGAAGTGTTTGGGAATTATACAACATGGTATTATGCCTCAGTATATATTTCCTTAGAAACTTGAAGTTATTCTTAACTAAGGTTTTCCAAACCCAGCTAAAAATTTACCAGAACTTACTGACGTTGATGACATGGTGTATTAACACGCGCTAATAATTTTAGGTAGCTCTGATTGAAGAGCTTGACCTATTTGCGATCCATATGAATAGTTTTGCGGAGATAAAGTAAATTAAAGAAGAAGAGAATATTTTCCACTAACAGAAACAGTTAAAGTGTTTCTCACACAATTGTGAAAGGTTGAGGTGAAGACGGACCTGCCTATGCCCTTTTCATTTTAATAAACACATAATAGGGTAAAATATAGCCGAAATCATTGTGATGTCTCTTTTATTACAATTCTATTTTACTTACAGCAGCAAAGTACGCAGATATGAATATTCTAAGACTGTTTCTTTTCCTGGTGCTGTGTGTGTCCATTCTGGGTCTGGTTTATGCCGCTGTGTCCTTGTCCATCAAGCAAGTCTGTAGGTTGTTATCAGTTAACTCCCCATCACCTTCTGACATGATTCTAAGAGCAATCTCAGTGCCATTTAGGCTTTGATGTTCAGATTTCCTTTCAAGGCAGTGAAGGTTCCATTACGGCTACTAGGAGGAATAGATTTTTTTTTCTACTGGAATCAGAGTAGTCTATTGTCTCTTTGATACTGTTGGATTTTCTTTCAGGGACCCTTTCCAATTTTAGTATGATATCTCTTTCTACCCTAAAAATCAGTTATTTTCTAACCTAACATGTCCCTTAAAGGGCCATGCCACAATTTTAATAATCCATTATTAGATAAAACATAATCACAGTAAGTGCTAAACCACCCTAGAAACATGAAAATACAGTGAAATACAGTGACTACACAACTGTGCTTTTTTTGGTCATTCAGTGCAGGACTTGATGCAAACCATTTTATTTTATCTCATTTCATTTTTTCCTAGCTTTATTAAGCTATAGTAGCCATGTAACACTGTACGAGCTTAAAGTGTACCACCTGTTGATTTGATGCACTTACATATTGCAGAATGATTCCCAGCAAAGTGTTAGCTAACACTTCTATCCTGTCACGTAATCACTGTTTCCTTTTAGGAGTGAGAATGTTTAAGATCTACTCTGTTAGCAGCTGCCCAGTATATACTACTACTACTACTACTAATATAATAATAATAATAGTAATAATAATAATGTTATTTACTATAATTACCATAATAATAATAATAATGTTATTTACTATAATTACCATATTGTACCTTACATCCCCATAACTAATTAATCTTATAATTGGAAATTTGTACATTTTGACCCAAATCTCCCATTTCCTCAAGCCCCTAGGCTGTATGTTTCTTCTAGGTTATTCAATTTTTTGTCATATAATTGTTCATAGTAGGGTGACTGGGTGGCTCGGTCACTTGAGTGCCTGCCTTCAGCTCAGGTCATGACCCCAGGGTCCTGGGATCAAGCCCCGCATCAGGCTTCCTGCTCCACGGGGAGCCTGCTTCTCCCTCTCCCTCTGCCTGCTGATCCCTCTGCTTGTGCTCTCTCTCTGTCAAATAAATACATAAAATCTTTTAAAAAAATAATTGTTCATAGCAGTCTCTTACGATGTTTTGTAATTCTGTGCTCTCAGTTGTAATATCTCCTCTTTCATTCCTGATTTTACTTTCTTGAGTCTTCTCTCTTACTTAGTCTAGCTAACGGTTTTTTCAATTCTATCTTTTCAAATAACCAGCTCAGTTGTGTTGATTTTTTCTGTTGGTTTTTTGTTTTTGTTTTTGTTTTTTGGGTTTTTTTTGGTCTCTATTCCATTTATTTCTGCTCTGATCTTTGTGATTTCTTTCCTTCTGCTAAGCTGGGTCACAGTTTGCACTTCTTTTTCTAGTTCCTTGCAGTGTAAAGTTAAGATGTTTATTTGAGATTTGTCTCTTTTTCTCATTGTAGGCATTTATCACTATAAACTTCCCTCTGGGATCTGCTTCCGAAGCATTCCATAGGTTTTGGTATGTTGTGTTTCCATTTTTGTTTGTTTCAAGATATTTTTGATTTACCTTTTGATTTCTTCCTTGACCCATTGGTTGTTCAGGAGCGTATTAATTGCCACATATTTCTGAATTTTGCAGCTTTCCTCTTGGTAGTGATTTCACACTACCACTGTGATCAAAAAAGATAGTTGGTATTATTTCAATCTTCTTAAATTTGCTAAAACTTGCTTTATGCCTATCATGTGATCTCTCCTGTAGAATGCTCCATTTGTGCTGGAGAAGAGTGTGTATTCTGTTGCTGCTGGATGGAACAATCTGTGTGTGTCTGTTGGGTCCACTGCTCTGAAGTAGCATTCAGGTCTAATGTTTTCTTGTTGATATTCTGTCTAGATGATCTATCCATTGTTGAAAGTGGGGTATCTGTCTATCCACTGTTGAAAGTGGGAATCTATCCATTGTTGAAAGCCCCCTGTTAATATTATATTACTGTCTATTTCTCCCTTCAGATCTGTTAGCATTTGCTTAATATATTTAGGTGCTCTGATGTCAGGTGATATATATTTATGATTGTTACACCTTCTTGATGAACTGACCCCTTTTTATTATATAATGACATTCTTTGTGTCTTATTACTCTTTGGGCTGAAAATATATTTTGTGTGTTATGACCATCCCTGTTCTCTTTTGGTTTCCACTTACATAGAATATATTCTTCCATCCCTTTGTATTGAGCCTTTGAGTATGTGGAAAGCTGATGCGCATCTCTTGTAGGCAGCGTAGAGTTGGGTTTTGTTTTCTAATCCATGTAACTACTCCATGTCTTTTGATTGGAGAATTCTATCCATTTACATGTAGAGTCGTTATTGATAGGGAAAGATAACATCTCACTAATTGTTTTCTGGTTGTTTTCTGGTTCCCTTGTTGCTAGCTTCCTCTCTCGCTGACTTCCTTTGTGAGTTGATGATTTACATTTCGGTGGCTTTGGTTCACTTGTCTTCATCTTTTGTAAAACTACTCTAAGTTGTTGCTTTGTGATTACATAAAACATCTTATAGACATAACGGTCTGTTTTATGCTGACAACAATTTAACCTTGATCACATGCAAAATCTCTACCTTTTCTTCCCCCCCTTTATGTTTTTTACGTCATGATTTGCCTCTTTTTAAATTATATATTCATTAACAAATTATTATAGCTATAGTTATTTTTAATACTCTTGTTCTTTAACCTTTGTTTTAGAGTTCAGTGGTTAACACTCCACAAATAACAATATTATTCTGAATTTGACTATATACTTATGTTTACCAGTGTGTTATATATTTTCATATGTTTTCATGTGACTAATTTGTATCTTTTCATTTCAACTTTAAGGACTTCTTTCAGCATTTCATGTGAGGCAGATCTAGTGGTCATAAAATCCCTCAGCTCTTTTTTTTTTTTTTTTTTTGCCTGGGAAAGTCTTCATCTCTCCTTCATTTTTGAAGGAAAGCTTTACTGTGTCGAGCATTCGTTGGCAGTTTTCTTCCTTTCAGCATTTTGAGTATATCATCCTATTTTCTTCTGGCCAGTAAGGGTTCTGTTGAGAAATTTATGTTATGGAGTTTCTCCTATACATTACAAGCATCTTTTTCCCTCTGGTTGCTTTTAAGATTCTCTGGCTTTGATTTTGACAGTTTTATTTTAATGTGTCTTAGAGGAGATCTCTTTAAGTTGATTTTGTTTGGTGACGTAGGAGTTTCATGAACTTGGATATCTGAATCTCTCCCCAGATTTGGGAAGTCGTCCACTATAATTTCTTTAAATAAGTTTTCTGCCTTCTTCTGCCTCTCTTCTCCTTCTGGGACTCCAATAACTCACAAAATGATTCTCTTGATGGCTCCATCCATAGCTCACATTGACTTTCTTCACTCTTCGTTATTCCTTTTTCTTTGTTCTTCTTTTACTGGATAATTTTGAAGTTCTTGTCTTCAATCACACGGATTCTTTCTTCTGCCTGATCAAGTCTGATGTTATTGCTTTCTATTGCATTTCTTTTTCATTTAATTCATTGTGTTCTTCAGCACCACAATTTCTTTTGGCTCTTTTTTTTTATGATTTCTATCTCTTGGTTAAACTTCTTTTATTTGTGTATTCCTTTGCTGATTTCATTGACTTGTCTTTCTGCTTGTGGCTCATTGAGTTTCCATAAAGCAGCTATTTTGAATTCTTTATCAGCTAGATCACAGATCTCCCTATCTTTGGATTCAATTACTGGAAGACTATTGCGATTCTCCTGTGGTGTCATGAATCTTGATTTTTCATGTTCCTTGAAGATTTGAGTTGCTGCCCTCACATTTGAAGTAGTAGTCACCTCCTGCAGTCTTTACCAACTGCCTTCAGGAGAGAGATAATGTCTAGATGGGCTAGAAATTTGGATGCTATCTCAGACTTTCCATGGGTACACTTGCTCCATGTTTCTTGCTCTTCTTGTGGGAGAATTCTTGAGCTTGCTTGCTTTCTCTGGATCCTGCAACACTCCAGGCCGAGTGCTAACAGTTTCTGCTTTGTTTTTCCAAACATGGTGCTAACGCTCAAGATTGTGGTCTCTCTCTTGCCCACAGGCCAGCTTTCTCTGCATGCTTACTAGCAGTTTGCTGAAGCTTGCTCTTGCCCCCCATCAGAAGCACTTACAGAGAGCCAGCCACAAGGTGGTGGGGGTGGGGATGTGGGTGAAGTGCACAGAGTCCTCAGGGTGCCCGTGAGCCAGCGGGGGGATCTGCATGTCGGGTGTTGCCAGTAGCTTACTGACAGGCTTCTTGATGGAGTCTGCAAGGCAGAGAGTAGAATCCACATCCTTTGAATGCTTACTGAGAGTTTTATCTGCTGCTCTCCCAGCCTCTTCCTGCCCCCCAGTTAATTAGCTCATGCTTCAGTACTCTGGATGGGGTGAGTGAGTAGTAAACCCTTTTGCTTGCATCCTGCACAGCCACAACCTGGGGAAGCTCACTCACACACTCCCTCTTCCCCCAAAGGAGAAATCATGGCTAAGAATATCTCTCTTAGCCCTAAGCTGGGCTGCCTTGAGGAAGCATGATGCAGGTAAAGTCACGCTGTTTCTTTTACCCACTTCACTGCTTCCAAACTTGTGTGTTTTTCGTTTTTCTCTAGTGGAGTGCTGGAACTTCTCTTCTGGAAACATTGACTTCCAAAAGGAAGTGAGTGACTGTTTAAGACAGTATTGTCCAGGAGCTCCCAGACCACGGTGGGAAAGGAATGAAATTGGTTTACCGGCCACTTCAGGGTCCATAGCTGGACCAAGATCTGCCTACTTATTACTGAACACATAGGTGGTAAAAATTCTCAGGTCCTTTGGCATATGGTGCTAGATCCCAAAGCTCCCACAAAGGCACTCTGTCCATGGATGGATGCCAAATTTTGGTTGTTGGTGGTTGGGGGCCGG
>NW_024424230.1:42264394-42384724 GCF_017311325.1 Ursus maritimus | reverse complement strand
GGGGGGGGGGGGGGGGGGGGGGGGGGGGGGGGTGGTCAAGAGACATTTTATGCAGCCACAATGCTCTATTTTATTTTATTTTAACATTTTTAAAAGTTTTTTGGTGCAAGAGTCTGGAAAAGAGTCATATCTACACCGAAAACACGATAAGTGTGACCTTTGTACTAAGCCTATGGAATTCAGTGGTCAATTGGATTAGTGCCCCCAAATCCTGAATATCGTCCACATAAGTGGATTACAATGTGACCTTGGGCTTTAGGATTATATTGTTGTTCAATTCACAGTGAGGATTTCAGCATTCTGTTTCTTGTGGCTTTCCCTTTCTTCTTTTTCTTCAGTAGACAGCAAGAAGGAGAGACTAACCACCTAGTGGTTTGGTTGGTTTGCAACAGCAGCATTTTGGCATTATGCTATTTTGAAATTCATTTTTACACCCTCCCTAGACTAGTAACAATGACTGTGGTCTTAACTGCCAGTCTAGAAACCTGGTAAATGTGGTAAATCCAATGCTGACTAGTCTTTTTCTCTCTCCATCAACCATCAATAATCATTTCCTTGGTTTTATGGATTTTATTTGCTCTATGGATTCATTTATTCAAACCATATTGAAACACCTCTTAAATTTGTTTAATCTACCCATCTCTGTCCAGGCCCACAGACAAAGCCAAGCATCTGTGACTCCGTCATCTCACTTCTGGACTCCTGCAGTGGATGTCTAACGTGTCTCTTCCTGTAACCTTAGCTCACCCTCATGCATTCTTTCTGTACTGGGCTAAATGCTAGCGTATGGGAAGATGAGGAAATAATTGAGATGATTTCATAGTTAACATTTCAAAACAATATTGAAATAATCAACATGGGAAATATCAGAACATGGTCAGATTTCTGCACATTGATTTTTACAATTTCATGTTGTTTTTACTTTTTACATATGGCAGAATCACGATAATATTATCAGTACATAGGAACTCTTTTAATATTTTATTTGGGCCCTGTGGACTCTATGGAGCTACTGGTGTGACTACTAAAAAAAAGGAAACAAACAAACAAAAACAACAAAACTAATGATATCTGCCCTTCATTTCAAGTTCTTCCGTAGCTTTCTATAACCCAAGGAATAAAATTTTGAATTCTTTAGCATGCTACACAGGGCTGAACTTTGTTTAAACCTGTCTTCACTTCAAGTAAGCCTAATTTCTTGCTACTCTACCCTATTTAGCTGTTGTGTCAAATGGCCTGACCATTCCTAAACTGTGCCTTTTAATCACACACCTTGATGCTTTTGATTATGTTGTTCCTTTCTAGAATGTTCTTTTGGGCTTACGAAAATTATCCATCCACACTCATATAAAATATTGCCATGATGAAGAGGTAATTCAAAATGGAGCTATATATTCCCTTTAATAGTTCCAATGAAGTAGGGCCCATTTCTGCTATACATGTACTACCTTATGTAGTGGTTGGTCATGTGACTTACCACCTTATTAGACCTATATCACCTTATAAGACCACAAGTCTTAATCCCTTTACAGACTTGTGCTTGGCATGGTGTTCAGCAAAGTACAGACAATCTATATCCATTCATGAATGACTATGTATCTTTCTAGGTTAAAGGACAAAGTGAAATGTGCTTTCTTAATGCTTTGTATTTTTTTCTTGCAGTACAGGATTTGTCTCTTAATGATTAAAAAAACATTTTTTTATTCCCATTGAAAATGTTAAACTTAACAAAACCTATTTAAGAGACTTCACTAAAAACTGAACTCTTTGATCTATATGAATGACTATATTATTCGGCTGCACTGGGGATGCAACTGTAATATTAGCAGAAGATAGATTATCTAGGGAAGGTCAAATATTTTTAGTTTATGTTTTTAATTTCACTTTGTCTTGACCATGAAAAAACTGAGCTGAAGTTATAGACTCAGGTCATGGGCTTAATCATAATGAACAACTACTGTGATAATCACCAGTTGGGGTTAAAAGATCAAAATTAATATTTATATACATTTACATCTACAGAGTCTTTTCTATATGTTTTCTGTTTTGCTTCTCAGTATAGCCTTTTAAATTAAGTACATGGCGGGCATTGTTATTAGGACCATGGTACAGATAAGGATGCAGACGTGGCCAGAGTCTACGTGGCTCCTATGTGGTCATATCATTACTCATTATCATTCTGGGATGCTAACTCAGGACTTCAAGCTTCGAAACCCTTCTCTTTCTACTAAACTGTACATCTTTCCTGATGCCATGAATCTGGCTACCTGCAAACTCCTCCTAGTAAACATGGCAGTCTAGTTCTCACTCATTCTTCTTTAGATCATATGTTTTTCTTTCTTACCTCCTCTTTTCCTGTTTTGAACTGAAGTAGTTACTTCTGCTTGGCCTCAAAACAACTTGAGGTAGGAGGCTGACATATTCACTTTACTCAAAGTAACGAAACACTCAATTTTTAAAGATATTCTGCTTGAAAAGGAAGCCTTTATTAATGCCAATTTAATATGAAGAAAGAGTGCAGGATGAATGGCTATATTCATTCAAATTCAAAATACAGAGTAAATTCTATGTTGGGATAACGAACATCCTGAAATTCCACATTTTATTTCTCTTTGCTGGGAACATTAACAGCACTGAAATGATAAGGTCATCTTTCAAATTTGTTAAAAGCCTGATATCTTTCCAGAACATGCAAAATTTAGAAGTGAAGTCTGAAATCTTGCTTTATTAGCGATAAAATCAGTTTGTATGGATATTTATTATAATTAAAATAAAAACTTTCTTTAAAGAATATGTAGTGGTTAAAAATAATAGGATTATAGACATGCCTGAGTTTTCCTTCAAACTCTGTAATTCACTACGTGATTTTAGGCAACTTACTTATTTTCTTGAACATTAGTTTACTTAACTGTAAGACAGATTGATGTTTGGATCAAGTAAGATAATTTATTTACAGCACATCAGTAAGTGTAAGACGTGCAGAATGAATTCTTGTGATCACAACATGACATGGCTGATTTATCTTTTTGTTATTTTTAATATGTATTTTTAGTCAATAATCATTAATATGTATCCCTAGGTAACATGAAAAAAAAATCTACACACTCATCTGATCTAATTTTCTCTCAAAATTCTGTTCCCTGCTTTTCTACAATACCTATGGTGAACACAACGCAACGGCAGGATTAGGAGGGAGTCAGAGATGTAGGAACTACGTTTTAAGCTTTCTAGACAGAAATTGAACTAATAACCAAGGACTTTGGTTAATTAAGAAAGTGTCGAATCCAGATAGTCAAGTCAGAAAAACATCTGCTGTAAATGGAGACTTGCAGCTTGCATTTATTTTGAAAACACCAATTTTTTCTAACCTTCTTTAAAAGTATAGACACACATTTGGAAAATCACACATGGTATTCATAAATTGGATATATATAATTTGACAATATAGTCAATGTTTATAGACCATGTTTATGCTCACATATTTGCATCTTGATGAATTTTATAACATAATTCTTATTTCTGACACCAACATTCTTAAGGTGATATAAAGTTGTAAGAGAAGAAAAAGATGAATCAATCTTCAATTGTCTTTTCCCAATTGAAAGCAGTTTTCAAAGCTCTGAGGATAAAGTTAGCTTTAAATTTGTTTTAGAAAATGCTACTTAATATATATTAAGTGGGAATTAATTATATGCTACCTCCCTTTAACAAATTTAAATTTACTTTATTACTTTCTAGATTTTTTTTTTTTTTATCTTGGGGAACCAACCTCTAGTATTTTTTTTTTTTAATTAGTTACTTACGCAGGACTAAACAGCACAGTGTAATACCATTAATACCATATCTAAACTTCTATACGTATAATCTAATAGAATTAGGGCATGCACACCAATTAATTGGTCTACTAATGTGCAAGTACATGCAAATTTTATCTGCTGAATTTGGATAGTTGAAGGAAAGCAAAGACAGTTTTAACAAGTAATTAAAATATTCAGGGTCATAATATTCACAATCTAGATAGAAGGAACTCCTTTATTTCATTTTATTTTATTATTTTATTTTATTTTATTTTTCAAGAGAGAGAGAGAGTGAGAGTGCATGCACATGAGTGAGGGGGGGAGGGCAAAAGGAGAAGAGAGAGAGAATCTCAAGCAGGCTCCATGCTCAGCGAGGAGCCCAACATGGAGCCCAACATGGGGCTTGATATCATGACCCTAAGATCATGACCTGAGCTGAAATCAAGAGTCGGTGGCTTAACCACCGACTGAGCCACCCAGGCATCCCCCTAGATAGAAGGAACTCCTTTAAATGGTAGAAATATATTCCTAGATATTTACACAAAGAGTGTATCTCCATTTGTCAGAAGAATGTTTGTGGGCTTTTTGAATCAAATTACTTTTCTTTCTTTTCTCGTGTTTTTGGGAATGCATTCCGCATTTCCCACCCCTTCTGTTTTTTGGATTTCCTCTCCTTTCAGTTTGGCTGCACATTAAGGCCTAGTGACTTTCCTTCCATTTTCTTTCTGGCAGCTACCAGAGCAAGCATACAGCCCTTTCCATATATGAACTAATTGCTGTGGACAAAAGTTAGGAGTAGTAAAAACAAAACAAAAATCACCTGTAATTTTAGCTATTTCCTGGGGTCTCAGTGTCCTTAAGAACTCCATTACTTCTGTTTCAATCTGCCACCCCCACTGCACCAACATTTCTGCTGACTCTTTACATGATTTCCACAAAACACCCAAAACATACAATAGGACAAAAAACAAAGCTAAATCTCCCAAATTTTGGACATGTCTTTTACGCTGGAAATAGAGGGGGTGATTTATTTACAACAGTGCAAACAAATTGAAATTGCGTATCAAATGTCCCCGATATTAAACTTTTTCCCAGTGTTATTTAATCATATATCTTCTCCCACCTTTACCTCTGTGCTCTATCCTCCCTCCATTCCCCCACCCCCACCCCACTCCTGTCATTTCCTTGTGGCACTCTCTTCACCTCTTTTTGCCCTCAGTCTCGATCCCAAGAAGTTATCTTCCTCAACAAAGACTTCTTTCCTATAGGGGGAGATCTTATACCGGGTACTTTAATTTACTTTAATTATGCCACATAATAAAATGGCTAAGTTACCAAAGTTAAAACAAATTAATAAGTATTCAATACAGTGTGCCGCCCAGAACCTTCTAGAGAACTGAGGAATGTATTTGCCCAGTTGCTGAGATTGCTGCTGCCAGATAGCCCTACTGACAGCCCTCTTCCAAGATTGCCTCAGCTCCCCTGAAGATGGTCTACGCACTCAAGGTCAAAAACCCTCCTGGGGGGCCTGCATTCAATGACTGGTCTATGTAGGTAGGTGTGGTCCCCTCATCTCAATTTGTAACTACCCTTGAGAGCCACTGTAGCTTTACAGCACCCTAAGATGTCAGCTGAGGTCTTCATTGAGACTGTAAGTCAGCCCAACTTCTTCTCCCTAATCCAACTTCTTTCTCTTCCCATCCATACACGTGACCCCCAAAGCCCTCTCTGATAAACTTTCTGCATGCCAATTATCTCAGAGTCTGCTTCCTCTGGAACCCATCCTGGGCCACGTTCTTAATTAGTGTAACCATATGGTTACCAAGCATTTCAGTCACAGTGCCAACAATGCTTTTAGGCAAACCAGGACAGGTTCTTCTCTTGGGCGAGCCTGCATGACAGGTTCATTTGCTCTGGGTGGGCCTTGGGTATATTAGGTTAGGAAACAAGTATTAGTATTTTTGGAGGACCCTTAGGTGTACTAATGTATAGGCACATTCGAGCATCTCCCTACTCTTCCTCAAGTCTCTCTACCTTCTTGGCTGCATTTCCTTCTTAAAAGAACCCTTGCTACCTCTTTGGTGTTTTTGTGTTTGACCTGGGGAATAGTTACTTAATGCTCATCTGAAGAGCCATGCTTTTAGCACCCTGACACTAATGGGTGACTCCAGTCTTCTTAGCTGAAATTACAGCTTCTCCATTCTTCAGGAATGCCATGATTTATCCACATATTCCATCTCTCCTAGAGAATGAGTGTAGTCATGTTACAATTATGGTTTGACAATAGAAGAATCAACCTAACATGCAGAAATAGTCAAAGACAGTAGCTGTCAAAGGACAAGGAATTGTTTTAGCATACCATTGAATCACTTTATCCCACCATTAACAGCTCAAGTGTGGAGGTGGTCAAAATGCACAAAGTTCCAGTTATAAATAAGTTCTGGGGATATAATCTACAACATGGTGACTAGAGTTAACAATACTGTGTTGTATATTTGACAGTTACAAAGAGAGCAGATCTTAAACGTTCTGACCAAAAGAAAAAAATGCAATTATGTGTAGGGATAGATATTAAGTAAACTTAGTATCAGAACTTAATGTTCTGGTAATCATTTCACAATATATACCCATATCAAATCATTACATAGTATACCTGAAACTACTGTGATTTTATATGTCAATTATACCTCGATATTAAAAAGAAGTCACAGTTACAATAAATTATTTGGAAAAATAAAAGCAACAAGCAAACAAATACTGGACCAAATGCACAAACATCTCTCTATCTGTTCTGTCTTTCTGGGTTGTGACATTAGTATATTCTGGGATCGCCAAGTACTCGCTTTTAGTACATAAGGGAGAGGTATATTTGAAGCTTCTATCTAAATAGCCTCTTTTTGATGATACCTATGCCATTCGCTTTTTCAAGTTACTAATTTAACATTTCAAACCTAACATTTATACAGCCCCTTCCAGTTTTTAAAGTGTCTTCACATCAATTATCTCATTTGTCATTCTTCAATTGTGCTGAGTGACTTAATAAACTGGGTGATACCAGCATTAGGTTCTTAAAAAAATGTAATCATGATTGACAAAAAGCAATTTGATATATTTGCCTCTATGCCCTGTACATCCAGTTATTAAACTTTAGTGTTTCATGATGACCTAATTTTTTCAAGATTTCTATATATGCAGTCAAAGGCTTTAAGAGGAATGATACTATTAAGAAGGGGAACACTAGAAAGTGGATTTAGAATTAGGTGAGCCAAGCTAAAATGGATGATTCTGCCCACAGAGCTGAGTTATGAAGTCTGCAATTTTCACACCCAAGTCCACAAGGAAAATCTCCAAAGTAATAAAGTTTGATCTCTTTAGGAACTATCACTTCCAGGCAATTGAATCAATTTTTACAATTCCTGTAGTTCCAAGTTTCCTGGATATACTTGCATGTTTTTCCAGATCTGGCGATTAAGGAAACAAAATTGACAGGTGTTAAAGCATTCTGGCCATTGGGATCTGGGATCATGCAGTTTTGCTTCAACGAGCTTCACTAGGGCCAAGTACATTCCATAAAACACATTGAATACTGCTTTTAATAACGGTAAAAGAGTTTAAAACACAGGATGTAAAACTAACATAGGAATTTTCCTCAACGTTAAGGAGTAAAATAAAGTCCCCTATCAAGGTAAGTGTTTACACTGAATGTGTAAAAAGAATACGTATTACAGAATTATAACGTTCTTATAAAAATTCGGACTGAACCTTGACCATCATTTTTGAAAAATGCAAGAAATGGCACTAACTTAAAGTGGAGAAGCTTTTGAGAATGAGAACATTTTCTTCTTTTGTAAATTATAAAAGTACATACGAGCATGGAGATAAATATGACTGTGTCTTCATAACTATAGATAAAAGTAGCTAACATTTCCAGAATGCTTACGCTGGGTCACAAGCATTGTCCTGTGATGCATCCCTAATTTACAGTCAAGGTCACTGAAAGAGCAAACAAATTACTAGAGGCTATGCAGCCCTTTAGGGGCAGAAGGGGAATCTGAACCCAGAGAAAATCCTTCTAGGCCTTCTGGTCAACTTCAGTCTCTCCTCAAGGCACTTGAAGCTGCTGCGTGTTCGGGAAGGCCTTGAGTTAGTGTATTGGAGAAACAAACCAGCTATGTTGGATAAAGAAACAGAATAAAAGATTCATCTTTCTTCCTGGAGAAGAAAATGAGCTTCTGCTAGCAGACTAAATGTTCCCCTAGAGCCTGGAAATGTTATTTTGATTTCCAAAATTGTTCGGCTTACAACTAGAAAATGAAACGTTTGGGCCAGAGATGGCAGGCAGGTCTCGTTGCACGTAGGAATGAGTGAGATTGTCGATGGTGCCAGAGAGCAGAGGGAGGCTTTGAGCAGCTTTCTAGACCCTGAGGTCAGCAGAGCGCAGCGCTGTCTGCCTGGGACTGGGGACAGACTGAGGAATGAGAATGCTAAGAATGTGCCAGTCTTGGTGTCAGCAGTGAGAGAAAAGGACTTAATAAGTCTGAGAAATTATTAAATTAAAAAAAAGAAAAAAGAACTCCCTCTGATCCTAGCGTCTCTGATTCTCTTTTAGGTCACACGCACCTTCGCTGATGTGCTCAGTGTTTCCTAGGACGTGTATGGTTCCTTGTAACGTATGTGGTTTAGTTTGAAAATTTATGTTGAACTAATTTCAAAGTTTACCTTACATTTGGAAATTAAAATATTTGACTGTCTTGATGTCTAAGAGCTGGCGATGATATACGGCTCCCCCCAACGTAAAAATGATACCGAGCGATAGAGCAGCTTTCTCCTTTCCTTCGCCGGCGCTGTGATTTTCACTCCATGCCTGCTGCGGCCAGCTGGTAGACATAAGTGTGAGTTCAGGGGCCGGAGAGCTGGCCTCAAGTCTCAGCTCTGCCACTGACCCGCCGAGTGTCAGTAGACGAGCCACGGAACTTCAGATGGCCTCTCCATCTGAAGAAACAGGGCAACAGGAAAGCGATCTGACCGTTAATATGCATTTCAGATTCAAAGTCATGGATGCTAAGCTTTATTGTTACTGAAGGGCATCGAGGTGAAATTTCTCACAACGACAACAGCACTGAGTCCCCTGGCTGGGACTCAGTCATCGTATGAAGCTTCTTGATCTTAGAATTGTTCAGTTGTGGAGGGAAGCGGTAAGTCCAATAGGAGGGAAGAAAGAAGGTAGTTGCTGGAAGGATTAAATGAGCTAATAGGCCAAGTGAATAGAATAGAATCTCTGCACATAAAAAGAATTCAGTATTATTGAAATCTATCCACATTGCTGAATGTGTATACATGTATGGGTTTCTTTGAGACTGGCAACTGTTTCGGTTCATATATAGTCTATGAGGCCACGTTCTGTGCAAATACAAGAGAGATCAACTTCAATTTATAATGTATATTTATAATTCATAACGAGGCCCGGAAGACAGGACATTGATTCAGTTTGAATTACTCTGAAAGTCCCAGAGATCCTAGTGCAGTGACATGAGTTAAATGCAGAAGGTGAGACAACACTGGGGCAAACAGAAGAAGTTTCTTTCAGTCTGTGATTCTAATGCCTTTACTGATACTTAACGATCGAGATGGAGTTGAAACAGGAAGACAGGAAAATATCTAATGAAATAAGGAAAGCATTATAAAATATAGTTTAAAAAATCATCTAAATTAGATATATTCTTATCCAATATGGTCATATTTCTCCTCTGACCTCTGATGTTACTACGATAAATGACTTTACCACAAGTACCCTATTAGAAAAAGGCAATACACTCTAAAATTCTGCCATGAGAACTAGTTTTCCCAAAAGGTAGAAACTGAAAAAAATAAACTATTACTGACAAATGTCTATATAATGACATATAAAATATAAAAGTCACCATTCTTAAACTTGGGGTTTCTTATTCCATGTATGTTAGTTACAGAGAAAGATCAAGAAACAGATTACTGTAGAAGCAGACAGCCATTTAGTAATTAAGGTCACCGTACATTCCCAAACGTATGAATTCTTTTACGAATCATTCTTGAGATCAACATGTTCCAACTTTAAAAATGGAATAAATGAATCCAATATGTTAAGTATATATTGATTCTAGAGAAATAGAATACCTCAAAAATACCTGTCCACCATCATGCTTCTGATTCACAGGAATGTTTCTCTTTGAGAGACCTGCTCCACCCCATCCCAACCCCACCTAAGAGCAGGCACTTAAAATAATCAGTATCATAACTCTATATGTGCACCTGTTTTGCTAAAACAACCCATAGAGAGTGAATATATTCTCCAACTTTAAGCTATACTTATAGTCAGCACAATCGTTCGTTGTAAGAGAAATTAAGGGACTCTAAATCACTTTACGTCTACAAATAATCTCCCCCAAACTCATTTTAGCTGCTGAAGCATCCATCATCTCTTCTTCCAACCACTGAACTCTTTTTTTTTTTTTTAAAGATTTTATTTATTTATTCGACAGAGATAGAGACAGCCAGCGAGAGAGGGAACACAAGCAGGGGGAGTGGGAGAGGAAGAAGCAGGCTCATAGCGGAAGAGCCTGATGTGGGGCTCTATCCCACAACGCCAGGATCATGCCCTGAGCCGAAGGCAGACGCTTAACCGCTGTGCCACCCAGGCGCCCCATCCAACCACTGAACTCTTAATCAGACTGGCTAATAGACAGGAAAAAATGGTGATATAGGGGCTTTTATTATCAATCTTGCAGAAGCACTAATGATCAGTTAAAAAGTAGTATCTACAGTAAGACTAAATTTACTGCATCAAGAAAAAGAAAGAGAAAGGGTCTTGCTGCCCTCCCTTCAAATGCCTTCTTAACGGGGGTCAATCAAATGATATTTTTCTAGGAAGGAGGGTTTTTGTTTGTTTTTTCATTGAACACATGGTAAAATACTACCAGGTATTTTATATTTGTTTTATGTTACTATCATTCTGAATGAGTTCAGGACAGTATGAATCTCTTAGCTTCGGTCTTCCAGTTTTTTTCTTTAAATATGAAAATGATGCTTTTATTCTCCTAATGAGGGAAAATAATAGAGAGGATTTTAAATAAACAACTATAAAGCTACTGTAAAATGAGGGGGGAAGAAATCTGGCTTTTTAGTGCTTTTTCTATTCTTTACATCAATGACGTCAATTCACATGCTGGTAGCTAGGAGATACCCCAAAAAGCAGTGTGAACGATTACTGAGAGTGACTCCTCACATGTCCAGTCCACGGAGGTCACTCTAAAAATACATGAATGGAGGTTACTGGGTGCAAAGACAGTGCATTGTAAAAACCAAATCATTATGGAAGACTGATGTTTTGGCCAGTCTTCTCTTATAGCCCCCATTTGAAAATGGCAGTGAAATAAAAAATGTAAATTAATATGTTGTTTACAGAGATATAAAAGACAAAATTATCCAAAAGTCTTCAATAAAGAGATGGACAAAGCTTCCTCAGGCAAATCTTAAAAAAGAAAAAGAAAGACAGGATGGCTATACAAATATTCATATCACACAAAATGGATTTTAGAGCCGAAAGCACTAGAAGTTGCCAAGAAAGATATTTCCCATTGAGAAAAGCTACAATCCAAACTTGAGGATAGAACAGTTTTCAGCACATATCAATATGGCCTAGAAATACACAAATCCAAAACACTAATGGGAAATGTTAGTAAACCTTTCTCAGGAACTGATAAATCAAAAATTAGTAAAACACCAATTATTTGAAAAACAAAAATTACAGAGTTAGAAAAATGTGTGCCCTCTAAGCAAGTGAATAAATATTTTATATCAATAAATAAAACAGTTAGTTCTCTTTTTTTTTAAAGATTTTATTTATTTATTTGACAGAGATAGAGACAGCCAGAGAGAGAGGGAACACAAGCAGGGGGAGTGGGAGAGGAAGAAGCAGGCTCATAGCGGAGGAGCCTGATGTGGGGCTCGATCCCATAACGCCGGGATCACGCCCTGAGCCGAAGGCAGATGCTTAACGACTGAGCCACCCAGGAGCCCCAAAACAACTAGTTCTTTTAACAGAACAATAAGTAGACACTTTTAAGCTCTGCTGAAGAAAAAAGGGGAAAAAAGCAAAAGATAAAAAGGGAGAAAAGGAAACATAAGTTATACAACAGATCTTTAAAATATGTATGTAACATTCTTTTTTTTTTTTTTAAAGATTTTATTTATTTACTTGACAGAGAGACAGCCAGCAAGAGAGGGAACACAAGTGGGGGGAGTGGGAGAGGAAGAAGCAGGCTTCCAGTGGAGGAGCCTGATGTGGGACTCGATCCCAGGACTCTGGGATCACACCCTGAGCTGAAGGCAGATGCTTAACGACTGAGCCACCCAGGCGCCCCTGTATGTAACATTCTATCAATAAATTTTTTAGAAGCTACATAAAATAGCCAATTTTTTAGGAAGATAAAAATTGGAAAAATTGGTTAAAAAACATAATGCCTGAATATACCAATTCCTATTGGGGAAACCTAATCACCACAATGGTAAAATTGTAGTAGAATTCTAAAAATTTTTATGAATATATAATCTCAGTTTATATGGACAATTTGAGCACAGAAAAATGGCAGTCTTCTTAATTTTTTATGTGAGGCTAGCATAAATCTCAGACTAAAACTGAGCAAGAACATAAGTAAACAGAAAAGTACAAGAAAATCACATATGAATTATAATTCCTAAGTAAAATAGCAGCAAATCAAATCCATCAGCCCATTAAAAGAATAACATTATGATCATGATCAAGTGGGATTTATTTCTGAGGTGGTGGTTCAATATTTGCAGATCAATTTACAAGATATATCACATCAATAAGAGAAAAAAACACACACAATCATCTCAATAGATGCAGAAAAAAGCATTTGACAAAGTACAACATCCACTCATGATAAAAACCTCAACAAAGTAGGTTGAGATGGAACATACCCCAACATAATAAAGACCATATATGAAAAACCCACAGCGAATGTCAGACTCAATTGTGAAAAACTGAGAACCTTCTCTTTAAGATCAGGAACAAGGAAAAGATGTCCACTCTCACCACTTTTATTGAACATAGTACTGGAAGTCCTAGCCACAGCAATCAGACAAGAAAAAGGAAAAAAAAAAGACATCCAAACGGTAAGGAAGAAGTAAAACTTTCACTATTTGCCGATGACATAATAGTATATATAGAAAACCCTAAAAACTGGTAAATGAATTCAGTATGGTCACAGGATACAAAACCAAGGTACAGAATCCGTTGCATTTCTATGCACTAATAATGAAGTAGCAGAAAGAGAAATTAAGAAAACAATCCCGCTTATAATTGCACCAAAAATAATGAAATAGCTAGGAATAAACACTGAAAGGGGTGAAAGGCCTACACTCTGAAAACTATAAGACATTCCTGAAAGAAATGGAAGATGACACAAACGGAACGATATTTCCTCTTCATGTATTAGAATATTGTTAAAATGTCCGTACTACCCAAAGCAATCTACAGGTTTAATGCAATCCCTATCAAAATACCAATAGCATTTTTCACAGAACTAGATAGAACAAACAATCCTAAAATTTGTATGGAATTACAAAAGACCCTGAATAGCCAAAGCAATCTTGAATAAGAACAAAACTGAAAGTATCACACTATCTAGATACACTATAAAACTGTAGTAATCAAAAGAGCAAGATACTGGCACAAAAATAGACGCACAGATCAAGGGAACAGGATAGAGAGCCCAGAAATAAACCCACAATTGTATGGTGAGTTAATCTCAGCAAAGGAGACCAGAATATGCCATGGGAAAAAGATAATATCTTCAATAAATGATGGGGGAAAAATGGATAGCCACATGCAAAAAAAAAAAAAAAAAAAAGAAAGAAAGAAAGAAAAGGAAAAGAAAAAGAAAAACTGGATCACCTTCTTACTCCATACACAAAAATAAACCTAAAATGGATTAAGAACCTAAATGTGAGATCTGAAACCATAAAAATCCTGGAAGAAAGCACAGGCAGTAATTTCTCTGACATCAGCCATACAATATTTTCTAGATCTATTTCCTGAAGCAAGGGAAACAAAACCAAAAATAAGCTTATTGGGACTACACCAAAATTAAAAGCTTCTGCACAGCAAAGGAAACCACCAACGAAACTAAAAGACAACCTACTAAATGAAAGAAGATATTTGCAAATGACTTATCTGATAAAGAGTTGGTATCTAAAATATATAAAGAATTTACACAACTCAACACACACACACAAAGTAATCCAATTAAAAATGGGCAGAAGACAAGACATACAGATGGCCAACAGACACATGAAAAGATGCTCAAAATCACTAATCACCAGGGAAATGCAAATCAAAGTCACAAGGAGGCATCTCCTCACACCTGTCAGAATGCTAAAATCAAAAACACAAGAAACAAGTGTTGGTCAGGATGTGGAGAAAAAGGAACCCTCACGCACTGTAGGTGGAAATGCAAACTGGTGCAGCCACTGTAGAAAACAGTATGGAAGTGCCTCAAAAAATTAAAAAATAGAACTGCCATATGATCCAGTTATTCCACTACTGGGTATTTACCCAAAGAATATGAAAACACTTATTCGAAAAGATACACATACCCCTATGTTTATAGCGACATTATTTAAAATAGCCAAATTATGGAAGCAATGCATGTGTCCACTGATAGATGAATGAATAAAGAAAATGTGGCACACACACACACACACACACACACACTGAAATATTACTTAGCCATAAAAGAGAATGAAACCTTGACATTTGCAACAACATGGTTGGATCTAAAGAGTATTATGCTAAGTGAAATAAGTCAGAGACAGGCAAATATCATGTTTTCCCTCATATGTGAAATTTAAGAAACAAAACGAATGAATAAAGAAAAAAAGGACAAACCAAGAAACAGACTCTTAACTATAGAGAACAAGAGGGTGGTTACCAGAGGGGAGGTGGGTGGGGGGATGTGTACAATAGGTGAAGGGGATTAAGAGTACACTTATCATGATGAGGACTGAGCGATGCATACAATTGTTGAGTCACTATACTGTACACCTGAAATTAATATAACACTGTATGTTGACTATACTGGAGTTAAAATTTTTTAAAAATTAAAAAAAAAAGAATAACATTGTGACCAAGCAGGGTTTATTCCAGAGAAGTTTGGTTAATATTAGAAAATTAATGCATAATTCACTATTATTAAGGGGTTAATATATTATAATTTTCGTAGATGAAGAAAATTTTTATAAAATTCAATATGTATACTCATAAAATCTCAAAATAATCCAATTATACCATGAAATATATTTATATCTATAGTTGGTGTTATATAGAATGACAAAATATACAAAACCTTCCTCCAATAGTGAGAAACAACAAAATGCTTGCGATCATTACTATTAACTATACAGAAAATGAACTAAGTATTAATCTCAGAGAAAACAAACTGTCATGATTTGCAGCATGATTGTCTGTCAGGAAAATTCAAGAGAATCACCAAAAAGCAATTAGAACTAATATAGGAATAAAGTAAGACGAAAAGAAGATAAATACATAAAAGTGGATAAATTTCCACTACAGCAGTAAAAGAATTACTCAAGACAATGCTGTGAGATGTAGAGCCCACTCATTATAGGAATTAAAATCATAAAACAGTGTAAGAAAATGTTCAATAAGACTCTATGAAAGTGTAAATGTGATTTCAAAAGTGAGAGATTCACATAGTATTGGACGGGATAAATGATGAAACGACTACCTTTTCACAACTTAATAAAATTTCCAATAAAATTTGTTATGGAACTCGGTGTTTCTAAAATTCATGCACAAGAGACAATGTGGGAAAAGAGTATAGAAAATTTTGAATAGAAGAAACGAGTGGCTAATCCAGCTGATATCCTGGAATAACAGTTTAGCATTGTGCAGGAATTAAAGATCAATGGAACACAATAAATGATCTAGAAACAAACATACACTTAATGGGAATTGTGTGTATGAAGAATGCGTTATTTCACACGATTGGGTTAAGGTTGGATTTTTTGACAAGTGACGTTTAGAAAATAGATCATGTATCTAGAATTTCTTTTAAGTGTTAGATTTCTACCTCATACAAAGGAATTTCTAGGTGAACTAAAAAGCTGAGTAAATGCAAAACAATAAAAAAATCCCAGAAAATATAGGATAACAACTTTCTAATTTAGAGGTGGGAAGACCTTTTCGAAAATCTACGGTTGAAAATACTGAGAGAGTAAAGGACATAAAACAAAAATTTCAGTGGGTAAAAACACCATAGACAAATTTACAAGATTAGCAAAAGACCAGGAAAAAAGAATGCATTTAACAAGTTCTTAGTAATTAATTGGAAACGCCAAGTAATTCAACAGGGAAATAAAAATAGGCAGTTCAAAGAAACACAAATGGCTAATACACATAAGGAAAAAAATCACCATTCTGTCTCATTAGTAATCAGGGAAGTCATAATTAGCCTGAGCAATCTCTCGCCGCTCATCACATTGGGACAACTTTTAAACACGTGTAATGTCCACGATTGCTGCAGACGAAGGTCTACAGATTTTTGCACAAAGTGTTGGTTGGAAGGTCAATTGGTTTAGTCTTTATCAGGGCAACTTGACCGTCTCATTAAAATGTAAAACACACATATTTTATCACGGAAAACAGCCCATTGCACAGAGATTTTACCACTCTGTACGCAATTTTTTTTCTTTCTTTTTTTTTTTTTTTTCTGGGTAATGTCACCGAAGAGATCCAAATCACTAGGAACAACCTAGTGAAACATGTTTCTGGATGGGATCCATAAACCACGTTCGCAAATATGGTTGTCAAGGTTTTATTACATCACATGGCGACAGTCATTTCAGAGTACTTGAAACTAGTACTGTTGCCCGACTCAAAGACTACCTTCCAAAGAAAAAGGCCTTGGTTAGATTGTCTTACATTTTGTGGTTACTATTTTGAGCCGCATAAAATCCTTTTGCCAAAAGAAGAAGTTGCTGGCTTTTAGAAAACCTCATCTACTTTTAGCTAAAAGTCAATTTTAAATGCCATTAAAATACTTATAATTTCAGTCATATTTAATTCATTTCTCTCCACATTTTTTAATCCATCAATTCCATCTCCAAACATCTTATTTAGAGAAATAGCCCATGAAAGACCTATGTCAAAGAATGTTAATTGTAGCATTGTTTTCAGTAGTGAAAAAATTGAAAATGACAAATTACTTAGGAAATGGCCAAGTTAACCATATGCCCATATTAAGGAATACTATACAGCAACCATATCTATATATAGTTATATATAGATACAGATATAAATACACACACACACACTAATATAGAAAATTTTCCCAGGTGCATGGCTTAGTGAAAAAGGCAAGTTACAGAAAGTATGTAATATACAATCCCACTTTCACGAAAACCAAACAGAATCTTAATGGAAATGTGTGTGTAAAGATACTTATTGGAAAAGACTAGAAATGACACACCAAAGAGCTAACAAAAGTTACTCCTGTAGCAGGGCAGGGGCGGGGCTTCCACTTTTTATTGGTTTCCTTTTTGTTTGTTTGTTTTGAAAAGTGTTTTCACAAAATAAAAAAGAGTCATGGATTACTTCCAGCAAAAAGAGTCAGTTTTGAAAAAGATTGTTTATGATAGTTACTGATTGTGCATGTAGAGAATGCTTATTATTAATGCTTAAAATGTGTATAAGTATTAGATATGGGGTGCCTGGGTAGCGCAGTCGTTAAGCGTCTGCCTTCGACTCAGGGCATGATCCCGGCGTTCTGGGATCGAGCCCCACATCAGGCTCCTCCGCTGTGAGCCTGCTTCTTCCTCTCCCACTCCCCCTGCCTGTGTTCCCTCTCTCGCTGGCTGTCTCTGTCAAATAAATAAATAAAATCTTTAAAAAAAAATAAGTATTAGATATGATCTGTGACTATATGTCAACAATAAATAAATAATTGGGAGAGTGTTTGTTTACCTAAAGGAGGCAAATTTAAGTTCAGCATTTGAATTAAAAAAATAGTTCAGTATTCATTTGGCTGTACAGCAACACAGTGGCACGGACGAAGAATCCATTTTTAAAAAGACTACTCCAATTAGCAAATTAAGTAAGTTTCATTACGGAAATTCCCAGAGGCAACCCCTGGCATTTAATGATTAGAGAAGTAACAAGAAAGTATTGCTTACAGAGTGAATCAATAGAAAAGTGAATTTCCTTAATATAAAATAATCTTTATGTTAAGCAAAAAGACACAGAGCTAATTAGAGGAAGTATATTATGTAAATGTTTTTTGAACTGTACAATATAACACAGTGTGATAATTATCACGAAGCAAATAGAAAATACAGCAAAACTTTCTTCAAGTCTCTTAAAATTCACTTCTGAATCATTGTTAAGATGCATGCATAATTTTACAAAATTTAGTAGGATCATTTCCCTTTTTTGTTCTCCATGACTCTCTATATATGGCTAATACTGTTCTGTATACTTAAAATTTGCTGAGTCGATCTTCTGTGTTCTCATCTCACACACACACACACACACACACACACAGAGGTGACTATGTGAAGTGATGGATGTGTTAATTAACTTGATTGTGGAAATCATTTCATAATGTATCCATATATCAAATCATCATGGTGTGGTTCTTAAACACATACAATTTTATTTATCAATGATACCTCAGTGAAGCCAGAAAAAAATAGTCAATAAACAGAAGTACCCAAGTATAGTTCGCTAAGTACAGAAAATGGCTTCAGTGAATTACCTGAGCTACTAGGTGCCCCGTGCGGTTTTTAGGGCCAGTCCTGTAACTTTTTAACCAAGGTTTTCCTAACGCCGGTGCTCTAATGGGAAAGGCCCGTTAGAGTCGCTGTAACCATAAGCTTGAGCAGAAAGGAATGAAAGCGTAAGTGATACTAATTATTATACCAAGTTCACCGAAGTTACGAACATCATCTGTTTTTCTTCGGTGCCGGTAAGATCCGCGGTGCTTCTCTCCGTCGCGCACTGGCCACGGCTGCCACGCTAAGGGCGTCAAGGGTGGATGGTACAAGACCAAATACATACTTCGGTCAAACTGTTGTTCTCGACAAAACTCCAATACTTGGGATTTTTGCAACATTCGTAGCAGCTCAAGTAGAAAAGAAAAAGTTCAAACCAGTCACCAGATCCAAAATTAGCATTTTATTCAGAACGCTGGGGTCAGAGATGTATCATGTGTATTCGGGTACACAATACAGAGGCGAAGCTGCTGTCAGAAGTCTCTCCAGTTTAAAAGCTTGTTTTTTTTTTTCATTTTTTTTTTAAAAACACACACTTAGTAGTGCCTCCAGTGTCAGGCCACCCCTTTCTTTTCTTTCCTTTTTTTTTTTTTTTTTGGTACAAATTATGTAAAACATTTGTGCTAAGAACTTTTCTCCCTCCCCAAACAAAAAAGAAAATAAAAAATAAAAAAAAATTAAAAAATTAAAAATTGAGTATTCTAACTACAGCTCAACAATTGAATCAAATGTCACTTTGTTTTGTAAATACTTTATCCATAACGAAAGATATAAACATGCAAAAAACCTGAATCCATAGTCCAAATAATACACACACATGTTCTGAAGTTTCTGCACTGTCCATAGACTATGCCAATAAAACATTATGTACACATACCATTTTTACAGTGAAGTGGAAAAAATACAGTAAATAAAAAAAGTGTACATGGATTAAGACCAAAATGTATCTAACATTCTAGTTTATGAAAAAATTCAATTTTGCTACAAATTGGTGATATGAAAACTCCCTTTATTTGCAACCAGCTGCGTAAGTTTTAAGATTTTAGTGAAAAAAGAAAACTAAAGTCTAAAACTAGAAGTAATGTACATTTTCCAATCTCATGGTCTCATCCCCCAAGATAATAAAATCGCTCCATGAGTTTTTGTTTTTTTTGTTTGTTTAATTCTGTGTTTTAATAAAAGCAAATGCAATGTAACAAAAGTGTATTGAAGCATATCATGGTTTAACTTACTGCTCCCACCACAAAATATTTTGTCTTTTACTTATCGTTTCAGAAATCAGTACCATTAAAGCCTTAAACATAAAACTAATTCCAATCTGAAAAAGGTACAAAAAGGCACATAAAATCCCAGTGCTTCTGTACTGTAAAATTCAAGTGTAACTGAGCTCAGTGTTTTTCCAAACAGTATTGGATCACTGATATTCCCTCTGAGCCCGAATCGGTTTGCAGCCTATGCCAAAGCCTCCAGCAAGCACTGTGCTAGTAGACTACAAAGTTAAAGCCTAGCTCTGAATGCTTTTTGGGAATATCAGTTGAAATTGTTTGTCCTTGTCCAAAAACCAAGTTCACCCTGAAGTTCAGTCATCACCGCCACCATACATGTCAGCAAGTTTCTTGAAGCGTGGCCCCCAGTCATTCAGGTAGTCATAGTCCTGCTCGCCGCCACTACTTGAGGAATTAAGGGAGCTCAAGGACCCAGCGGTGGAGCCACTGCCTTCATAGTCAAAGACTAAGAGGGAGTCATATGGCGGAGCTGTGGGATCATTGTCAGCAGCTTTAAGGCCCTAAATTTGGAAACACAAAGAAAGAATGCAGAAAGGGTTACAATTTGCAAACCACAAGCAGCTCCTAGGGGTCCCATGGGATCAAACACTTGTTTATAAGTTTCCACCTGCAGACAACAACATTTTCAATCTACAGAAACTGGGGTTCTCACCATGTTTGAAAGCTGGACGAAGTCTTTCCTCTGTGGGAAAGAACCCGAGGAAGTCTAGCTCAGGGAGGCCAAGACATACAATGGGGGGGAAATGACTGGAGCATGTGCTTGACAGGTGGCAGAAATTAATGGCCAGCTGCTTGAGGCTGAGAAGGAGGGATCTCGAAGTCTGGCAAAGTATCTGTATAATAGTGCCCTGAGTGAGTAATTACCTCTGGAATAACTTAACATGAAATAATACAGAGGGCTATGAAATCATGTCACACGTGGACGCTAATCCAGAGTCGGAGGCAAAGGATTCTGACAGCGAACAGGCTGAACAGGAATTATACATGCAAGGCAAAGGCAGGGATATACAAATGAGTGCCATATGGTCCTTGCCCTTTGACAAGCTTGTAATCTAGCGTAACAGGCGTTACTGTAGTACAGTGTGAAATAAATGATAAATAAGTAATAAAACTACAAAGTCTAGGCAAAAATCACCCGAATGCTAAAAAAAAAAAAAAAAAAAAAAAATCCAGACTAACACTGAAAGCTAGGCATTCAAGGAAGAAGTGGCATATTTGACCTAAATTTGGAAGGAAAAAGAAGGAAAATCAAAGGAAAATGAGGGAAAAAGGAAAACTGGCCAGCTGTGATCACAATATAAGGAAAGTTACTTGCTATAACATTTACGTTCTTCATAAAACATAAAATGTGACATTAATTGATAAACTATGATCAGGGATTATTTTTTAAGAATGGAGTGACTGACCTCTAGTTCCTATAGGCCCTACAAAAGTAATAATCGAACGTCTGTATGTAGTATAAATACTGGGAGGGGGGAATCTTGCAAATCTAAATTAAAGATCGTTAAAATTATTGTAAAAAATAAGAACTGATGAAATTATTATCTATAAATTTAACTCGTGCAAAAAGATGCTTTTTAATATATAATTCATGTATCTGCAGCCAATTCGTAATTATGCTCTACAAAATCTTTACGGTTTACAACTAGGTCCTTTTGGTGTTCTCTCTAATTTTCCCCCACTTCCATTCTAGAACTCTGAGACATACCAGCATCTGCTTTTCACTCTGCTTTTTAAATGCTAGTGGGGTATGGTGGCCTCCCTTATTGTCCCGTGGACCAATCCTTCCAGTCCACATGTATTTGAGGAGGATGTGTATGTGGAACTTTGTAATCAGTATATGTTCATCTAGTTATTCTCCAAGTTGATAGAGGAGGAAGAGAACAAAGGAGCATGAGAACTGAGGTACGACTCAGTATGTACAGTGGTTAGTGGTGAACAAATCAGGCCTCTCACCCCTCATATACTGGGTGACACCCCAGCTCTACGCAGTATTGGCTGTGGGATCTCAGCTAAGTTCTACAGGCTTTGTTTCCTCATCTGCAGTTGTAATAACAATAATAAGATTATTATAAAGACTAAATAGAATAAAAGCACCCGTGGGCTCATCACAGTGTCTGCCCTGTTGGCACTCAATGAATATTAGTCCAAAAAACAAAACAAAACAAAACAAAAAAAACCTTTTAAGTTTAGTGAAAAATTTTTTGCTTTGGAACTTGAAAAAAAAGAATAAATGTGAAGACGTAATATTTTAAGAAACAAAATGGGAGCTGCTTGACTTCCATCAAAAGCAAGAGCGAAAAGTACACACTACCAGTTTCCCATCCCGAAGTCTCTCTTACCAGCCATCCTAACCATTTAATTAACCACTACTTTCCCTCATGTCTGGTTGGACTACGTATAGCCCAGAAAAGCCAGGGTAAAATAAAGCACGTTTTCAGCGAACTACTCCAATGTATAAAACATAAATAATTTTAGAAAGGATTTTATTTATCATATTTATAGAATAAGCAACCAGGCAATTTTGCTAAGGCTGAAAATCACAAACTATAATTTCTCAGAAGTCATCATTCCTTTCTGTGGTAGACCGTGTTACTGTCCTCAGTGATTCACTATCCTTTCCTTGTAGGTGGGTCACATGCCCACACTACCCACAAGTGTCTCCCTAGACCAGACTTCATTTCCCAAACCCACTATCAGGCATGGCTATGGGCTGGCTTTGGCCAACACAACGTCAGCAGCAACGCGAAGACTCTAAGACCTGTGTCTGGTGTGTTTCCACCAGTTCCTTCTTGCCCTTCTCCCAGGAGAACGGCCTGCCCCAGCTGGGAGTTTGCCTCCTGCCTGGATCCTGAAAGGCAGAAGACACGAGGACCCAGCCATTGCTGGCTGAACAGAGAATTTGGACAAGAAGTAAACCTTGGCTACTGTAAGCCATCAACACTTGGGAGTGGTCAGTTACTGCAGCCTTAGCTGGTAAAAATTAAACAAAGCACCTTCGTTCATTTTCTTTGTGTTTATTTACTCAATTCAAAATATAATTATTGAGTAGGTATATTACCATGTATTCTGCTTAGTGGAGGGGCCACAGCTATTAAGAAGCTAGATCCCACACCTGTTCTCACGGAGTTTAAATTAAAAGGTTTGCATGTGCCCTTTTTCCCCTTTTCCCAGCAAAATCTAGCAACTGCAAACGTAAGCAACAGGCGATTCTCTTAGTTCAGCGTGGGTTACGTCGGGTCCACACAAGAACCGGACCCCACAAGATCTGAGGGCAAATCAAGAAAACAAAGGAAGTCCTAATAAGGAGACTTGGTTTCTGAAGACAAATACAGGTTTCCTGGGCTATCCGAAAGTAGAGCGTTCGCGAAGACGAAACCTTCCGAAAGCTGAAATGGCAGAACGCAAAGTAGCAATTACCATTCATTTATATAGGACATTTTTTGAGCATTCCCAGACCCCAAAAATAATGCCTCTGAGGCTTTTCTGGTGCCTTAGAACACATGTTGCTAACAGATGCACAAGATAAATGGAGATGAAGCAGAGATGCTCAGAGCCACCGTTCGAAGCTGGGCAGCTGGATGGTGAGGAGCGGAGGTAGTTCTGGGGAAGGGGCCCGGCGGGGCGCTCTCGCTGCCTGGGGTGCGTGCTGCCTCTCTAACAGCTCCCTGCAAAACAAATGCTCTGCACGATTTTTCACTTTTCACCTTGTTTCATAAAAGCAGAACCTGTCTTTGGATTTCCTTAGTGAAGCCAAGCGCTGATGTAGGTCTTCCATCGTGAACGGGCGGAACGCGGAGGGGCGTTTGAAACGCAGGGGGGCGTTTGAAACGCAGGGGGTACCCGCGGTATTTTCATTATGACCTGAAGTAAAACTGCTTTCTAATGCACAGAACAGAGACAGTGACCAAGGTCATCACGTTCAGGTCATCTGCTTTGATCACGATTCAAAATTTAAATAGAAATACTTGCAGAGCCCTGCCCAGTCTTTATGGTGTCGGCACCAAACTGGAAACATGAAAAGGTTAAGACAAAAATTAGTTCTAAAGAGTCAGTGGCAGGATGTCAAATGTGTATGGATTCAGTGGAGAGGAAGCAATGGCTTGTGTTCACTACGACTTAGGGACGAACGTGGGACGCTGTCTGGTCTTCACTGGAGTATAAAAGGACCTGAGCCCCTCCATCGCATGTCTAAGCCACCTAATTCAACGCCTTAAAATAAGCATAACACTGCTGAAAGTCCAGTCCCCTACTCACTACGGAGATTCAAAAATATATGCATTTCTTCTAAATTTCTTTTAGCTCCTGCCCTGGTTTTTGGATCATCCTGGTCATTTTTTAATTTGTTTCCTCCTTCCCTCAATCCTTCCTTCCTTCCTTCCTTCCTTCCTTCCTTCCTTCCTTCCTTCCTTCCTTCCTTCCTTCCTTCTTTTGGAGGTTAAGGCCATGCAGTCCATTAGAGATCATTGTACTGTGCCAGAACACTGCACACCGTCTCAGGTTTTAAATAATTACAAAAAAGAAAATCCCTGAACTTTTCAAGAACTCTTAGGCAAGCCATCTTTCTAGGCTGAAAGTTAAGTAACCTAAGTCCGCTTGGAATAGCACTGATTTTATCTGAGAATAAAATACCTCATCTTGTGGATGAGGTATCATATAAATTATATAAATTCTGGGTACTATTTTGGTAATTCTAAAAAGATCCTAGTCAAGTTCTGAAAGACTGAAAATGACAGGCACGCAAGCAGAGTGAATATGCAGGAGAAATCCGGTGGGCCACGTACCCATCTGGTCCTCCCTTATGGGATTCCTTTATTCTTAGGTGTGGACACCATTCCACACGAAGTGTAATGTACTGTTGTCAACTCCACCAACTAACTGCGCGTGTTTCTCTTCTCCACCTGGTGTGACTAAATCTAGAAGAGTAGGTGCCTGTTTGACCTTTCCTGGAGGGGCAGATCTTGAACTCTGGATAAATCGGAACTATTTTCTATACTTTGAGGTGTCTCTGTAAAATGAAAAAGCCTGTGGCTCTGGCTGAATTCTTGCTGAGCTTGTATTTATAGACTTCTGATCCTATGCTTTATGGATGGAGATCTGCTTTTACAGGAGCTATAAAAACCCACATTCTTCAGTGAGGGAACACAGGAGGGATATAAGAGGAAAGAGCCCTATTGATTCCCCTACATTCTGTCTTCTGTTAGCTCAATGCCACCTGCCTTAGTTCGAGCCCTCTTTATATCCTGCCTGGACCACAGCAAAAGCCTCTCTACCTGGTCTGCCGCTCGCCAGAACTATTCCTGCTTCTTTCCTACAAACTACTAGTGGTTTCTCTCTCAGACGTTATTTGAAGTCACTCCCCAAGTACAACGCTGACTGCTCTCCATCACGTATTGTGGTGTTTCCCAAATAAGGGAGGGGTTCCGCTGGGGGTGGGTAAGATGATTTTTCATTGGTGCATGAGCACTTTAAAACAATTACCTCTATTAAAAAATGAAATTAAAAACTGATTAAAAGTTTCAGTGAATAATAGAAGAGGTGTGTGGACGTGAAAAAAAACTAGAAGGCGTTACTCAAACATTTGGGTAACCTACAGGATAAAATTAAAACTCTTTAGCAGAGCATTCCGTGAACCTGGAGTGTCCATGCACCTTTTCCATCTCAGCTATTCTCAACTCCAGCAACCACAACTAAATTATTCACCAAAATCCCCCCAAATCTAAAAATGTCATGTTTTTGTGTACCCTATGTTATTTGTACATTCATTTCCTGCTAGCTGAAATGTGATTTCCTATGTTTGAAACTTCCCCACTCAGTTTCTCATTTGATTAATATCCATCCATCCATCCATCCACCATTGAAAGCCCATTTAAAATGTCAGTTCCACAGCAGGGATTTTTCCCCCAATCATGACTGGGAGTCATTCCCAGGGTCCCCTTTACTTTTATTGTCATGTTTTGGTTACACTAGATTGTGACACCCTTTTCTGCTAAGGATGTTGATAGTCTTTTCATACCCTGCAGTCCACCACAGGGCCTGACATCCAGCAGGCATCCTAGAAGGTAGCTTGCTACTGCTGTCCTGGGCTTGGGTTCTCACCTCCTCACCTTGTTCATATTTATAGACGCTCCTTTCAGAAGAAGCTAGGATTTAGGTTTAAAACACATGTGGACATAAAAGTATACCAGGTTTACATTACAGTGGAATTCTGTGACTGAACGTCAACATTACTATGTCCCTTTCTGAGAATTTCACTTTACTTAAAGCAATTTTTTGGAAGGAGAGGAATTTGTTTTATTTATAATTAGAGAACAGTAACTTGTTCTAATAACGAACATGACACTGGTAATAATTAAGAGATTTTACTATGTGATGGGCACTATACCAAACACTTTATGTGAATTATCTCATTCAGTCCTTATAGAAATCTTAAAAGAGGATTTTATTATCATCCTCATTTTATATATACATATGAAAGCTGGAAATCCAAGAGGTTAAAACCAAGGACCGTGACTTTGTGCAGGGTAACAGAGCTGTTCGGTGAGGCAGCTAGATTTGAACTCAAACAAATGCTCAACTACTGTAAGAAGTGGACAGAGATATTTTAAAGAGGACAAATGAATTTAATAAGGGAAAAAAGACAAAAGTTTTAAGCTTTAGTAGTTTCATGCAAGTTATTTTAGAAGCACTTTCTGTAAGTTTTTAAATATCAGTCAAAAGTTGGTCTTTTAACAGAAATATGTCCTTGGTTTTTGTATTTCTGAGATAAAGAAATATATAGGATTAGTAAAGTTATTGGAGGTATGCTAATACCTACTGTCGGGTTGAGATTAAATGAATTTGTTTCAACTTTTCACCCTCTGAAGGTCATATTTAAAAATCTCAAAAGAGAATGAAAGTCGGTGGTTGAAATAAAAAAGTGTGATTTGTTTTACTCTACCTATCAGACTAGAAATATGTTATATTTTTGATATTCAAGGCAACACTCATTGATTATTTAAATAAGCAAACTAGAAAATGTTCTCATGAGCTTACTTATTCCTTACATTATAAAAACACCCCAATTATAATCGCACCATACTCTTCTTCCTTCGGAATATTCGGTACTGTGCTAAATCGAAGAAGACCTGGGGATAAAGAAATCTGTTTGCATTTTCCATGTATTTATAAAATATGCTTGAATTCTTTCTAGGTGCCCTCAGCTGTTTTAAAACTTTACATAAATGTATTTTTATCTATCCAGTTATAGAAAGATATTGAGTAAGTCTTCATGGGTGTCTTACATGGAAGAATCTACGAGGTCTATTTGAATGTTACCTGACTTAGGCCTTTTGACAGTTTCAACTCCCTGAATTCTCCCACAGACCTGACCATCTCATCGCTAGACCCTCATTTTACTTTCTTCTGTGACACCTTCACCTCCGTAGACTTTCTTCCTATGTCCAAATGAAGGGCCTTTCTCGTGTGGAATGTTTGGTCTTCCGACTCGTCCACATTTCTCCATCGTACAATCCCATTCGGAGTCACGATTCTGTAGTCATTTGGAGAAACATTTCCAAATGCGTTCCTCTGGTGCATGCATGTACTCACCAAACCAATGTGCCCCACACTGCCCTCACCTCTTCCCCTGGAGGCAGAAGGGGACCCTGAGACAGGAGTTATGAAGGAAGGTAAGTCCTGGGTAAGACGGGATGGCACTGGATGGTGCGTACCCCAAACTCTGTGTACCTGACCCTCCTTGGGTGGGTAAAGACTTACTGAAGGAACTAACATCTAGAAAAAGAGGGAATGGCATTCTGCGCAGGGAGGACAGCATGGGAACAGGTACCAACATGGGATTACGAGCTGAGCCTGGAAGACACAAATAGAGTCCCTGTCTCTGGCCTGTAAGATGCAGGTTTGGCCGGGCTGGGCGGGGGGAGGGCGCTGAGATGAAACTATAAAGCCAAGGAAGGATTACACCCAATAGTGTCCCGCAAAGGAAGGAGTCGGATCCCGGAGTGTTTGCCTGGTACAAAGACCGCTCTTGCAGCAAAGTAGGGAGTACGCACAAAGGGAATCCAGGTCTAATTTATTTTCTTTCTACATATTACTAGTACAGATATGTACACACAGGAGACGTTCAATAGTTATTTACTGAATGAACGATCCTAAACCCAGCTCAAGATCATTTCAAAATGAGCCATTTTTAGCCAATGCAGACAGTCTTCAAATTATGAACTGACTGCATTCTAGAACTTAATTTGCAAGTCAGTTGCTTGGCACCAAGTTTTTCATAGAAGTACTGAAACATGTTCGTTATGGTCTCCAGCTACTTTTTAGGCTGTGTACTTTTTAGGCTGAGCACTGTTCTAGGAAAAGGAGATTGCAAATGGAAATTGTGACTGTAACTCTCTCTACTGTGGTATTTGAGGGGCTGGGGAACTGAGTCTTACTCACTAGACACGCTTCTCTACCTAGTGAAGAAAATCCAGTCCCTGTAAAAAAGATGAATGAACACACACGTAGACACAAACATAAAACATACACTAAAACACAACTTAGAACAACCAATACCCTCATTTTCTGAATTTTGTCTGCTCCAGTGGAGTAAAGGCCCCAGACTTGGGCCCCGATGAATCCCAATGAAATGCAAATCGGGTGGTGTTCATCGCTTTACGTCCTACACCTGCCACAGCGCTTGGATTCCTTCAAACAACAAAATCTAAGAGCTAGGCAACACTCTGGCTGCTGAGGTTGCTCAAAGATGAACAAGAAATAGCCCTGTCCTGGCGAGCAGGCACATGTTCATGCAGGAGAGAGAAATATCGACAGTTACACCTCCGTGGTCAGGGTTATCATGCAGGAAGCACCTTGTTAACTCTTCCCAGAGAGATCAAAGAGACCCTCACAGAGAAGGGGGTGTCTGAGGTGAAGCTGAAGGCTAAGTGGGTGTTTCACTGATGGTTAAGAAGGTAAGGGCTTTGCAAAAGTTACACTGTAGTCAAACTTGGGATGCTTTTGAGGAACTGCAAATAGTTCAATGGGGTTGCAGCCCTGGAAGGAAACGTCATGGGGAAGAGGGCAGGAGTCAGATTGGGACAACATCATACACATGACGCCTAACGCCGGACCTCTGTCACTGAGAAAAGAACAATGTCATGGATGGAATGGAATCCCACAGAATACTGACACTCCGGGGACAGGAAGGGACATTCCATTAAGTTCTTGTTGAATGACACTGAGGCAAAAATCCTTGTTTTAAGAAAGTCCAGTTTCTGCACCTCCATTCAAAAGATTCGCTGTATCTCGAATCCCACAACCACAGGGCTAATGAAACAATTTCTCATGACAACAAATGCTAATTTAGAAGTAAAATCGGCAGGCACTCGTAAGTATTCAAAAAAGATCTAGTCATAGATATAAATTCCTGCAAATCCCCTAACCAGGTCTCTCTACAAATAACTGGAAAAGTCAGGGCATATTTTTGTCGATAAAGGAGTTATTGGCACTCTGTTGTTTTGCCTCCCATCTGCTTTCAAATCATGACTAAAACAAATTAACCTATTACCTGTTGAACAGAAGTGAACGCATATGTTCGGAAAGCAGCGTGCATTTCAGGAATAGACAGTAATGAGTTGTAAAGGGAGATAAATACTCTAAGCTTGTTTCAAAACTTTTTTTTTTACAAATGATAACTGCATCTAAAAACCTAAAGTAGACTGATTTTGTATATATAATATATGACTGCAGGGAAGCCCGGGAAATAAGAGAAGTATTCCACCTTGTAATGCACTGAGACCTATTCTGATCTTAGAGATACTGAGTGGCAGGACATGGCCAGAGAACACGAGTTCTGCCATATAGTCGCGATTGACATCAATACGCACTGCTCTCTTACACTTAACACTAAAAATTCAAAAGGAGAATTGCAGTAAAACTACAGACATGATCAAAAGAAGCAGCATAAATCATTTTACTTCAAAACTTAAGTATTAAATGTAGCGGAACTCGTGGTCAGTAATGAAATGAAAGAATGCCATAGTAATTTTGACAGTGGAAATCATATCTGTTACATTCAACAGAGAATTAGCTGCCTCTTACAGAAGCCCTTAAAACTCCTCAACCAGACAAGTATTTAAATCACTTACATAATATTTAATTTAGCTCTTCTTCCTACTAATCTCATTTGATGGAACTCTAGTCATTGGGTAGGCACTGAATTCTCAACATTTGTGGGATTCAAAGGGTAGTGTGAGGAAAATGAAAATGAACTATTCTTACATTCATCAGTGCTAATAAATGAAATTAGAATACACTATAATATCGTTAGTCTATTTATTACTTGTAATCGAGGGAAAAAAGCCTTTCGGAGATAGTGTGACTAATACTGATAATGTATATGAATGTCGTTTACAAATACAGGATGTTAATTGATAGATCTGTTTTTTGGCCCATCAAACCAATTATATCTGTTCTCTGCTACTGAAGCCACATTTGCTTTAACACGAAGATAAGCTCGAGAAAAATCAAGTGTGTTTTAACGACCTACATAGCTGTATTCCAAGCAATCTGTGGTCTACGTACAGCTAACCATTAGCATAAAATAAACACCCTTATAAAGAAAGTGAGCCTGTCTTTGCACCTCATTAATGAAGTCCCCGATGTCCCCAGGGTGTGGGGCTGCAGATCGGACCGGGTACTGGGGCTCGGCGTGGATGGGTCTCTCATCCAATCGTCGGATTCCTACAGGCTTGATGGCATCAGGTTCCACGGTATCAGGCTGCTGGAGCTGGCTCAAGTCATAATCCTGCAAAAGACAAAATCAAAAACCCATGGTAGATGGGCATAAAGATGGAAAATTACAACCTTTGTTTTTAAACACATACCCAGAATGCATAGAAATGAGTGAAATTTAACATAATGGAAAAGTTGCCACCATGAGTTTTTCATGTTATGATTAAATATTTCTTTCACACAGCTCTTTCTTCTGTGCTTTTCATTTCTACAGTCTGTGCTCCATCTGCTTTCCTATGTTTCTCATCAGTTTCCAATGGAAAACAGCAGTGAGATGAGGTCCCACTATGAAATGACTAAAAACTGCCTAGAAGATAGAGCAGTACCATACCAGCAAAGGTACTAACTTCACGTGGGGTTCGAGACCCACTACCCTAACTTAGAGCACCTTAGCGTATTTGGTATTTCAAGTGGAAAGAATTAAAAAAAAAACACCAAAAACCTAAAAGAGTAGGGAGGTCACTCTAACTCCCCTCACCTTTGCCCTTTTTTCTTGAAACAGGTCATAAAACTCCCACATGAAAGGTCCCCTCCCTGTACCGGGAGGAGGAAAGACATTCTTATCATCAGAGACAGAGACTTTGGGGCCAAGGAAACTGTACCAACAAACCTTGTTGGACTAACCTTTGTTTCCCTAGTTACTTCTTCACCATTTACTAGGCCTCGCCCAAACCTTGATCTTGTCAATTCTCAGAAATGTATTGTTTCTTTGTCTAAAAGGTATAAAAGCTTCCCACTCTGGACACTTTGGGGCTTCATTCTCTTGTGAGGCTTCCACGGACATGTGGAAGTTTAATGTGCATGCTTTTCTCCTGTTCACCCCTCTTTGCTAGTTTAATTTTCATACTCAGCCAGGCACCCTGAGAGGGTCGAGGAAGACTTTTTCCTTTCCTACCATGTCTTTAACATTAAAATTTATTTAAAAAATGATGCTGATGTGTTTTCCTTAAAGAAAGGCATCAGTTCACCAAGGTTTCAAAGCCATTCTCCACTCCTCCCTCCCTTCAGTGGTCTAGAGTTGGCAAACTATGGTCTATGGGCCTGTCCTTGGACCCATTTCCTATTTTTCTCAAAGAATGGTTTTACATTTGTAAAGGGTTATTTAAAGCAACAATAACAACAAAGAAGAAGAATATGGCACAGAAACTATACCTGGCCTACAAAGTTTCACTATCAGGCCTTTTACAGACAAAGTTTGCCAATCTCTGGCCCCATGGTGTGAGACGAGGGGGAGTAGATTCCCTTCCAGTGAGCCCTGTGGGAATGTCCTGGAAAAACAGCCTGTCCACTTTCAGAAGGGCAGAGCAGAAATCGTGGGGAAGGATGCTCTGGGCACAGGCTGGGCTCTCAGAACTATTTTCGGCTTTAACATCAGCCAGTGAGACAGGAATAAAGAAGCTGACTATAACGTGGAAATGCATCAGAATTTTAGGTTTGGGCAAATACTCTGTAGTTTTCAAGCTCCTAAATTCTGATGATATAAAATTCTGCAACTTAATGTGGACGTTTACAGAGAGTGCAGACTTTCTGGGACTCTTCACAGCTCAGGCTTTATCTTTTTGTCTAAAACCAGCTTAGCACCGTTTGTAGGATCTCTATAGCGGTTGTGATTTATCTAACACTTGAGTACTCACCCTGTACTGGCATTCGTGTAGCCGCCTTGCATGCATTCCCTCATGGGATCCTCAGACCAGCACCGTTCTACAGTAAGTTTTCTTATCCTCATGTAAGAGTTGAGGTATGGAACCTCAAATGACCCAAGTAACTAAGTCCCCGGTCCCAATCTACTATGACTCGAGACCGCCTCCAAGTCCCAGCATGGTCGGCTTACTTCAAAGCCTAGCTCTTTGACAGTCTCCTAGGAGAGTGAGTCAAGTCCAAGCTACGAGGCCGAATGAAAGAGTAACAGCCTGGACAGATGAGTGTGGAGGGCCAGGAGCGTAAGGGATGATGACAATCACAAAGGACAGCAAGGCAAAGGTCACTGGCACTCACACCCACTAGGCACCAGGCACTCTACCAGCCTCTTGAGAAGTGCCTTCTCACTGATACTTTCTTTTTCTTAATTGAAGATTTTATTTATTTATTTGAGAGAGAGGGGGGCTGAGAGAGAGAGTGCACCAGACCGGGGGGGGGGGGCAGAGGGAAAGGAGGAAGCAGACTCCCCATCCAGTACAGAGCCTGATGCGGACGGAGCTCAAACCCAGGACCCTGAGATCATGACCTGAGCCAACGCTTAACCAACTGAGCCACCCAGATGCCCCTCATGGATACTTTCTTTTTTTAAAATTTTTAAAAATTTTTTAAATTTATTTTTTATTTTATTTTATTTATTTTTTTTTTATTTGACAGAGATAGAGACAGCCAGTGAGAGAGGGAACACAAGCAGGGGGAGTGGGAGAGGAAGAAGCAGGCTCATAGCGGAGGAGCCTGATGTGGGGCTCGATCCCATAACGCTGGGATCACACCCTGAGCCGAAGGCAGACGCTTAACCACTGTGCCACCCAGGCGCCCCCCCCCCCCATGGATACTTTCTAACAAACCTGTGGAGAATGTTTTATTATCATCGTTTTAAGTGAAGAAACAGACTCAGAGAGCTAGAGTAACTTGTCCAAGGTCACACATCTAGTCTGTGATTAGGATGGGACTCCGAACCAGGTGTGTCCGACTTCAAAGCGTTCACCTACAACGTAACTCTCTGCACCCTGAGACACTCTCATCCTGACCACCGCCCTGGAAACAACTCTTTATCAAGAGATTCAGCTAACCTAACCGCGGAAGGCACTGAGGAAAAGCCCCTCCTCTCAGGACTGTACAAGGGGCGACGGGACATGAGGCAGGTACACAGAGCAGGACAAGCCAGTGTGGGAGGTAAACCTGGTATACTGCAAAGTATAAAATGCTCAGAGATCTGAACCTTGAACAACCCATGCGCCAGGCAGAAAGGACCCTTCTGGGATTATCAACAGCATGAGCAAAGGTATGGGAATGCTGTTTTCTCTTGTCAGGATACAGCATTCCAGATTCTCCATTTAAAACCTGCGTGAAAACATCCCGATCGTGCACAAATGTGCTCCATTTTAAATTTTATGGAATTTATGAGCAATTTATAGGCTACCTTGAAGACATACAATGATATAACAGATGTGAAGGCCTTTGAAATGCTAGAAGGTTCTACAACATAAAAACAAGGATTTATTTAGAGAATTCCAAATGCTTACACACCAGAAGCATGTTTTTCCAGGTCATGTTTAACTGCATAACTCCCAAGCATAATAGAGTGGGATAAACTGAATAACTGTGCCTCCTGACAATGACTGAAGCTTTATATAGAAAGGGAAAAACAGACTGTAAGTATACAGATAACAGTTACTAAATATTTTTATGCTGAGAATGTAAAATATTTTATTAGAAGTCTGGATTACATGAAAGTAAGTAATTGAACCTTATGGTTAAGGACTGTCTTTTACCTGGTGACAATTCCTTGATACTCAGTACCTTATATGATAATTCTGCATAGAAATGCAGAGGAATTTCCTTGGCATAACTAGAGACAACAGAGGCATGCGGCTTTGCTCACGGTGTTCCTTACCTGAAATGAACCTGCACTCCCCGACTGCTTATATAGCTCCCACGACACCCAAAGGTTACAAAGGTGAATGCATTTTGACTGGCCAGCAGAATTTTCTAATAAATTGCTGACATCTAGACATAGGGATAGTTCACCTGAAAATGGGGGAAGATCTGGTAAAAAAAAGAGCTTAAATTCTGACATAATTTGTTAGAACTGACTCCAGCTATCTCCTCCAGACAAGGACAGCATCTCCACCTGGCCTGCTTCACTTATTAGGGATATATATAACAGCATATTAATTTATAGGTTTTTTTTTTTTTTAAATCTTTCTTTTGATAGCCTTTCCCTACCACCTTAAGAACCAGAGAGCAGGAATAGCCTTCAAAGGTTCGTAGTCGTGTTCCGTCCTTTCCACCATCAAAATGGCAAGCCCGTAGAAAGTGCTCATTAAAAAATGTGTTGAATAAAGTCTCAGCGATGACATTCATGCCAGATGTTCAAAAAAGCAACCAATTTAAGAAACGTGCCTTGGATCACATTACATCCCATAGCAGTAATTCACAATGGGGAGGGACAGAAAGACCCGGTCCTGTCGCTGAGATTTATTGCCCTGGTGAGCCCCCCACAATGATGGAAACGTGTCACGTTTCTCAGCTGTGCTGGTATCAAAAAAAAAAAAAAAAAAAGGGCAGAAAACCACTGATTTATGGGAAGTTAGAGACTGGGTTAAAATGGGTGGCTTAACATTTCTCTGTGATGGCTTCTCCTGTCTATGACAAATATGGAATATAAAAAAAACCTGATAATGCTAGGAAGTGGGCAGAAAAGTCTTCAGGTCACAGGCACGGGTTTTTCTGTCCACATCCATCTGTGTTATATGGCAGAGGTCCTGTCCTGAGGGTCCAATTTTAAGCCTTTTGATAAGGGGTCACTCTATGCAAGCCTCCTAAATTATACATCTTTACAATCCCATAATACTTTACTTAAACACACAAATTACAACATGTAGGATGAGAATTATAAAGACAATTACAGAGACTGAAAACATTCTCAAGGTCATTGGGTTCATGGTCTTACTTCTGAAGATTACAAAGAAACAATTCAAGAAGAAATCTTTTATTTTGTTCCTAAAACTCTCTAGAGAAAAAGTAGATCTGAAAATTCTCTTGCGATTGTCAACCTTTACTTGCCATGTTAACTTCCTAAAGAAATCTAGTTGTCAAATGAAGGCCAGGGAAAATCTTGTTTTAAAATATTTGGAACATATGTAATTTGGCAACAAACATTAGAAGTAGACATGGAATTATGGTTTTTAGAATATTGACTAAAGTTAATTAACTAAAGTTGCAAGCAACTTAAAGCCCTTTTTTGGTCCATCTATGATTTAAAATGTCTTAAGGGTGATACAATTATGGGAGAGTTAGTAAAAAGTTAGTTAGCAGCTAACATTCTGGTTTTGGCTTTTCTTGTTAAATTCCACTGACTGGCAATGATTTATAATTGGTTCAGTAAAGATACCATGAATCTACCCTAAAGCATTTGGTTATGTTTAAATAAATTAAAATGCCGCATCAGTATAGATAGAAATTCTGGAACCGAGGTAAAAATTTCTGAGAGCTAAAAAAAAAAAAAAAAAAAAAATCAGAAATCTACATTGCTGGTAGCATCTATAGAATCGTGCAATTAAATCTGTTTTAGAGAGTGACGAAAATATTCATTTACTGTTTCACAAGTATTTAAGGAGAGCCTACCGGGTGCCAGATGCCATTTTCAGCTCTGGGTGTGGATGGAAGAAGGAAGCCAAGCTTCACCTGGTGCCCATCATCTATCAGGAATGACACTAGGTGCTTTCTCAAGTGATCACCTCCCGTCCTCACAGCACAAATCCTTCTAAGTGGGTATTGTTCTATTCCATTGATGACTGCAGGTCAGAGAGGTTAATGATTTGCCCAAGGTCACCGGCTCAGGTAAGCAGTGTGGAAGGATAAAACAGAGACCACCAGAGCAAGCGAAATTAAAATATATATATATATTAAATTTTTAAAAAAGGGCTGTATCTTGTTGCCCCCGAGGCCAGTGAAGAAATGCACAGGGCAGTCTGCTGAGGTGGGAAATGTGAGGGGTTTCCCGTGCTGGAAGAGGAGTTCAGGGTGGTTATGCTAAGGGCCTGTCTGTGCTCAGTTGGTTCAAACGTGCCTCACCGAGTTTTAGTCAGAACTAGGATTCTTCCTTTAGGTCCCACACCTCCGCCTGAGCAGAAGGGTTGAGGGGTGGGGGCGGGAAGGGAGGCACTGAAAGTTCCTGGTCCTTTATCAGCCTCCATGGGGAGAAGAGTGAAGGAACACAGCGGCCAGCTTCCCTATCCCCTAGGCAAGGGCTGGTACGAGTGGGAAACTTTCCTTTTATAGCAGCAAAGGCAAGGAACTTTCAAATTCCCATAGAGATAAGGGAAACATTTTTCATGTTTCAAGACCGAGTGACTGAGAGAAGTCAAAATACTAACATGAAAGTAAATGGACCAAATTCTGAAGGAAAAAAAAAGTTATCTGGAAAAAGAGCTGACTGTGGCACAAGCAAGAAACTCTTCCGACAGACACAAAAAGGAAGGGAAGGTGGAAAGGAAGAACATTATTATCTCACCCTCTATAGCTCCTGGCATTAAAATAATTGAATGAAATAGTGATAAGGTGTCAACACATTACCATACAACTGCTGACAAGTCAGTCAAATACCCTTGCAAGCTTTATGTAAATGACAATACTACGTGATTTTCCTGCCCGGCGAAATATAGTTATGATGGTTCACTCTCTACCCAGGAGAAATGATGCAGAAGACGAAGCAGATTCTATGGATTATGAAAGCCCCCCCGAAACAAAAGGTTTGCTAAAAGCTTTTCTGGTTTGAATCGTGAGCCTCACAGAGATAACATAACTTGGGGACAGCTGAAGGACCTCTATTCTCCGCTTTCATACACATCGTAATCTCTTGCGAGAGGGCCAGGTTTCCCCTTCCCACGAGGGACGTGGCCGGGTCCCCAGGAGGAGGGAACCATGCATACATAGTTTCTGCCTCCATGGTTTACTGTTCATGCTGCCCTGTCACGGCTTCTTTCGAAATTCCCTCTTCCGAATTCTGAATGAGCTCAAGTTTCACTCTTTGGCGCAAAAGGATGGTTCTGCTGCAGACACTGACATTGTTGAAATTTTATCACAGCTTACTTCCTATTGTAAAATTATGGCATATTCTCTTGGAAAAGTGTTGCAAATTACGGTTCCATTAGATTTGATTCAACAAATATTTTTTGGAGAGTCTCTTGGGTCACAGACGCAGTGGCCCATAGAGCTCTCAGTCTAGTGTCTTTGAAAGGAATGCATTCAAAAATGATGAAACCTGATATAATGCATATATAAACAATTACAAAAATATGGAAGGGGAAGGTGTAAGCTGCTGGAGGAAGAAAGGATGTGGCTGTGTGGGGCCTGTAGGATGGAGCAGAGTAACAGGGCTTCAGAAAGACGATGTTGCTCCTGAAATCTGACATTTATTGTTTATACTAATGTTTGTCATTTCCTACCCTTTCCATGCAATTTAGTTACAGCCCTATACTTCTTAACCCATTCAAGCATATCTGTCTGGGAGACGCACAGTATACTTTCTAAATACATCTTTAGGCCACGTTCCCACCCCAAGCTCCAACTTCTTCTGACAAAACATACAGATGTCACCATTCTGACAAGATCAAAGTCATTCCATGTTAGCCTGACCTAGTGTTCTATCTCAGAGGAAACCTAAAAACAGGGAGTAAAGAAATGACAAGATTTGGTTGCGAATATGGTGACAGAGCATCACAAATCCTTCTCCACATTAAGTCACATTGTTTTGGAATTTCCTAAGGAGAACTCATCATTGCTTAAGATAAATGTACATACAAAGGGAGCACAGTATGGTGATTGCAAAAGATAAGAGTCTGAAATCAAAATGCCTTGATTCGAATCCTGACTTCACCATATCCAACTCCATGACCTTGGGCAGGTTCCATAAACTTCAGACCAAACACTAACGAGGGCTCCATATTCTCTAACCACTCAGGGGATTAGCAAAGCTTTTTCGGTAAGGCCCAGAGAGCAGACATTGCAGTATCTCTGGGCCATATAATCTCAGGTATATGGTCTCAACTCTGCCACTGCTTCAGTGTAAAAGCAGCCACAGATTGCACATGAACAAGGTGCCCGGTTGTGTTCTGATACAACTTTACCAAAACAGGCAGTTGGTGGATCTGGCCAGGTGACAGAACTCTGGCAAATGCCACTTAGTCTCTTAGCTTTTTTTTTTTTTTCCTGGCATAGTGTTAACACATAGTTGGCATTCAAAATCTTTATCCCTGTTATTACCGGGACACTGATAACTTTCTATTCCTCTAAAACGAAATCTAGTAAACATGATTAGTCGGGAAGAATGAACGTTAAAATGAATTCCAGTGATAGGAATAGCAAATAAAAGGTTGTGTGCAAATCACGTGCCCATTAAAACTACTTCATGCCCAGTGGGGAATGAACGGGCCCTGACCAGCTGAGAATACGCCGCCGGTAGCCTACTGATGTGTGTCACCTGGTGGTAAGCATTCTGAGAACAGCTTGCACGAAGGGAATGACAATGTACTAATCCCACCCCTGGTGAAGCTCTCACCTTGTGAAATCAGTATTGGTCTTTGAATAACTAACATACACCCGTATTTGCATGTGGGTATAAGTGGACGAACAACTTGAGAACATACCAGAGTGTGGCTTCAGCCAACAATAAAATCTCCACAGTTGTGTCCAGATTCAGCCATCTGTCAGTTTGCTTATACGGCAGAAAGATTTTGTAAAACAATTACCCCAGAAAATCCAATATACCATGGTTAAATTATATAATTTCATTCTCTGCTTGAGTCAGAGGGCCTGGGTGGGCTGCCCACACCGGGGCTGGTTTCTGAGATTCGTAGGAAGTGCATGGAGACAGACCGCCCTGGCTCAAGCAAAGATCCCTTGACTCGGGGAAGTCACTCCTTTGGTCTCAAGGGGCTTTCTTTTTTTTTTTTTTTTAAAGATTTTATTTATTTATGTGACAGAGAGACAGCCAGCGAGAGAGGGAACACAGCAGGGGGAGTGGGAGAGGAAGAAGCAGGCTCACAGCGGAAGAGCCTGATGTGGGACTCGATCCCGGATCACCAGGATCACGCCCTGAGCCGAAGGCAGACGCTTTAACGACTGCGCTACCCAGGCGCCCCTCAAGGGGCTTTCTTACACCTGTACCCCATCCCTCTGTCTAGGCATCCATCCTGGATTTAAAATTTTAGCTCCTGTCACCCAGATTGTATACTTGGATTTTTTTTTTTTTTTTTGTAATAACTTGGCTGTTCAGATTGCTTCTCCAGATTCTAACTTTGTTAATGTCAAAACGTGGTCAATTCTGCAAGCCATGTTTAACCAATTAACTGAGTCTTACTCTTTGCCTGTTCTAAAGCCGATTACCAGTGGTCTTCTAATAAACTGTGGCTAAGCACCCAGCCTCACTGGTCCTACCAGTAACACCTGCGTGCTACAAATCAGCAACCCCACATACGACAGCTATCATATGACCACCAGCAAATGCATTAGGAGTTTGGCCTCTCAAGTCACGTGGACCTGGGTTTGAACACTGGACTAAGAGCAGCGTCTACTGTGCAGGGTTGTTGGGAAGATTATAAGAGAAATGCAAACTAAGGGCACAGCACAGAGGCTGACACAGAACAAGTGTGTGACGAGTGCTAGCATTTATGAATGTTATCATCACTTCCGGAAGACAGCAGGGATTTCAAAGGATGAAAGTCAAGTTATCATGGGTGTACTAGTTCAATTAACCCTGTACACAGACATACAAGCTAAGAGGTTCGGGAGGAAGGCCCAATGCATGAACATTCTGTGAGCACCTGTCAGGTGCGCAACGTCCTAGGTACAGGAATAAAAAACGAAGAGGACAAAATCCCGTCCTCACAGAGCTTAAGGTCGGAAGCAGGACTAGACACCAAAGCTCAAAACAAAGTAGACATGGGATGCTGTGGGTCCCGAGCAGAGACACTCGATCCAGCTGGGATTCCAAGGGAAGATGTCTTGAGAGGAGTCTTGGGGGCTAAAGAGAGTTGCCAGTGCAGACCATGGACGAAAGCCAGAGAAGTGTGAAGTCACATGTCACAGGTACAGAGGTACAGGTGTTGAATCCTACTGCAGTTGAACATGCAAAGGGGAGGGGCAATGTGAGGAGAAACCACGTCATCAACCCGCGGAGTCCCCAGGGCTCAAAGCCAACTCCGGCTCATAGGAGCTGTGGGTTCTTATTCCATCTCAGGCACTGAACGTGCTTCCTGTGCCATGGAGATTCCGGGGATCTCAGCTACAGAAATACTGACACTGATTTCCACAAATCACATAAGAATTCAAGCTCATTAAAAAAAAAAAGGCAATGGTCACTCATACAGCAATTACATCTGGATCTTTTGGGTTTTGACATCCTGGGCCACCACAAAGAGCTCCTATCCTGACTCAGTTTATCCCGATTGCATGCGACTTTTTTACACGTGCAAGTGCTGGTCCCTGATCAAGAAGACTAGGATCCCAGGGAGCACGGGGAGCATCCTGCAGGTAAGGAAAAGCTGCCTTCCCCGGTTTTTGTGAGCCCTACATAGAGGGTCTCATTTTCATGAGCTGTGCACCTCCCGTGTGTCCCCTGTGACCCACTTCCTTCCGGCATATCTGCAGGGGTCACAAAATCATGCACGTAGGCTAGCACTCTCCTGGGGGTGGGTCCTAGGAGGAAACCCTTCTCAAAGAATCTCAGAAAAGATTCTCTAAACTCAAGTACCTAACAGGATGGGGCAGAGACTTCCAGCTGGTCACCAAACCCACTTCTTCTTACTAGGTACCCAGCCAACAGGTGTTTCCTAGGGAATGGAGAATGGAAGTGATGTGCGTCAGGCCCCATAAAAATCTCCCCGAAGTCATCATCCTCCCTGCCCTTTGGTCATTCAGGGGTTGCAGGTATGTATGGCTGCGGTGATCCTGGAAGCCATATGGAGTAGAGTGGACCTTCCCTTCCCACCCCCAATTCCCATGACCTGAAACCCAACGACCACGAAGTAAGTGAGAAATGCATTTCAATCAGGCTTAGGTCACTGAAATTTTAGTTTGTTACAGCAGCTAGACTATTTTAACTAATTCATCTGGCTAAATATATTTGTGGTGAATCCACTTTCTTTTCCTTAAAAAAAAAACAACCCCCAAAAAACAGTACTACAGAAAATTGTTCCATTGTTTCAGACCACTATGGTATCTTCTCCTTGTAGAAATCTGTTATTTGTTAATCCAATGTCTAATAATTATTATATAATTTAATCAGAGTCAGCAAAAATAGATTTCTATGAAGGACTGGCTTATAACATAAGTCAATAAAGCTGGCCTGGGATGAAAAGAAGAAAACAAAAACAATTATCAGAGCATGTCTGCCCTGCTTAAAGAGAGAAGCCTCTATTTGGTTTCCAATGATTGCTGTCAAGGTGGAATGCTGGCCATGTTTCTAGATCTTTCAACTTTTTGGAGAGGCTGGGGAGATTCAAAATTTATGTGAATTTTTTCAATTTCTACACCTTGCAAGCTAAATTAAAAAGTCCAGACACACACTCCCCCCCTACACATACTTGATGAAATTTGACTTTTAAAGTGAAAGGGAATCCAGCTTTCAGACATGCCCCCCACATCATCGGGGTTGACATCAGGCACTTTCTCTGAGAGCTCAGAACCATCACTGATGCGAAGGAAACACTCTAGCTCGAGAGCAAGACTCTAAAACTTAAGAAACCAAATGTGGGAATTCAGATAAGAGTCCTCTCAGTTCTGGAATGTGAACCCTCCTGAGCCCAAGAGGTGCTGGGCCTCTCCTGAAGAAACTGAGAGACAAAAAAATCGAGCCGATTGTGACGTTACACTCAGCAGCAGCTGCGTGGGAAGACAGGCCTGGTACCCAGGGGAGAGTAAGGGCCAAGAGTCCAAGAGCGAGCAAGAGAACACTGATGCGGAACCTCTAATTAGCCGCTCACACTTTCTGTCACGACCAGCTCTGACCGGCGTCAGCTCTAACCTTGGGTGTGTTTGTCTGGTAGACAGGGCAAGCCCGGCTCCCTTAATGCTGCCCGTGAGCCAGCAGCCATGGTCCACTCACTGTCACCTGCGAAACCTCCCCACTCGGGCAGCAGCCTCCTCTCTCACGGATCCAGAGTCCCCATAGGAGTCCTCCAACCCCAAACTCAGAATGGGAGATTTGCCAAGTCAAACTCTAAGAGCAGAGGAAGCCGCCGGATGTCCCAGAGTCCGTTACAAGGAAGGGACAGCTTCTGATAAATTCAAATGACATTCGGAAAGGCACTGTTTTAATCGCCTGGTTGAGCCTGAGCTTTGCCAAGGATGGTACAGGATCCGGTCAACACACCACTTTCTTCGGACTCGGATGGACAGGGACTTAATCCCCACGTCACTACTTTTTAACCATGCGTGCCCACCCTGCTGTGCTGTGGCAGGGTCAAATGAAATGCTGTATACGAAGCACTTACCACTTACTACAGTGCCTAATTCGCAGGGTACCCCAAACAATAGCTTTTGCTATTATTACGAAGAATGAAACTGTGTAATGGGAAGTGATTTAGATAGAGATTGTTTAAAGTGAGCACCAGTGAGCGTTGTAAACATAAGACACACTCCATAAATGTTTATTTAATATAAAAGCAATCGTAATGAAGTCTAAGCTTTAAATTGCAGGAAGCTAACAGTTTCTGTTTCCTATCCTGGGGCTAAACGGATGGTTCCATGAAAAACAAGCTATCGGCTATATTGTACGTTCACCCTGATTTTATTAGTGATGCTAATACGGGGGGAGCTCATTGCAAAGAACATTACAAGCTACAGAGTATCTGCAACCGGCCGCACTGGCCAAAAGTGCACCAATGAACATTTACGAATGAGGGTAATTAAACATGACTTGATAACTACCCAAAGCCCAGATGATAGGGTAGCGAAGCAGACAAAGAAGGAACCTCGCCCTCTGAAAAGAGAACAGACATTATGTTAAAAGTGTCTGTCCCAACAGCCATCAGATGGTCCTCCTGTTCAGAAGGTACCCAGCGCTGACACTGAATATGGGGACCCCTCTAGGGTGCTGACAACCTAACCCAGAGCAGAGCATCGACACGCACCGGTAAAAGTCTGCTATACACCAGACAGAAGATACAGATGTGTTGTTGTTTTTCTTTTCTTGGGCTTCTTAGCTATTCTGTTAAAGAAATTAGCAGCCTGTGTCCTGGCACGGAACTAAGACAGCCAGAGATACTAATCAATGGCCGGGAAGATAAGGACTACCCTTGTAAAGGACTGCTTTGCTTTCTTGTCTTTCTAATCAGTTAGCTTCTTAAGAAGGATGCTTTCTCTTGGCGGGAAACATAGGAATGTTGACTAAGGCAGCCTGAGGCTGGGTTTTACAGCCTCCCCAGCACAGCTGTCGTTGCCTGTCACCACAGTCACTACCTGGCTTCCCTAATGGCCTAAACTACCCTCTGAGACCTGCCCATCCTTGGAAGAAGCTGGTGATTCTCTGGGATTGTCCAGCTGAGACATCAAGCTGACCACTGCCTGATTATGTGAAGCCATGTCTGCCCTGTATGACATGGTCTCTGCCCACATCTTGAGGCGACGTGCATGCTCCCTAAAATACTACATACTGTGTAATAAAAATCGACTAAAACTTGTCTAAAATGTTACATGGCAGCAATCCCATTTCTGAAGCCTACTCTTGTAAAGAGATAATATCTTCCCCCACAACTAATAAAAATGTATGATTCATATTCTGTGGCCAAAAAGGCTTAATGCACACCACAAAGAAATAAGTCATGGGAATAGAAGGCACAGCATCTGGTATACAGTCAGTGGTACTGTCACAGCGTCCTATGGTGACAGGTGGCAGCTACACTTGTGGTGAACATGAGCTAACCTACAGACTTGTTCAATCACTAGGTTGTACACCTGAAACTAATGTAAAATTTTGTGTCAATATAAAAAAGAAGAAATTATAGACTTTTTAACAGGGAGTCACATGTGAATTATGGAAAACAGAAATAGAATGTATATCACAAAGCTGAACTTCTCTGGAACTGACCATAATTTTAAGATTTAAAGCAGTAACATCTTGTTTAGAAAACGGAAAAGTGGGGCGCCTGGGTGGCTCAGTCGGTGAAGCATCTACCTTCAGCTCAGGCCATGATCTCAGGGTCCTGGGATCGAGTCCCATGTCAGACTCCCTGCTCAGCAAGGAGCCTGCTTCTCCCTCTCCCTCTGCTCCCCCTACTCATGTGCATGCTCTCTCTCAAGTAAATAAAATCTTAAAAAAAAAAAAAAAGAAAATGGAAAAAGATTTGGATCAAATTTACTCAGAAAGTAAGAGTATTATATAAAGGGTTTAGTTTTTCTTAAGGAAAAAAAAAGTAAATGAGAAATTCCACCAAAAACTTTGACGCAAATCTTGATGAATTCAGTTGGAGCACTGATCCAACTACATAGGCAGGCACTGTAAAGTGACAGCAGTGAAAACAAGCGGTACTGGCCCAAGAGCAGCAAGACAGAACAAGCAGTACAGCACAGGGTCAGGAGGCCAGCCCGCAGATGCGCACGCACAGAGCCAGGTCGCGGACGTGCACGCACAGAGCCAGGTCGCAGACGCACACGCACAGAGCCAACCCACAGACGCGCACCCACAGAGCCAGCCCGCAGACGTGCAAGCACAGAGCCAACCCGCAGACGCACACGCACAGAGCCAGGTCGCAGACGCACACGCACAGAGACCCCGCAGACGCGCACGCACAGAGGCAGGTCGCAGACGCACACGCACAGAGACCCCGCAGATGTGCACGCACAGAGCAGCCCCGCTTTATGCACAAGAGCCGACCCCCGCACACGCACAGAGGCCGCCCACATGAGCGCGCCGCGCTGAGGCCACCTGCTTCATGACAAGTGGACCTCTGCAGTGCAGTGGAGAAGGGTTATCTTTTTAGTACACAGTGCTGGACATCAAGGAAGAAAACAAAAAAGAATTCTGATAAATATAGCAAATGAATAATCCATTAGAGAGAGATCACAGACTTAATGTGATAGGTAAAACCGCAAAGCTTAGAGGAGACACCATGAAGTTTTTTGTTTTTCTTTTGTTTTTTTAGGGAGAGAATTCATTACATCAGAGTCGACAAAGTTTTTTTTTAAATAGGACATGAATGTATTAACCCTAATGGAATAAAATTGTTACATTGGACTTCATTAAAGTTAAACACGTTTGTTCATCATAAGACACCATGAAGAGAATTTAAAAAGCAAGCTACGGGAAGAGAAAAGATATTGACCATATTTTTTATCTGACAAAGAAATGATATCCATAATATGGAAGGACCTCCTACAAATCAATAAGATAAAGGCAGACGACTCCAATAGAAAAGAGGACAAAAAAGCCGAACAGAAACCTCACAAAGATATCAAAATGGTAAGTGAGTCAGTAGGAACATCCCAATGAAATCATACTGAGATACATGCCATCAGAGAGACTGAAATTTAAAGACTGGAAAAAGCCAAGCGCTAGTGAGAATGTAGGGCCACTGGAATTCTCATGCACCACTGTGATGAGGGGAGGTAGCAACTAGGACGTAGAAATTCAATCCCTACGCACACGCCAACAGAAATGCACCAACATACGCACACACACAAGAATGTTCATAGCAGTTTTATTCATAATAATTCAACTGCATGAACTCAGTCCAAGCATTGTAGAATGGATGAATAAAATGTGGCTAATTCCTACAACAGAATACTTTTCAGCAACTATAAAAATGAACTAATTCTGTATATAGCACGGATGAGTCTTACAGATATAAGTCTGAGTAAAGGAAGCCAGAGACAAAAAGTACCTACTGTATGACACCCATTTACATAATGAAATCCAAAAACCGGTTATGCTGTTCTAGGGTGATAGAAATAAAAAATACTGGTTACTTTTTGGCAGAGGGCATACTTCCTGGCAAGGGGCTGCAAGGAAGGCTCCTGGGGTGCTGGAAATGCTCTTGTTGATATGCATGGTGGCTACACTCTTGAGCCTTGTAGGAAAGCTTTTGCTTCTGGCTGGACTATAGAAAGCCATGAGACTATTACTCACACTCTAATGCAAAGAACAAGCCAGATAAGTTACCAAATCACAGATTTTTGAAGCCATAACTGAGAACATAATGAGGCTAACTGAATAAAAATAAAGAAGCTAACAAGCTCTAAGAGAAATAAGACCCATAGCTGCTTTTATCTCTGGAGGAGGAGAGAGTGGAAGAAAGGAATCTGTCATTAAGGAGGTCCAGGTTTCCCATCACGGAATGAATAAGTCGTGAGAATAAAAGGCACAGCATAGGGCATATAGTCAATGACACTCTAATAGTGTTGTATGTGACAGATGGTAACCGCACTCGTGATGTGCACAGTATAACGTAAAGACTTGTTGAGTCATTATATTGTACACCTGAAACTAATATAACATTGTATGTCAACTATACTTCAATAAAAAAGGGAACACTCCATCCAATAAAGAAAATATTTTTAGAAACTATGTCTTGACTCCAAAAAAGGCAGAGAGGGGAGCATAAGGACAAATCACCCAGACTTGCATGTGTGGACAAGCCTGATGGATTTGCATCTTGAGGGGGTGCACACCCACCATCAACTGTTTCCCACAACCCTCCATCTGCTCCCTAAGGGAGTGCACCAAAGGGCCGAAGACCTGTCCTGCTAAGGAGGAAGTCTGGATTTATTAATTTCCAAACAGCTGGTCCAGAGACGGGACACTCATCAGGATGCATTGCAGGACAGTGATGATTCTGATCCAAGTTAAGGCGGTCACCTTGGTGATGGAGATAAGCAAAGGGATTTCATGAACCACTTGAGGTAGAGACAAAACCCTTTGTGTAGCATCCCCACACTACATATTGTATTCTATTATGAGGTAAATCATAGAATGAATAAAAAGGCCATTATTTAATTTTGTCACAATTTTCTTTTCAATTTTTTAAAGATTTATGTGTTTATTTGGGAGACAGAGAGAGACAGAGAGTGAGAGCACATGTGGTGGGGGAGGGGCAGAGGGCAAGGTGGGAAGAGAGAGAGAATCTCAAGCAGACTCCCTGCTAAGCTCAGAGCCCGACATGGGGCTTGATCTCATGATCCTGAGATCATGAGCTGAACCAAAATCGAGTGGGATACCCTGCTGACTGAGCCACCCAGGCGCCCCAATTTTTTCACAATTTTCTATAATGAGAACTGCAAACGGAAATTGTGACCAAGAATCCATGATGGAGAGAGGCTTTTGCTCTAGATGAACATGGCATCAAAGAACCAAGAGGCTAGCTACCAAAAGATACCACAGGAAAACCGTACTAAATAAATAAATTAGACACAGAGGACAATATAGAGAAAGTTCCAGAGAAATCTTTCGACTTTTGGGGAAGTGGGTAGAAAACAAAACATTTGCGCCTAGGAGCTTATCTGGGGGCAAAGGAAACTTCAGAGGTCAGTAAAAGAAGGGGCTGAACATTTATGAGGATGATTTTAATAAACCTTGCAATAGGTAAGTTTGACTTATTTGATCTCAAGAATCAATCTAAGTGAATAAAGTCAATAAAGGAAGTCAGTCTTTCCTAAAATAACGAAAACAATAAAACATCATGCAACACGTTCTCAAAGGGATTGATGGGAAGGAGGGCAAAAAAGAGCCAGATTAGGTAATGCTGAGTGCCCCAGATGTTGAGAACGATCTTGGTTCTTGCCTCTGGGCCTCACAATTCTATACAGCACCCAGTTATGACTGGTAGCCTTCCGGCTATTACTATTTATACTGGAGCTTCATGGAGTTGGGTTTAGATTTATGCCTAGAATATTATGCACAATGACATGAAAAATAAAATACCGGAAGTAGAAGATTTATGAGATAACGTGATCAATATACATTTGCTGATCCTGAACACAGCTCAGGAAAGTGAAAGGATAGATTAATTAAGGATTAAGCCAAACATGAATTTTAATATCCAAAGACATTTATAAGCAAGAAACCCTGGGGCATATTTATAGAGCCACTTTAATTAGTCAGTATTCAAGGCAGCTTTACACATGAGTCAAGTTTTCAACATATTTTAATAAGCATCTCTTCTGTCTTTTTTTTTTTTTAAAGATTTTATTTATTTATTCGACAGAGATAGAGACAGCCAGCGAGAGAGGGAACACAAGCAGGGGGAGTGGGAGAGGAAGAAGCAGGCTCATAGCGGAGGAGCCTGATGTGGGGCTCGAACCCATAACGCCGGGATCACGCCCTGAGCCGAAGGCAGACGCTTAACCGCTGTGCCACCCAGGCACCCCAGTTAATAAGCATCTCTTCTAAATGCGAGAGTTGAGGTACTGTAAACCAAGCATGGAATCTGGAATCAGAAAAGGTGGACCTCAGCTCTGGCTCTGCCAGTTACAAACTCAGAGCTCATCACACAACTTGCTACAAATGGAAAATGGAAAACTCTAAGGGGTCGCCACAAAGATGAAGTGTAGCAGTGGGTGTGAATGTGCTTTGTAAAACAAAAAGTGATATAGGGGCTCCTGGGTGAAGAAGTCAGTTGGGCGTCTGGCTCTTGGTTTCAGCTCAGGGCTGATCTTAGGGTCATGAGATCATGCTCAGCTCGGGGTCTGTTTGAGATGCTCTCTCCCTTTCTCTCTCTCCCTGTCCCCCCACTTGTCTCCTTGTCTCTCTCTAAATAAATACATAAATAAATTTAAAAAATCTTTAAACAAAAAAAGCAAAAGAAAAAACCACCCCTAAAGTGATACATTATTTCCTCAAATGAATAGAGAAGGGAAAGAGAAAATATGTTCATGAAAATTTGCTTTTTTAAAGTTAACAGTTTTATCACTAATTGTCTACATATATACTCAAGACAGTACATTTGAATTTACTGACAATGATCCAAGACCCAAGAATTCTGGGTTCTTTTTTTGGACTACTGCCCCGACATTTGTATTTGTAAGTGGAAATAACATAATTATCGAAGTATCTAAAATATAGTCACCTGTCACGGTGACTTTTTGTAGATGACATTAGTGGTATCTTCCAGGTAATTATAAGAGGTACGATATCGGAGTAGTTAGTTTAGGCTGTGACATCAGACAGACCTGGATTCAAACCCTGTGTCCATCACTTCCTACTTCTTTACGAGAATCCAGTCATCTTTAGCTCTGTTTTCGATCACAAAAGGGGAGATACTCATAGTATAATATCACAGGTTTCAAAGATTGAAGAGACACCAACATTTTTTGCACTCAACAGAATGCCTGGTATGTGGTACAGACATTACAGATGTGAGCTATGATATCTAAAATTTGAATTTGCTTGGTAAATGTTTGTAGAATGTGCTTTTCTTGTATATATATATACACAAGAATATATATATATATATATATATATAAATCCTGTTGTAGAAACTAATTTTACTTATACTTTAGATATCCAATGAAGAAAAACTTAAAGAAAAATATTTTTATTAGCATTATTATAATTGGAACTGGGTTTATATCCTAGCTCCTCAGTGTGAACAATTTTCTTATAAAAGAAATACAATGACATTTGGCACCTTGAAAAAAAAATCAAGAAATGTGCAGCACACCTAGGCAAGAATTCCCTCCCGGCCTAAGTATTTGATAATGTGACAAACACAGAAAACTCGAGACCATTTCCTTACTTCCTGTGTGTATTAACATTTGTCCTACCCCTTGAATTACATGATCACAAAATTTCATCTTAGAAGTTTAAAATATAGCTCACCTGGTCTTCTTCTCCTCCACCTTCTTCATCGTATTTTAAAATATTATCTCTTACATCATCTTCTGGATCAATTAAAAGTTGCTTGGCCTGGCGTTCCTTATCCCGGCGTTTCATCCATACCACAAACATCAAAACGAGGACTAGGTAGAAAGAGTAAAAAAAAAAACAAAAAAACCCATAGTGTCATAATTTTAAAAACATGACCTCTCCAATCACCGCTTTTCACACTATTAACATACTTAACTGGGTCAAGAGTTTGTAAGGCCTCTTCCAGTCTGTTCAACCTCTCTCTGGCCTGCCGTGAGGAGAGAGAAGACCGAGCGGGGCTGGAGCACTGGACAGAGAGCCTGAAACCGCGGGTTCCAGAACCTGGTGCCCTGTGAGCTCATTGGCTGAATGCTCACCCCCATTCTATCATTTACGGATGGGGACAATAACCGTTTCTGTCTCTGGCTTGCTGGAGGATAGGACACTCCTAATATAATGAATGGTTTGTAAATTCTAAACCAACAAACAAGAGTAAGTTAATTGTTCCTTGTTATGCAATTGTTATCTCACGGAGGTGGGTCAGCCCTCATTACCCTCTCTGTATCAGAGGGAACACGGAAGGAAGGTGTTTGCCAGGAAGACTTGAGTAGTAAATCGGAATTGGATCAGCAATTGGGTCTTGAGGATTTTTGGCTCCCAAAGGCTGGTGTTTTTCTCCTGTGCTATTCTGCGTTCCTTCTCCTATGAAAACACACGTTTCAGGTGAGAAGCCCACAGGATTCCTTTGAGCACTGAAATAACATTAGGCTTTCCTGCTTTACACTTTTGTGCCAGGCCTGGCACCATGAATTTTCCAGAGGGTTGATGTTAAAATCAGCACCAATTCATTTTCCTTCAAAACGCTACAGTCACTTCCCCATGCCGTAATCCATCATATCGAAGTCTTTCTTGATAGGGTTGGCATATAGGCCACATTTTAGTTCAAACTGAAACATATCCCTAAACGCACATCTAGGAGCTCATTCTCCCGCAAATCTGAGGGTATCAGTTTACATCCTGAAGCAAGAGATTTAACGACTCCTATTTGAGCACATTTTTATTATTGGCCATAAAAGTAAATATCCTCCTTTTAAAGCCAGATACATGATCTCATTTGCCATTGTTCCAGGGCTAAATCTAGCAAGCGGATTATTAGTATAGCATGCAGGTTTCAAATTATAGTCAAAGTAGGCTCCACACAGGAAGTAAAAAATGCCCAAGCTTCTATAGTAATTGCTTAGAATAAAGGGACAGAATTCTAAATTACCAGAACACTTGTAAATGGAGAAAACATAAAAGAAATGGCCAACATTTTCAAGAAAGTGATTGGTGCATAGCATGATCACACAATAAACTAAGTCCTGCTGCTATTTAACAATAAAACACAGGGCCCAGGCAGTTTATCCTTTTAACCTGCACGCTTAGAAGTGGCTCTAAAGTACTTTCCAGTGGTTAATTTCTTGCATTCCATTGAACCAAGATTGCAAAGTATCTGAAAAAGGAGCAATTCCTTAATCTAGACTTGCTCGAAAGACAGACAATTTATTGAGCTATGCAATCATTTCTATTATCAAGTGTGCTGTATGAAGTACACTCTCTCACTACTTTACGTAGCCCTTCAGTAACAAATACCTTGATCCCTGCATGACTGGAGTTGGCTGCTGACTGTGCTTTCTACGAAGGCAAGCTAAGGAAAGCAATATACTTATTTTCCTAAATTATCAACTAAGTGCCATAAATTCCTACTCAAATCATACGCTAAGCGCTCACCCTTAGGACTGTCTCACATTTTTCTATGAAAAGAGTTTGCTACAGCTCATCCAGCCATCGGCATCAGAAAACCGCTGCAGCGGGTCACGGGAGAGGTGTGCTGGCTGGGTGTGCTGCAAGCATGTAAGCGCTCGAAACAGTGCTGGGGGATTTTCTCGTTCTGCGGTGGACCTGACTGTCCCGTACAGGGTTGGCGAGAATGCGCTCAGAGGTCGAAGAGAGTTGTTAGATTATGTTCAAAGGCAACGGCAAGAAGTTACTTTGCAAAACGTCTTAGGAGGGAGAAGAACGGAACTCCAGGAGACAATGCCAGTACTTACTGAGCAGAATGATCATGCACAAGAGGATGGCAATAATGGCACCTGTGCCCAGCCCGGCGCCCACGATTCTGTCCACGTCTGTGCAGTCCCCGTTGGAGTCGCACTGGCAAACCTTCACGCGAAGGATGGAGATATTTGACTTGGGGGGATTACCCGAATCTGTGATTATGATTGGAACTTCATAAATCCCAGCTTCAAGAAATTTTATCTTCAAATTAAGCTGAGCAAAATCACCTACATGAAAAAGGAAAAAGTACGGTGGATAGTTAATACATCATACGATAAAAAAACACACAGCATTTTCTAGAATGCACTTACTACTTAAGAGTATATATCAAGCAATGCAACTAGGCTGCACGATGAAGTTTTTTTTTTCCTAGCTATAAAAGTTTTTAATATCTTATTTAAGTAGCTTTTAAAATATATTTAATGAGAAGATTATAAAGCACCTAAAATTAACTTTTCATATTAGGCTTCAAAACCTCTCAACTGCACATATAGTCAAATAATTAACCTGTTCTTACCATTAAGCCGAGTGATGGTCCAATTTCTCTTAATAGTCGCCGGAGACAAAGGAAGATCAAAAGCAAACGGTCCAGCATTCGGATCGATGTCATAATCAAGTGCTGTGATGTTAATTGAATTGGGGTCTGGAGTTTCACAAGTCTCTGCCTCTTGAGGTAACACTTGAGGGGCATTGTCATTAATATCAAGTAAATAGATCTGCAGTGTTCCCGTTCCACTCATAGGGGGGATTCCTTAAAAGGAGAAAAATCACAAACCAATGCTGACCAGTTCTTTCCCATGAGGTCTCAATTACGGTGGAATTCTCAAAGCTTCTAGCCTGCTTGCCCTCATCATTGCATAACCTTGGAAAAATCTAGTCGCTCCACCGTCTGGCAGACTGTTTCTCCAACAAGAACACTTCTTGCTTCCTTTCTAGGATGACCCCGAGCTGCCACCTTTGCTGTGCCCAACTGAGCGCTGGGACAACGCATGTCCCTGCAGAGTGCCATTCTGCACCTGTCCTGCCCTCGCTGTCCATCACGCTGGGCCTGGTGCATACCACACTCCTCTAGCTACTGGGGGGAATACAAGAAAAGCAGAACATGGGGCTCATGACCCTGTATACCCTACTCTTTTGATGGAGAACCAAGACGTATGCATGAAAGAGTGTGAGAATGCTTTTAAGGCTCACACACAGCTATGAAATATTCAACCAGTCTACACACAGGGAACACAGACCCACAGACCTCATCTTGGGAAGGAATGCCATGGAGAAGAGAAATAGGATTTACTGAGCAACCAACTACCTGTTTGACCAAGAATCAGGTTGCTCTATATACATTATTTCATTGTAACCCTACGAAGTAGATTTAAACAGATGAGGAATCTCAGGCTCTGTACGCTGCTCACGGTCACACACTCTTGTAAGTGGTGGGGCTGCTACTCAAGATGGGTCTGCCTGACCCCAAACCCATTCTCATTCCACCCTGAAAACTGTCTCTACTACTTTTTGTGATAATTTAGTCTGGTAGTTTGGCCTCTGCTATATTATATGCATTTTTAATATTATATTATTACATATAAACAATGACATAATTATTTTATTTAGTTTAATTATATTACATACATTATATAAATAGAATAGAATAGAAATATTAAAAATGTTAAAATAATACATCTGAGACCCAGAGGTTTAAGTGACCTGCCCAAGAACGTGCAATTAGGAATGGACATACATACACTGCTGAGAGGAGACAAGGAGAAATCTCTCTGGACTTGTCTGAGGAACACGCATGGTTCTGGGAGCAGGGAGAATAAGAGTCGGGGGGCGAGGTGGCTGTGAACAATAGTCTAATAATGAATATAGCACCGAGAGCTCTGGGATACTCCACAGTTCGAAGAACTTTCACACTCATCATCACATGTAATATTATTTGACTCTCATAACTACTTTATAGAACAGGGAAGCCGCAAAACCAGCTTATCAATAATGAAACGAAGGCACAGAGAGTATCAGAGTTCGCCCTGTCATTAAGGAGCAGAACCGGGCTCCACATCCCAGCCTCGATTTAAAGTCAGGTGCATTTGCCAAGCATCACGGCTGACACAGATGTCACCACCCACTTCTCTCTCCTATCAAACACCCTTTCGATTAGAAAAAATCCACCTTGGTGAATGACAAATCTGGTTGTAACTCACAACCAACATTCATACATATAATTTTATAGCTCTTTAAATCTCGATGTAATGGTGCAAGATATATTGCTTTAAGTTCCATCATGGAGGAAAGCGACCATTTACACGCAGAGAGAACGTAAAACGCACACTGACGCTGTGCTCTGACGTGCAATGGCAGAAGCTACCCCTACTACGTTGCAACTCTAAATATCTGAACAGTAGGTCTGACATTAGAAAGGAAAAGAAATATTGCTGTGACCCTGTCACCATGTAGACTTAGGATAGCGAATAATCTCACTGAATCTTATTATGCAGGATTCAAAAAGGTCCATTGAAACTGTTCTTATCAAAAGTGTCCACAGGCCACGTTTTTCAAACTGCTCGTCTTGACAGCCAAATTGAAGGCTGCTAATTTTATTAGATGCTAACGTTGATGGTCTAGAACTAAAGGATTTTCAAACATGGTTGTGATGCAGTTTTAAAACTATTAACAAATAACAGAAATATTTATTTGAGTTTTTATGTCAGGCACTGCTTTAAAAACTCTGTGTTCGAACCACTTTATCTTCCCTGCTACACTGACTTTGGTACCACTGCCATTACCCTTAGTTAAGAGAAATAGGAAATGGACATATTTAAAATCTCGTTGCCAACCCCAAAGTTAGAAAGTAGTAGAGCTGGAGTCTGGACCCCAGTGGTCAGGCAGACCTTCAGAGCTCGTACTCTTAAACACACGTCCTACTAACAAAGCAATACAAATCCATCACCAGGTTTATGTAAGCCCTTTTTGTCTCATATAACTAAAAAAAAAAAAAAGAAAAAAGAAAGAAAGAAAAAAGAAGTCTACCTATTAATCTCAATCATTTAGAATCCAGTAGAGACCCAGAAAGGAAAAAAAGGGGCTAGACTATATGTTCCAAAACTAACACATAAAAGCTTGTGTACTCACCTCACTTTATGCATGAAATTAAGAGTTTCCTATTCATGGTGGATGAGAGGGAGAGAATTACAAAGAGAAAAAAATGCTAGAGACAGAACCAACTGATGTTAGGATAATCGACTGACCATATAAAAAGATCACCTCAAAAACCAGTGTCTGGGCCACTGAGCCATGAGATTAGACTCAGCTTGCAGTAATGAGCAGTCAACGTGTCGCAGGGCAGAAGGACTACAGAGTTTGGTTGTTACAATGCAAGGCTACCCCCGAGGGCATGTGGACATTGGGAACACTCATTATAGAAGACAGAGAACATGTGAGAACATGTGAGAACATCCAGCGGAAATGGAAAATAGACATAGGGGCCTCAGCTTCATAAAGGTCAGTTTTCTAGACAATTGAATTTGGGAGAAAACCTCGTTTCCCGATGATGCATTCGTGATGAGGCTCTAGTCTCTTTAACGACATGCGCGGTACTACAATGACCATATTTAATTACGTACCATTGTCAGAAGCAAGGAAAGTAGCATTATATATATTGTTTTTCACATTTGGTGATTCTCTGTCCAAAACAGCAATTGTTGTTATCTGCCCATTCACAGGATCTATTTTTAGCCAATTGGCAGGATCAGATAATTTTGTGTATCTACAAAATGAAAGCATTAGTAAGTTTAAATTTTTTGATCAACTTAAAAAATAACTACACTACCCAGAACTACACTCCTCAAAGAAAGTGCTACTGTCTGAGTCTATATAAAGTAGATTTATAAGTATCAGTAGGTTTATCAGCTTAAACTCCTTTTTATTCTGGGTGGAGGATAAGCTTTTCAAGCTCAGGTAACCAATATACAAATCGGAAAAAAAATTCCTATGTTTTGAAAGGTAAAAAGTTGTAGGAGTTCAATACGCCTATTAGTAAGCTATTTATCTATCTTGATATCAATGTATAGAGAAATGCAGAAGATATGCAATTATCTGTTAGCAGCAGTTCAGAAAGAAGTTAAATAAAATATAAGCTAATTAAAAAAATTATCATCACCAGTGATGGATAATAGTCATGTGGGGTAGGCTCTGCCAACAATCCACTCCCTCATCAGGAAGGATAAATTAGATTCTGCTGAGGTCGGAAATCTCTTACAGATATGTTTTATAAGTCCTATAACTACTATACAGGTAAGAGACAAAAATAATTAGCTCTTATATCTTGTTTTTGGCATGAGTTTTCTTTTTTTCCTGATGCGTGGAGAAGAGAGAAATGTTACAGCTTCTGAGAGTCCCCCATTGACTCGCAGTGAAACTTTTTGCAACGTGTGGTGTGACAGCACTGGCTAAGTAATTATGAGATATAAAGAGATAAAAGGGGCAGAAAAAAAAAGAAGCGGGGACTTTTTTTCTTCAAATAATACATGAGTAGATCTATTCTTTTATTTCCTATCTGATAGACTCAGTGATGCATTTCCTAACAGGAAGCTTCATCAAGGAATTAAAAATAATTCTGTAATGAGTATTTTGGGTTCCAGTTCAAATGTCTCGTTCAAATGGTAGATAAATGTTGAATACAGCCCAGAATATAAAGTAAATTTTTAAAAACGCCACAAGTGGCATTTGATACCTAATATTTTGCTGCATATATCGATCTGGGTCCTGAGCGGTGAACGTCGTTAACATGGTACCAGCATGAAGGCCTTCTTCTTGGCGAATGATCTTGGGATTTGGGGCAAAATAAGGGTTTTCATTCACGTCAATGACTGTGACAGACACAGTTGCGGTTGACTGAGGTGGGTGCTGGATACCCTTGGCTAATGGCACTTGATTTTCAGCAGCGACAGTGAGAACAAACATCCGATTTGTTTCAAAGTCAATTGGCTGGGAAAAAAGAAAAAAAAAAGGAAACCATATTTTTGTAGGAAATAAGAATATTTGCATTCTATGGTTTATTCTTCTTTTCAACTCCATTTCCAAAGCATTAATGTTTCATTCACTACACCATAGGTTCCTCTCAAATGTCTGGAAAACATGCATTAGCAGGGTCAATGATTGAGATAGTTATCACAATTGAGCCTGTTTGTATGAGATATTTGTAAATCTCGGGTACTTCAAAGATACATGTTCACAAAAAAATGCCTATTACTACTGGACTGATTGCTTTCATTCAAGCTACATCTAAAAACCTGATAATTCTTAAGAACAGCATCGGTAACCAAAAATACTAAATAGTCTAAGGTCACGTGAGAACCTGAATGTCTAGATTATACCCTCAAACATTGGTATCAAGACCACTCCACATCCAGGAGACCTTTTACATCTGTGATAAAGTGCAAAAATAAATAAATAAATAAATAAATAAATAAATAAATAAAACAATGCCCCCAAACTATAAAATCTGATTTTTTTCATAAAGCAGAAATTTAATGCTATTTAAAAGTATCATTCATAATTTGAAGCACATTTTAAAGTACAGACATGTACACACACGCTTGTAAAAATAATAGTATTTGTAGGTGGAAGGACTCTCTTGGTTTTTTTCCCCTTACTTAGCAAATTAATTTTAGGTATTCTACTGGTCTAGAAGAATCCCTAATCTAAGAACAACACTTTCGATAAAGGCAATGCACAAATAAACCATAATGTAAATATTAACTTCCAAATTTCCATTGAATCCTACTGTCAACAGAAGAGTTACCAGGAGTCAAGTGATCAGACTGGATTTCCATTTCACTCTTGATTTCCCCTGATCACCTTCTAGTGGGGGTGCAGATAAATGTGACTGTGCCGTAAGAATTTGAAACAAAGAGCTTGGCGAGCTCTCATACCCTCATAGGTGGTCTAGGAAGGATTAAGAGGGAAACTAATGAGAAAGCCCCATTATCAGCACACACTGCACCAGTTTCCTACCCTAGACCACCTCCTCAAAACCTTCAAACACAGAGTTTTTTCTTTCACTCTAAAATCACCAATTCAACTTCCCTTTCTCAACCATTTTAAACAAGACAGTAGAGAAGCCAGAAAGTGAAATAGAATTCTTTGAGTCATTTCATTAGCTACGTGAAAAGTCCAGGACATAACATTTATTTATGCTACATGGTAAGCACAAGTCTGTCCTTAAATGCGTATTAAGTATATTCATCGCTCAGAATGATGTTATGACTTCGGCGCTACTTTCCGCATGAGGGTCCACAGCTCGCTGTGCTCACACCACTCCCAGAAGCAGGGCTGGGATTCGAACACAGATGGTTGGGGTCTGGGGCGTGCTTCCCGATCACTAGGCTCTTCGTGCAGAGAAATGTCCAACGCCCGCCTCCTGGGGGAAATTCCCATTTTGCTCACACACATATAAAAGTCTAGGCAACGGACACCTCAGAGCACCTTTCTAGGCCAGACCCACATTTGGGTTCACTTACAAATCAACAGTGTTGGGATGGGAGGCAAGGAAACACATCTCTTCACTGGGGGCTCCAAGGAAGACGTGCTCACTTTAAGGAACGTCTACGTTACAGCCATGTATTTATGACACGTGAAGTTAACATCCCCTTGCTTCCAGCGCTCAGGGTTTGTTTTGTTTTGTTTTGTTTTTGACAATTAAAGATCAGAAGAACTCATTTCTTGAAGTCTTGAATACAGCACGTAAAAACAGGAGTATATATTCACAACATTTTCAAGATGTAGGCCCTCTTTGTCCCTACTCATCCCATTTTAGTTTTGTGAGATTTTCTGGTTTGTTCTCTGAGTCAATACTCAAAGGGCACCTTGACAATAATAGGTGTGGGGCCTCCTTCCTAATAGCTATCAATTGGTGATCAATACTTAGGCCGTGCCATATCACGAACACACCTAACTGCACGGACAGTCCACACGGCGGAGGACCGTCCTGTCTTCAGAATGTTAAAACTGTCCAAAATGATTGAGGCACAATCGTATTCCAGAGACAATGTGAGAACATCTACGTTGGCCTCAACGCAGCCTCAACATAAACTAAACAAAAAACCACAAAACAAATGTGACTCCCCAAAATATATTAATTCCAGATTTAAAGATGTCTGAAAGAAAAAAAAAAAAAAAACCCTAATATTCAAAAGGAAAGGACAGGCTAAGGAGCATGGACTGGTCGATGCAGGGTGCCCGTCAGATCAGCGGCCCCCGTGGCACTTACTTTGACGACGGTGACTAGGCCGTCATTGCTGTTGGGGTCCGTCTGAATGGCGAAGCGCCCCGTGGGGTCCCCGCCGCTGATCCTGTACACGGCGTTCCAGGCCGGCGTGTGGGGCTGGTCCTTGTCGGTCACGGTTAGATTGGCCACTATGACATCTACCCGGTTCTCAGGGACTTCACCATAGAACTACAAGAAAAACAAACCTCGGTCAGAGGAGTGACGCGGACCAGTGAAGGACAGGGCGTCTTGATGACCACACGGCCCTGATTTTACTGCCCATTAAATCTTTATTACCCACCCTAAATGAGGGTATCGGTAATGCAGGTAATCACAGCATTTATATTTAACTTTAAAATACTATCACTTTTCTCAGCAGTCAAAATTTCTTCCAAATGATGTTATAGTTTCATTAATATTAAAATTAGTGTCCATTTGTGAGTATCTGGGTGATGAATGCAGGGCTGGAGAAAAGGACTTGTCTGAGGGAAATAATTTTCCTCAAGAGATAATATTTATGTGCTTGACAGAGTCGCATAAATCAGTCATGTGATATCCGTTCAATTTCATGCACTTGAAAATATTTATAAATATTCTGTTATAACAGCACGAAGTATTTTTGGCCATTTCTTCCAGGTGGCATATTTTAACAACTTTATCAGTGGACTTGGGAGACTGGGAGAAAACAAATTACTTAGGTGCCTCATTTAAAAGTCCTGATGACAGAAAACATCTGCGAGAGTAGTAGCCAGTCCACAATGAGGTTAAGCAAGTTCCACCTCTATTTAATTCATTTATTATTCATGACAAAACTTCTCAGTAATGGACCACAGACTTAAGTTCTGTGAGTGACAGTCTGTACTTACTGTCATGGCAGTAAACTCTGGAGGATTGTCATTGACATCTGTCACCGTGATGACAGCCGTAGCTGTGTTTGAAAGGCCGTATGTGGGATTGCCTTCCATGTCTGTAGCTTGAATTATTAATGTATACTGTTGCACTTTCTAGAAAGACAAAAAGATAACACCTTAGATGAAACTAATTCCTCAAGAAGACATAGCAGTTGTTTTGTAAATAGCTCTTTATTACACACAGAAAGCACAACATCATTCATTCTGATTAACATTGCTTGAAATTCTCCCAAGTGGAGCTGATTTTAACGTGAGAAGCACAGGTCTGGTTCTCGTCTAGAGAGATGCGACTGTATCTTTTCACCTCTACTTGCGGAAAAGATCGCATTGCAGATGTGTGAAATTCACAGAGAAGCCGAGACTTCCATCTGGTCTCAACCTTCCCCTTTCTTCGGAACTTCACAACATTGTGATCCAGCATTCAAGTCGCTGGGTTTGTGTTTACTTTCTACCCAGTTTGGAATACTAAAGACAATGAAAAATCTTGACAGAGTATATATATTTGCTTTCATATATTTCTTTTTACAGAGTACACTTTCTTTTAAGATATTCTCATATATGTTCTATTATAACAAAGTTAATAGAGTATTTTCTCCTACTTTCCATTAGTACATATGATTCACAACTATATAGGAGAGATATATTCTTAAGTGAAGTTAAAACATAATTAAAGGGTTTATGTTTATGACCTTAGTGGTAACTAAGGAACACAATAGTACTTAATAATTGCATACTCAACAGATTGGCCTAATGCTCATTTTGTCCACATACCTATGAGGGACATAGATACATCTGCATGGAGATGGTTATTACCAAATAGGTATCAATGCTTTTAAATTCCAAACTGAAATTTTTAAAAAAATTTATTTATTTATTTGAAAGAGAGAGAGAGAGAAAGAGCAGGGAGAGGCAGGGAGAGGGGAGAGGAAGAGGGAGAGAATCTCAAGCAGACTCTGAGCTGAGCTCAGCCCCTGATGCAGGGCTCGATCTCATGACCCTGGGATCATGACCTGAGCTAAAACCAAGAGTTGGACATCCAATAGACAGAGCCACCCAGGCGTGCCATCCGAATTGAATTTTTAAAAGGGTGAACCAAATTACGTTGCACTATATCTAAGAGAATATCTGGAGACTGTCTGAGAAGTCTATAGCACTAGCTGGCAAATACACTTTATATTAGGACAACCTAACCAGAATGATTTTCTAAAGTCATTTGGAATCTCTGTGGAAATTGGCACAGATAAAAAATATAGATCTTTTTCATAAATGTTAAAACATCCTGAACAACAAAACACACTTCTTCATACAAAAATAAACTGTCACGGAGAAGTACAGTTTTCCCTGATTCTAAATATAGCTAACATTATGAATGGCCATTCTTAAGGGATTTCTGGAGCTTGGCTAGAACAGACACAAATTGTAGCTTTTGATTTAGTTGTTAGTGGGAAGGACAAGGAAGAAGAAATGGGTGGGAGAGAAAAAGCCAAACCCCACACATCTGATTTTAAGTCTCTGTCCACCCAAATGCCAAATTCTAGCAGTTATTTATTCGTCTTCCTAAAAAAAGAAAATACCACTTATTTGAATTAAAAAAAAAAAGAAACAAAGGAATAGTGCTAGTTGAGCCGTTTAAATTTTTTCTTAACCCATAACACCTCACCATAATGCTTACTTAGGCTAAAATATTTCTCAATGATTTCCTTTCCCAATCAAGTGTCATTTCAGCTTAATGTTCTCATGGTTCGTGAGAGAATTTTGTAGGGCACTCAGTTCAGCTTCTCAGCTGAAAATCATGAAAATAAAAATTTGTTATGACTTTGAAATGCCATTTCTCTTAGCTGTTATTTGCAGAAGCAGACGAACATTTTCAAAAAAAGGAAGAGTTTTTTTTTGTTGTTGTTAAAGAAGATAAAAAACCCACAGATATTGTATGGAAATATAGCTCTTTGTTAATATCCGCTCTTTAAATTATAATGTCTACTTGAAAATTATATAAGCATAATATATACAATTTTCCACTAAGCTTAAATATGGGGATCAGTAGCTAATATGTGAAATTTCCTACCGCTTCAAGTTAGTCTTCGAATTTTAAGTTACAAAAGAACATTGTTATTTCTAAAATACAATGTCTCTTCAAATAAAAAAAAAAAACAACTCCGACTTAGTAAATAATATAATCTCCATTTTCAAATGCTTGGTTGGTAAAATGTTCTTACATAGTAAGGAAGACATGACAGCCTGTTTCAGACAACCAAACTACTTAGGGCTTCTTGCCTAATTTAGTCCTTGGGCATCTGGTCCCAAATGACTGACATTTAGATTCCATAAGAATTTGACTCCCCATCCTCAATCCCACATCTGATCAAGGGACTTGGCTTAAAAATGTTTCCTTACTTCCTGTTCTAGGTGAGAAAAATCTCCACTCGTCTGTTTGCTGTCAATCCTTCCCTCCCTGTGATTTTCCTATCCTACTTATCAAAGCTCTGTATCACCTTTCACCCACTTACCCTACACCTTGAGCTTCTTCTATCTACTTTCAAATGCCTACCATGACCCTCCAGCACCACTGTGGTGTTTCCCTCAGGCGAGAATGGTGGTTCACAATGGTGGGAATTTCGCCCCTCCCCCCCAAGAGGACATTTGGCCATTCCCGGGACATTTTTGGTTGTCACCATTGGGGGTTGCTACTGACACCTAATGGATGGCCACAGAGGCCAGAGATGCTAAATTATATTTATTTTTATACATAGGACAGGCCCCCACAAAAAAGATTTATCCAATCCAATATGTCAATAGTGCCGAGGTTGAGAAACTCTGGGCTTCAGAACCCTTCCCATCACCCTGAGCCTGGCGAACACAAAGCTGGGAAGCCACCTCGGAGATGACTTCAGAAGGTCCTGGAGGCAGAGCTGTTGGACTGTCATGGATACATCTCTATCCTTGTTTCTAGTTTATATGGCTGCTATCAGTCCATACGTCTGTCCTCCCGTTACGTACACACAAACACACGCCCCTCCTCGGGCCCCTGCTTTGTCAGTGTTTGTGTCATTGATATACACCTGATGCCTGACACAGAGTAAGCAAGTGATAAATGCTTTTGACTTGGGGATTGGATGGGTGAATGGATGAGAAGTCTTGGGCCTTGCTTTACATTACAAAAATCATTCCAGGTTTTGGAAAAACCATCTTATTTACATTGTAACTCTTATTTATTCATTGAATCATATACTGGGAGGATAAACGAGCTCAGTTTCCCAAACTACAGTGATTCATGCATCATCTTCCCAACGCCATCATAGCCTCGTGTTTCTATACCATGAGTCACTTAACATTTATCTTGACATTCACTCCCTTTTAAAAAATTTAATTTGTTGTAGAAGTACTGTAAAGGGAAGACAGCATCACCTGTCATAAATATAACTGTAAAAATAAACACAATATAATCCTCATGCTCCGGCAGTCTCTACTTGATGAAGTAGCATGTGAAGACTTGTGGTCTCCAGTTTTCTCTAGAGGCTTCACACCTGTGCACCACGCTTCTGAAACACTGAACTAAAGATATGCACAAATGAAGAAGTGAGAGCATTCGGTCATTCATTCATTCAGTTTGGCACACATTTAACGTTCGTCTACCAGATGTCGTTGTAGTATTTACTTGGATAAAATAATGAATGACTCCACAGATGGCCTTGATATCCTTAAGTGATGGAGGCAGACATTAATGGTTCACAGGAACAACTGTACGAGGCCCCTGTAGTAAGAGTTGGCAGGAGTGATGCAGGGACTTTCAGGAGGGGCATCCCTATCAGTCCTCAAAGTCTGGAAGAATGAATGCAAGAGACATTGTGGAGGTAAACTGAGAGGAACCTGATAACTGAATTTATCAGTGGATGGATGGCAGTGCAAGGAAAAGGCATGTAGACCATGATTTTGGGAGACTACGGAGACGGCACTGGTCACGTGAAATGGGAAATGGATCAGGAATTCCAGATGGAGGGAGATGATAGGTTGCTTTTGGATGCACTGGGTTAGGCGACGGACAATTATGTAATAAGGTCATGAGAACTCAGAAGATAAGCACAGGTTTGGTACCCTGTTCAAATTCTTAAATGCGAAGCCCCAGTTCCCTCATCCGTGAAATGGGGCTGATGGTACCATCTACCTTGTATGTCTGGAGTCTAAAAATTTTTTGAATGCTTACTGAATGCTGACATTGTTCTAAGGGCCTTGATAAGAAAAAAAAAATAACATTTTTTGAGACTGAGTACTAACTATGTGCCACTCACACTGCTAAGCACTGTACATCATCTTATTCAGTCCTCACAATAATCTCATAGGGCAGGTGGATTTTTTTTTTAAATCTTCATTTTCCAGATAAGGAGACCAAGGCTTAGGGAGGCAAGGAAGCTTGCCCACTGACACCCAGCCAAAAGTGGTAGAGACAAGATTTGAACCCAGGTCTCTCTGAGTCCAGAGTCTGTAGTGTTAATTGCTCTGCTGTATTAGTGCCCCCCTAGAAAGTGAGAATACGTGCATGATGAGGGTGCATCCTGAGTGGGGTAGGCAGGCACAGAGCCAAACAGCAAGACGAGGAGGGACGGGAAGCTGAGCATGAGTGTGGGCTGTCCTTTCAAGGAGTATGGTGTTGGGAAGGAGAAAATCGCATAATGTGGACATTTCTTCAGGGTTCCTATTCAGGGTAAAAAGGAGCAACATCAGCCTCACCAAATATTGAGAACAAGAAGGCAGATACAATGTCTATGGGACATAGTCTTTGCCCATCTCTGGGAATGCAGAGAGTACTGGGGGTGCCCAGGAGGGGGTTGGGGACTGGCTCTTGGAGAGTGAGGGTCACCCTGCTCTAAAGAGATGGGAAAGGAAATCTTCAGGCAGAGGAAACCACAGGAACAGAAGGTTTGTACAAGGAGTTGCATGTGGTTATATGATGTTGGACTTCATTGATCCTCAATGAGAGGCAAGGAATCCCAGAAGGTTAGACCAAAGAAGGCTTTGGGACCAACGTCACAAGAGGGGTTTGGGGTGCCATGTTAAAGAACTCTGACATCATCCTACAGGTTGTGGAGAGTCATTTTACCACAGGGGAGACTCAGCATGTTTACAGATTATAAAGATACTTGTGGGGTTGTAGAAGGGAACCTGTAGAGAAGGGAAGACCAACACAGTGGAACACAGGCGTACATGGAGCCAAGAGCCCAATGGAAAGGATCAGTGGGCTTGGAAAACAGGAAGTATCATTCTTTCTTTGCCATGAGAAAACAATTTGAGGGGCCAAAGTGATAGGGCCCACCCAGTAGACTCTGCGGCTGGATTTATGATGGCGACGGGGGAAAACAATGGCCAATATTTATCGGACACAGTGCTGAATGCTTTATGCCTTGTGTTCCATCACCCTTACAACCATCCCATGAGGGAGGTAATATTTTTATCCCCATTCACAGATGTGGGAACCAAGGTTTCAGGTTAAAACCCCGAAGGTCAGATAGCCCATAACAGGCAGTCCCAGGATTTACACCTGCTGAAGCAGAGGGCAAGTCATCAGTAGTCCTACCGAAAAGGGCAGGAGATGGACGTTAAGGGAAAGCAGTGGAGAAAAGAAATGCCAGGAAGAGGCACCGCCAAGTAACACAACCCGAAGAATTGGTACTTTTCTAAACCTACTGATTAAAGTAAAATAAAAAACGGAATCTCAGTAAACATTTCAATGATTAGGAGTTCAGTCACTTGTAGGTGTCATATATCCTGGGAGAACGACAACTGAAATTACTTTTGACAGAAAGAAAACTGTGAATTCTAATAGAAATAAAAGAATCTCAGGCCTGCACGAGGCCTGAAGAAGTCAGAGTAATTTATCCCTGGCCTCAGGCAGAATTACCATAAACCATCCGAGATAGATACATTTTTTTTCCGTTAAATGACTTTCAGAAAACGAAGGTTTTCCATAACTTTCCCTAGTAACTCATTGTTGTGTTTAATAATTTCACTGTCAAGAAGCTATTTCTCACACATGATTCTATCGTTTCTAATCCGTTTCCACATTCATTTCCTCAGGGGTGGGGCACAATGGCTTCGGTTCCCTGCAAAATAAACTTAACCATGATTAGGGTACGACTTCGGGCTTTCATCCTCTAAACGAAATGCAGTCACTCTGGTTTTTAAATACGGCTGGTCTGCTTTCGTAAAACCATCTATCTCACTGCCTCTTTCTTGTCCTGAAATAGCCAGACTCAATGCGATGAGAAGACTGCTTGTGCAAACATAATGAAGCCCTATCTCTGTATCTCATGAGAGTGTGAATGAAAGAGAAATACTCGTGTTGGGGGATGAGCTATATGCCTACACCGTATGTGAGCAACCGGGCACTCAAGAGAGAATGTTAAAAAATACCCCTCTTCTCAAACAAAATATGCACGTATGCTGAGCTTGTGGGCATTTAAGAACTGCCCTTCATACGATAGTGGAAGAGGTGAAAAGACATACTTGTTCCAAGTATCACTGAACGAAAAAGTACTATTGCAAACGCTAAATTTCAACTATCTATCTCCAACACGGAATATTCCTGGAAAAAGAATCGGTGACACCCAGAAGTTAATAGGTACAATGTTATAGGCACACATCTAACTCCTAAGTAAGGCTCTCAGCGCAGTTCGGTTGTGAATAAAGTAATCTTGATTTGTTCGTACGACTTTATTAAAGTGCTTCTAGCACTATCTTCGGTATATAATTAATTGCAATAGTAATGTTTTCTTCGATCCAATCCAAGTGGACGCTACTGAGGCAAATAAAGCGTCATAAAAACCAACTCCTAAACTCCTTGTCAATAATATTTATTACTGTAGGTATAATGTTTCCTTTTGACAAACATAAGCTGAGGTCTCATTATTATAAAAGCTGGCTCAGCCAGAAATCTACAAAGCACAAATGTCTCTGAGTTAGCACTTTGATAATTCACTCACACAATGATTACTGATGGTCAACAATGACCTTGAGAATCTCTTCAGAAAATGGTGAGAACAGCACAGAGAAAGAGTGTAAAAGATTCATTAGGGACAGGGTTTTTGGGAAAGGATGTAAGTGGGGCTTAAACTGAAACATGAAGAAATCGAAGGTTCAAGAGCAAGAAAAAGGTGCAAGGCATTCCTGGTGAAAGGAATCACATGAACAAAAACACAGAGGTGTGTCTGAGGACCGTGGGTGGAGGTCTGTCACAGTGAGATGAGCACTGGGAATTCACTGACATGCCCATCCCCTCTCAGACTGTGACACTACATGGTATTTCAACGCTGTCAACATTTTATGCCTTTCAACAAAAATTAGGCCGGAAGTCTGTTTTTCTCCATTTATAACTTCAAAGGCTTGTCAGTGGAATTAATACCATTGCTGGTCTTCAAACCTGTTATAAGTAAGTTAGTCTTAGAGTTAAGGGGCAAGTTCTAATTAAGGAGATCATCTCTTTTTACTAATCCAGGTTATCCAGAGAGGCTACAAAACACCTCAGCAAACATGTTATTTGTAGCCTCTTAAAAACATGACTGTTGGGGCACCTGGCTGGTGCGGTCGGTTGAGAATCTGACCCTCGGTTTTGGCTCGGGTCGTGATCTCAGGGTCAGGGGATCGAGCCCCACATGGGGCTCCATGCTCAGTGCACAGACTGCTTGAGACTCTCTCTCTCTCCCTCTCCCTCTGCCCCTCCCCAGGCCCTCACCCCTAAAATAAATATATAAATCTTAAAAACACTATGACTGTTAAAAATTATCCTAAAGTTTTGTACACATTATTTGGGCACGGTTTTTCATTTAATTCCTCACGAAAACCTTTGAACGTAAGGGAAAACTGAGAAAATGCCAAGAATTTTAAAAATTAGATACCAGATGTATCTAATTAACTTAGTCAGTTACGCACTAAATATTACATGGACCAGCAATGATTTATCCAGTGTGCATACAGCATTGAACCAATTCGAAGTTCGGTGGAAAACAGTATAACAAGATCTCTTTAAAAAGTTGATGTAGAGTGATACTGTTGATGTATTATTACCTGGAGATAAACTGCATGTGATACCGTGTACCTTTAAGATTAAAGACAAATTCAAGTAGTTTTTGGTTGGCTTACTTCTCTATCAAGTCCCGCTGCCACTGTGATAATATCACCAGTCTCGTTGTTGATTGTAAACATGTTGGGCGAAGGGGTGCTTGGAGCCTGGGACAGGATTCTGTACCTCAACATCCCATTTAGGGCATTCGGATCATCAGCATCAATCGCAGTGACCGTCATCACGTACGTTCCTAGACACAGCGCACATGAAAATGAATGGTCACCCTGCACGTCAGGGTCTTCTAAATAGATACACCTAGAAGGTCTATGTGCCTTACGGATCAATCTTAATTTCACTTTTTAAAAACAAACATTTAGTCATTTAGATGTAATTGAAAATGCTCCTGATAAGAACAGTACCCCCTTTAAAAAATATAAAACATGGTTTAGATACTTGAAAGGAAAATTATTAAAAATGTATACATTTGTAAAGACTCGTTTTTTCCATAACTTAGAAGATAAGCTCACTATACAACTCAAAGAAAGGATCGCATCAGACCTTTATTTATGTAAACTGCGAATAATAACGTAGATACTGTTGGCAACATATTTTGTGGCCACGGATACTTTCCTCTGTTACACAATAACATCGAAAATGACATGCTGAGCATGATTCTTCTCAATGCCTAAGTCACTTTCTGGAAGTAAGCTGTGTGCATAATGATACACACTCCATTTACTCAGGTCATAAGGACTCATTCCATGCATTACTGTTTTGGTACATTGAATAGGGGTTTGGCATTGTGGTTCGTTATTTCCTAGGAGATTACAAGAGCACTGTAACAAACTCAGGGACTTCAATTTATTAGATATTTTGGAAAGGAAGTCTACAAAGCATCAGAATAAAATAAGGTCAAACTAGCTACACAGACTGTGTAATTTAGAAGTAGAGAGAAAAGTAGTTACTATTTAGGCAGGTTTGTTGTGTGAGATATTTGTAAGAACCAGGATATAAAATGTTGCATCTCTAACTTAACCTTTTTCATGAGTGTTCTAAGCTCAGTTCTACTTTAGAACATCTCCATGCTACAATTTTGCCCCAGAATTCATGAAGGCTTGATCATGTTGTTCAAATCTCTTTCCTGAGCTTGCCCCTTTGAGTGAGACACTTTGGGTTATGTGTTCACTCTACACCCTTATTTTGTTTTTTACTTCATTGTGCATGTGCTCGCTTCCTTGGCTTTTATTTTTCTCCCCTACTAGAATGTAAACTCCAGTAGGACAGGTTCGGGTTACGGTTAGGAACTAGTGTGTCACTGCTGTACCCACAGGGCCAAGCACACGGTGCAGACTCTATAGAACGTTTGCCATATCAACAAATGAACGGCTAAAACAAAAAAGTATATTCCGGAATGTTGAACCAAAATACAGATTACAACGCAGTTTAATTCAAGATCCTTACAGAACGATTACAGGAAATACATGCATGAAACGTCTTTAGTTCTTATGAACATTGAGTCTTTTATTTCTGGGAGGCTTTAATGGAAATTCATGATCAAATGCATAATAAATATGTCTTTAATGGTTTATTTTTGATAATTTTCGTGAAGCAGTACTTTAAATAAAATTAGAAACAACAGAGGAACAAATGAAACAATGATAAAAGAAACAAAAAAAAATTATTTCCCCAAGTAAAAAATCTTTATCTTCATTTATCTTTAGAATATGTGTATAGGGCTTGTGTTCTAGTAAGGATATGTTTCATATTCTTCGATTTTATAGTATTTTGAAATACCAAAGAAAGCTACTCTGGAATGTGACTCAGAAGCAGCCACAGATGGCTGAACTTCCCGCACAGCCCTGTCCTCCCCCTCCGGTTCCCCTCACCCCCACCTCTACTTCCTCTCTGAGGATATAGACAGGTACATTTGGACCAAGAAAAAGTGCCAACTTAAGGCATATGTGGCTAGATCTATAAATTGGCGTGTGCATAAGGGAGCTATTGGTATAAACTGGTAGAGGTGACAAAAGTAATATGTAGCACTATTTTAAATGTTGAGGCTCTTTTAAATACAAAATAACAATAATAATAACAACATAGCTAATTAAATCTTTCAACACCAAATCATCCCAGGAAGGCTGGTGAAACGCTCTCTTCTTTTCCCATCTCTCTACCTGCTGGTTTTCTTGTCCACTAGTTTTTCAAACTAAATTGGCCTTCCTAGCCTTGCTCTTCTGACATCTACAGTGTTTTCAGGACAGGAGTCTAAAATTGTAGTCAAACATCACTGCGCAATGATGAGAGGCTTTGGCAGCTCCTGTTTCCAGGCTAGGACCCTTTCCATGGCACTAGTTTAAAAATGTGGCTGCCTGGGCGCCTGGGTAGCGCAGTCGTTAGGCGGCTGCCTTCGGCTCAGGGCGGGATCCCGGCGTTCCGGGATCGAGTCCCACATCAGGCTCCTCCGCTGGGAGCCTGCTTCTTCCTCTCCCACTCCCCTGCTGTGTTCCCTCTCTCGCTGGCTGTCTCTCTGTCACATAAATAAATAAAATCTTTAAAAAAAAATGTGGTTTGCAAAAAACATTAGGGTCATCCTGAAGTAAATATCCAGTGTAACCACAGCTGTCTCCAAGCCCCGTCTCTGCGTTTGGCTCTACCTAGGTATTGAATACCTAGTACCTTTCAGACTCTCCAGTTGAGTTTTACTTGCTGCTCCGACTAATATGATGGAATGCGTACTTTATGAACAGAAAGCCCCTCGTCTTCCAGTGCTCACTTTTTGCCAACCTGACTTTACCAACCGCAGCACAACGAGAGGATCCTGTTACAGAATCAGAGACACTAGTGTATACTTTTTCAAAAGCGGGAAGTGGTATTTTTCTGTTTTCTCTCTTCAGTTGGTTATTTCCTGTTACGTTCTTTTTTTCCCTAAAATCATTTCTCATGAAAGAGAGTAACACCAAAAGGCTCACATGATTTCCCCTTCTCTTGCTTATAACCAGTGCTGAATACATGGCATTTCCTGAATCTCTGATTATTACATTGAAACTTACCGGGCTTTGACCCCTCAGGGACTGTCCCATTCCAAACCTGGTGTAAGAACTCTGGTCTGTTATCGTTCATATCAATAACATTGATGACAATGTCAATAGGGTTCTCCACTTGATTTCCATTAATATCCACCGCATGTGCCCTCAACTGCAAAAATAATTAGAAAACAAAACTATTTAACAGATTGATGTCTCAAGTGAGAAGATAAAATATACAATCACCATGTTACCAAAATAGCAATGGAGAAACAGAGAAACTGAAGAAAAAGCTACTCTCCCCATCAAAATTTAAGTTAGCCAGGGGCACCTGGGTGGCTCATTCTGTTAAGCGTCTGACTCTTGATTTCGGCTCAGGTCCTGATCTCAGGGTCCTGGGACTGAGCCCCGTGTCAGGCTCCCCACTGGTCATGGAGTCTACTTCAGATTCTCTCTCTCCCTCTGTCCCCCACCAAAATAAATAAATAAAACTTTTAAAAAAATTTAAGTTAGCCAAATTTGATGTGATTAGGACAGATAGAGTAGCAAAAAGCCAACACTTACTATTTGCTAGGCATTGTACTCAGTTTTATGGATTTTAACTCATTTGATCCATATACAAGAGTGAAGAAGCTCTTGAAGGTGAAGAAATTGAGCTTCAGAAAAGCTAAGTAACTTTGACAGAGCCCATATCCAAAGCCAGTTCTGCCCAGTTCCCAAATCCTTTTGCTAAATCCATACATAGCAGTCAGGGTAATTAAACATGTACTGAGCACAGAGTAGTCGTAGGGATTAAAAGAACAGAAGAGAACTTACAATTAAGTGTGCGTAGAGAATTTTGACACTAGGTGCGTTTTTTTTTTAATTGTAAAAGTCACTCATAAACAATAAAAGTGTGTGAGTATGTAAAACAGCTGTTCCTCTCCCCAGCTTGATTTCTGAGTTTTACAGATATCCTAAAAATTTTATCTTTTTTTTCTTTTTTAAATAAATATAGTCACTCAGCTAGTCTTGGCAGAATATCCTCAAAATCTTTTAATGCCATGCATTGAGATCCATTACATTCTTTTCAGTAGCTGTGTAGTGTTCCGTTGAATCGCTTCTTTTTAACGGGAATGCTTCTGTGGTTTCCCTGCTAAGTATGATGCTGGCTGTTGGTTTCTGTTGGATATCGCTTCATCAAGTTAAAGAAGCAGCTACATATCCTCCCCCATTTTTTAATTTAGAGGTTACTTAACACATGAAACAATGTAAATTTTATTATTGCCTTTCAACAGCTCTAACATAATCCTTTTTTCCTTCCCTTATTTAATATATTACATATTAATAAATCTTCACACTGAAACATCCTTGCAATTCGATAATTGATTCTATTTTTCTTTTTTATGAGTACCGCTCTTTTCTGCACTGGCAGTAAGAATCTGAAGAGCAAGAATTTACCCCAGATTGACCTGAAACTATTTATTTCCTGGTTTTAACCACAGGAGTTCAGATAATGAGCCTTCATACAGGAAGCATTATTTAGAATTTTTGTATTGATATTATTTATATTCATAAATTCGAGACTAGTCTAATTAGAGACTGGCCTATCGGGTGCTATCTTTATCAAGTTTCCCTATTATGGAGATTTTGTCTTTATGAAAGGTTTGGAAGTTTTACTTCTTTCTTTATGCTTTAGAACAACATAAAAAGCACTAGCATTACATGTTCCTGAAGGATTAAAGAAAACCTGGTTGATGAAACAATCAAGTCCTTGGAAGAACGGAGAGTTGAGTAGTACACAAGAGAGAAAACAGTTTTAAATTTTTTTTTTTAATTTTTACAACCAAAGTGGGGCTCGAACTCATGACCCCAAAATCAGAAGTTGGATACTCTACAGACTGAGCCAGCCAGTCATCACCCTCCCTTTTTATGGAATAACTTTCATTTTATTTTTTTAAGCTCTACATCCAATATGGGGCTTGAACTCACGACCACGAGATCAAGAGTCACATGTGCTACCCACTGAGCCAGCCAGGCACCCCTTGAAAACGTTTGAAAATTTCTCCTATATTTATTCGTCTGTTTAGATCTACAGGAGTCTTGCTCTACCACATATCAATATTTTAACAATTTTCAAAACTTCAATAGTTTAAAAAGTTTCTACAAGTGCAAAAATTCAACAAATACGTTATTGTGCAAAATAAGAAATCTAAAAACAAACACATGCATACGTAGAATAAAAAGCTTTGAATGACTAAATATCAGTGATAAACCACTGGGAATACTAATTCAATACACGGGACAACTGGCTATCTATAAAGGAAAAACAAAGTGGATCCATATACCTCTCTCCTTTTAGTAAAATAAAGTCCACAGAGGTTAAAAATATAGATGCAGAAATAAATAAATAAATAAATAAATAAATAAATAAATAAATACAACAGATAAAACTGGGGAGATTAGAATCTTGGGGTAGAGTAGGGTTTTCTAACCATCTCTAAAACCAGACTGTATGATAAAATTGAAAAACACAATTAATTTTACAATGCAAAAACTAGAGTAGGGTAAAAATTATTAACGAAGTTTAAAAACAAACAACAAAAGAGGAAAATATGTGACAAATTAAACGTTAACATCCCTAATAGATGAGGTTGTTAACAGTAAGAATGAAAGGTAAACAAACCCAAAGAAAATTCAACAGAGAGGGGCGCCTGTGTGGCTCAGTCGGCTAAGCGTCCCACTCTTGATTTCAGTGCACGTCATGATCTCAGGGTCATGAGACTGAGCCCTGTGTTGGGCTCCACACTGGACATGGAGCCTGCTTGGGATTGTCTCCATCTCCCTCTACCCCACCCCCCACCTCTAAACCAAAATTCAACAGAGACCAGGAACAGGTAATTCACTTTGATTAGACATTCAGCTTAGGCAACTTAAAGCATTAAGATCATTTCTTTGCAAACGCTAGTTCGATAAGTAAATAATGCCTGGAATAGGTAATAGAGTGGAGAAAGTACATCTCCCATACGGTAGGCAGGCAGTGCAACATAATACAAACATTCTAGAGAATAATTTCACTATATTTATTAATATAATTCCAATTTCAGGAATTTATTCCAAGGATAAAATGGGCAAATGTACAGAAAAAATGTTCATTGCCACATTATTTCTAGTTGCAAAGTAAAATAAAAAACCTATATTACCCAAATATCTACACATAAGTAATTAGTTAAAATTACATTACATTCATTCAACAAAATAATTTGAAGCAATCGAAAATGATGCTATAAATAAATAACTATTTACTGACATGGAAAGATGTTAAATCTTGTGATTGCAAAAGTGACAAAAGCTGGTTTCAGAGAATGATGCCACTTTCAAAGAAATACATTTATGAATCTATGCAAAGAAAAACATCTTACAGCATATCACCAAAGTGTTAAAAAAGAAAAAAAAGAAACAGGTTGGTTTTATGTTCTGAGATTACAAATCATTTTTACTTTCTTATTTGTACTGCATTATTTGAAAGTTTTTATAATACACATATATTCTGTCTAAAAAGAATGATAATTTCATTGCAAGTTTTAGTTATTCATGCAGAAATGAGAGAAGTAATAAAGACCAACTTAGGTTTCTATATTAAACTCATGAAAAAATTGTTGAAATCTTGTTCCAGGAAATGTGTAAGCATGGCTTAAAAAAAAAAAGCCTCCTGGAATTTGATTAATATTAGGCAATTCTTGAGTTTTAAAACACTAACTACAATTAACATTTTTAAGTTGGAAAAATCAGTTTCAAATGTATACGTCTGTTTAAAAATATGAACATATAATCAAAAAGTTGTGATAACTCAATAAGAAAATAAATAAAACAGAAAAATAAAGAGCATAAAAACGAACAGAAGAAATATAAGATACTATATCTAAGAAAAGATTGCTCAGATTGGCAGATTGATGAAACCAGGTGTTGGCTGGATTATAAGAGAAAGAGAAATCTCAATTTCTAGTTGGGAGCATCAAAATGGCACACCTTTCTGGTAGGAAAATTGCCAACAAATACCAAAATTAAAGTGTACTACCCATTTTCTAGTAACAATCAGACCACGAAGAATAAAGATGGCAAACACAGATATCTATTAAAATCTTAAGAAACGGTTATTAAAATCATAGCCTATACATTTAATGGGGTACTATGCAGTCATTAAAAGTGTTGCGATCTCTATAATTTACAGGCAACACTTTTGACCTTCTTCATGTAAATTTGTTCCTGTAAGTCCTTAGCCACACCAACATGTAAAGGGTACGGAGATTTTAGGCAATTTCACTTTCTTCTTTGGCACTGTTTGTTTTTTACCCTAAGCATTCATCAACTCTATAAAAACAGTGAAATCGTTACAGCAAATTGAAAAGGCTACAAAGCGCGTTTCTGGTATTAAACCTGTCAGTACCAAAGCTCTAAGACCAATATAAGAGGCAAATGTTAAACTCGACACAGTTAGAAGAGTATTAATACATCAGATTATCAGCTGGCTGAAATCTTACATGAAACCGGGCTATCAGCTCACGATCCAGAGGCTTGGTCACTGACAGCTGACCTGAGATGGGGTTGATAATGAAGATGCCGGTGGGAGGCTGATCCGCTCCTGGCCCAGTTACGCTATACCGCAGTGAAAGGTTTTTATCTCTATCCGACCTGATCTGAGGATCAAGAAGACAATCATATTAAATGAGAGACTAAATGAGCTCATTATCAGAGACAGGACACGCCACACCTCAGGCCCTTTTTCAGTTACAAACTTACAGCATCTCTTCCGAGAAAACCAGTCCTGTTTCTCATCCTTGTTTCTCGGTGACAGGCTTCCAAAAGAGATGTCACCTATCCCCGGAAAGACTGGGGCCAACATTAACATCTAAAAGGACACTCTCTAGGAGCAGTGCAAAAAAGTCAAAATTAAGCAGTGTCAGTTTTTAAACTGCATCAAATTCTATCCAGGGAGATTGTAGGTTAGAATATTTAACACAGGAACAGGTGTCCAATTTAATTGAAATAAAACTTGTTTACCTTTTCGTATCACTTAGGAGAAGAAATGACTGTCTAGGCCATGGTGTGAAACGGCCTCACATGGGAACTCTAATACTATGGTTGAGCTTGGAAGTCAGATTGCTGCACTACCATTACACTGACATTATTCACTGCCACCAAAGCCTTCCGTGTCATTTTAAGGTGGCACTTATTACTCCAAATTCTTTATTAATAACAAAACATACAAGAAATCATTTTACAATACATTTTTATGCTCTCAAAAATTATGCCCACTGTAGGCTCACTGCCTTTCCTCCAAATATAACAATTCCCCAGAAAAATAAGTTTAGAGGTGAGCAGCCACAGGAAAAGGCTATAGGAAGGAAGGAAGAAGAATAGCCATCGGAGAAAAGGCCAATTGGCAATACCTTTGCAGGTGATAATAACAGATCTTTATGTATTAGGTAGCTATGCTTAACCCAGTAACAGAATCTAATTTATTATTTTTCTTGTTAAGGCAGAATTCTCTTTTTACTCATTGTCCATTAAAGTAGGGAAAAAAAAGCCTTTATTTGGGGGTTATGTTGTTCATTGTTAAACTGAATTGTAATGTGCCTTAAAATAAAATATGCAGGACAAAAAAATGACATTAAAAAATACAGCTTTCAGTAAGTATGTATTGGAATGCTAAATTAATCATACACACAGACATCTATAATCAAATAAATAAACACACAATTACTTTATCTTTTTTTCCTTTTGCAATATGGGTTGCTAATTTTACTAGACATGTAGAAATATCTGTGATTTTTTTTTTTCCTCTACATCTGGTGGGTATACATTTGGAGTAACTGGAAAAAAATTACTTCTCAGATTTATAAAAGCCTATGGTTTTGCACAGCCCTGGGGATTCTGTTAATGGTATCAGAGGTCATTTCCTTTTTTCTTTAAAAAACTCTCAAATGCACTTGATGCTGGCATTTTTAGCAGTGATTGCCCCTTTATTTCTTCTTTGGCTCAAAAGCTATCTGTGGAGGGCAAAGATCAGCATGGAGAGCACAGCTGTCAGACAGGGGAGTGAAGGGGTGTGTGTGCGCATCTGGCGAGAAAGGATATGGTCTGGGTGTGGACGCATGCTGGAGTTAGGGCTTACGTATTCACACGCTCAACATACTTCATTGTCCGAGGTGTGGGGGACCCACAGAGAGCTCTACTTATACATAATCTGAGATAATAATGAAAAAAAGAGGCTCTGTACAACACTACAGACATTCCATCTATACAAAAAAATGTATTTTGAATACATGTTGTAAAGTCTATCTTGTGATAACAGAGAAAAAAGCGTTTCTAACATACACTTGACACATGCCATGGAGACAATTAAAATTGTGCCAGCCTACCCTGACAAGCTCTTGAGGAAAAGGTCCCCTGGAGTTTTCTGGCAAGTTGATTGGAGGGATAACCCAGTCTCTCTTCTGCCTTTGTAGGTGGCCATTGTGCTTTGTCGCTTGTCTTGGGAATACTATTTCTTCAATTTCTTGTGATTCCTTTGCATTAAAATACAAGACATTGCTGAGTGCTAGGAAGAACATTTTCTGAAAGACAGCAATATCAATGGATACCTGACAGTGTAGAGCTCACTGTTACGAACAAGAAAATACGCCTGGAGGCCCTCTCCTCATCCCTCTATTAAAATAACGGAAAACACCGTAAAATTAGGGGTTACACTGATCATTGAAGAATTGAATTCCAAACAATTTATTATGTGGCACAGCTGTGTAAACTATTTGCAGTTTCTATAAACCATCTTAGATCGGAGTTAATATTGAGCAAAATTTAATGGTACCCTTTTATATATCTCTCATTAGTTTCAACCACAGTTCAGGTAATGTGCTACTGTACATTAAATTTAGATCTTGATGTGCTAAAATATAATTTGAATTCCAAGAGAAGTTTAATACATACTGCTAAGGCATGTCTCAAATATTTATGACCCTATTAAATCCCACAGAATTAATGCTGTAATTATTCTAAACCTATGTCAGCCATGATGGATGCCGCAGATGACCCACTTTGCACATCGGGTATTAATCTCTGCTGGATGTCAACATTTTCTTCTGTTTCTCCTTATATCTGTAGACATTTTAGCCATTAGCCCTTGCTGCTTCAGTGCAAATATCCAAGCTAGTTTGCTGGAACACAGCGAATCATCAACAACGAAAGCATCTTTTCACTCAATTAGTTACTGGTTTCTCATTCTGTATTCCCCAAATGACAGGATTTCCCTTAACAGTTAATAGATTCATAAATTACATTTCACATAATAAAAATCTAACATTGGGACAAGAGAAAAATGGTATCTTTTCCACGAATACACTTATTCACATTTGATTATGGGTGTGAATGTTACAATTAAAGAGCAGAAGTGAATGTGTGTATGCTTATCTCTCACAGTGCAATAAAACGACAAAATGTAATAGCTATACTTCATGAAATTATGGACTTCGTAATAGGTGATTGTGGTGCCTCCTCATATTTGTTTCAAATTAACATGAACTAGAATATTCAGAAACTACTGTTTTCATAACTTTACTGAAGAAGCTATTGTATCTTATGAAAAATTTCTAATATAGTGATTTATACAAAATAAGTGCTCAGTAAATGTTTGCTGAATTTAATCAAACTGTACTTTGTTGGAGGTATATCTATTTCTTTCATCCTCATTCATAGCAGCTTCCACCAGAGGGAGTATATCATTCCTTAAAGTTATGTCAGTAGTATAAATAATTCATACTCCCCAATTTGATGATTAAGGGACAAGACAAAAACCCAATACTCCTAGCTAGAAATGCTTTCCTATTGCTACCGTATATCTGTACTTCCCATTTAATAGACTTGACTAGTGACATCTTGCAAAGAATTATTTTGGGGTTATAGTTAACAGCTTGTAAAGCTTCTAAGAAATTCTAAGAAATTTAAAACAAACAACTACTTCTAATTTGAATTAAGTTATAAATCTCAAAGTATCAACAACCGTTTCAAACACAATTTCGGATAGCTTAAATATATATTTAGTCTATCTTGTAAGATTAAAAAAAAACAACAACAAAATACTATTGAAGTGGCTGAAGTTGATACAAATTCAAATACTGGCCAATGTGACGTAGAGCAAAGCATCTATGTAGTTCCAACTGTATACATGTGAGTTTTAAATGTAACTCCAGAGCCATATGTGGATACTCTACCTTCACAGAATCCTCAGGTAAGGTGGGCTTGAGGCTCAATTTTACTGCTACTTGCCACTTTTCCTGAGTCTCTTTATCTTGGGCGTATATCAGGAACTTGGCATGCTCAGAGGAGAGGGGAAAGCTTCTCACAGCATACACCATGCCGTCTTCATCCACCTTAAAATCTGCTGGCTCACTGCTTTCATACTGGACTTTCCTTTTTCCATTGCAGTTGCTGAACTTCACTGCGAGAGAGAACAAACATACAAGTCTCATGATAAGACAAAGGCAGAAACATCCAAGTCCAGATCCCGCTGAGGTTCAAGGATAAAACGCGGTAGGCATAAAACACCAAAGTTTTAGTGTTACATTATTAAAGGTATTCTCACACTAGAGAATACCAGATTATGGTTTTGAGTGGTTCCCCAGAATATCCTTCTTCCAAAGCCTTCCCCCTCCCTTCACATTCTCCTGGATCTTGCAGGCCTTGGCTACACCTGCTTTGCCCCCCATGCCTCTCCCTGATATGACCTGCCACTCCCTAACACACTCCCACTCATCCTTCGGATCCCAGCTCCAAAGTCAACGGAGGTGGAACCACCCCTTGTTCTCTGTCTTCACGTACCAACCTGAACTCTACTCCCCCAGTTTTATAGCCATTCCTGACATTCACGGTGAAAGGTACGTCAGGGACAATTTCCTGAGCTATCTTGAATCCTTTGTACTTTTCCTCGCACACAGGCTTATTTTATAATTTTTGAATAAATTCTTACAGGAAGAAAACAATAACTTTTATTAATGTTGAATGCCCACCATGCTCTAGAATTACAAGACTGTAGTAGTAATTAAAAGGGGAATCATCTGGAATTTCTAGTCCTCATGGTGCTTATAATAGTTCCATGAGGCAGTAACAATTTATAAATTTTCAGACAAACAAAAATAAAGATGTATCTCAAAATGAAGTTTCACTAAAAATATCTATGTCTTAAGAATAGAAAATGAAAAAGATTTTAGTATCTTTACCTTTGTCTTACATGCAATGACTTAAAATTGAAAAAAAATCAATGCTTTCTTAAAACCAACATCCATCAGCTTATGTCTCATTGGATAACAATACGAAAGTTAAACCACATGCTTATAAATGTAGGACCAAACATATTCAAGCCAAAATAAAGTTATAAAATAATAAAATATTCTCTAAGGAAGATGATTTCCTTTGAAATCCTTAATCATCCCTTATGAGGAAAATTTCTCTGGGAATAGCAAAAAGGGATCAAAGAAAAAGCAATTTTTTAATTCTGTAAACATATGATGTTACATCCTAACCACAATTACATAGGATACATCTTGGAAAGCAATTAATAGATAAACATTACGAAATATAATCTATACTACTTTTCACATTTGTCAAGTATCTAAGTAAATTTTTTCAAACTCCCACTCCACATATGGATTGACGAGTTCCTTTGTTTTCATTAATATAAATTCACTGAGATGTGCACAAGATCACAGCCAGATAACACGCATACTTATTTCCCTTAGTTACCATAAAATCCTTGATAACAGTAATAAAATACTTTACTGAATATATTATTTCCCACATAGTCCCACATATATCATCCTTCATTTTTCAAACATCTAAAAATGAAAATACAAGTTATATCTCACACTAAATAATGTTAAATCAAAATATTTGTCTTTGGAGCAGAAGTATCCCAAAAGATACCTATTTACCCCCTCTTACCTGCCATGAGATTTAAAAAGTGAAAAACAGGTAATCTCTTCTACAGAACAATGCCATCTACTGCTAATCTTTTATTAAAGACAAAATGAAAAGTAAAATTGATTTGGGGGAACCCTGCTGAGAAAGCAAAACGAAAGACTTTTAAACATCTTTCTGTATAAAAACAACTTTTTATAGCAAAAAACGTATTGTGAACTTAAAAACATACAACCTAGATCAGACCTTCTGCACTTTTTGGTTCCTTTTTACCACTCTGGCATGGACCCTCATCAATTCACACCTCAACTGTTGCACCTACCGCCTATAGGTTCTCTCCCTGCTCCAGGTCATTGAGCATCTACTACTCCTGGACTAAACCTCTGTTGCTCAGTCAGTTCTCCTCCTCACTTAATATCCATAATTTATACATCCGCTTTCATGTGGTGTACAATGCTCTTTTCACTCTTGGTCACTTGGTCTCTCTGGTAATTTTTGTACATCATCTTCTAAAACATATTCTACGCAATTGGATTTCTCAGTCATTCCCCCATCTCACTGCCGCCCATACCCCATGTTCACCACTTTTTCTAGAAAGTTCCTCCACCCCCATTCTCCATGCCACAGCTCCAGACCCAGGCCATCATTTGGGCAAAGGTCCACCTAGATGATCTTTAGAAGATGGTAGCCAATGCCCTCATTTGGGAAATCTTCAAATTTTAATTTTAATTTATTTTTAACTTTTTTTTTTTACATTTCCTGTCCATAGAAGCACATATTGGCACTTATTTTTATTAGGATAATGATTATAAGAAATAATATCTACTTATTAATGGTTTCAAGTGACTAGATCTTCTCTCTGTTAAGTAGACTATAAACTCATTGTGGCTTCCTGATAGTGAGTTTTGGTTCTTCTGTTTCCTAGGACACCTAGCAGTGACAGAAACAGTATAAATGCTCATTAAATTTTCACAGACCAAACATATAGGTGAATACCTTGCAACTTTTCAAAAAAGTCAAAAATAGGTGGGAAACGTAGAAGTATGTCCAACCTGCTGTAGCAATAACATTCGGCGACCACCACAACAAAAAAACCCAGGAACTTTAAGTAGTTTGACTTTGCATTTGGTTGTTGGGAGTGAAAGAAAATAAATTAATATTTGTTTGCATGTCCGGCATTGAACAAGATACTGAGGATTAGGTTATTACTTTAGTCTTAGCAATAACCTCCTGAAGTAGGAATCATTATTTCTGTTCGACAAATGGGGAAAGAAGATTCTGAGAGCCATCTGTGCCCAGGGCTGCTTGGCTTCTAGGGATTCTCCTATGAAAGCAAAAAGGAATCCAACTAAACTCTTGACTTGTAAATTACTGAAACCGAAACCTTTAGGAAACAGAGAAAAGACAAAGAGGTTTGCTATATGCTCATGAAGAGGATAATGCCACATTGAGATCTCCAAAAGTACCAGAGTAAGAAGTCCTTAAGTTGGAGTGTACCCTAAATGTCCCATAAAGGGGAGTAGGCGGGCCCCTGACGTGTGCGGCAGGGGAAATGCACGCTCACTGTTCCAGTGCCTGAGGATGCTGTGAATTTGGTGCTCAGCTGCCTGTTTGGATTCGGGGGTCAGAATGATGCAGGGAAGAAGAAAGGCCTCTAAAGAAAACTGCATTTGCAAAGAAGGAAAAAAAATGAGCCTTTTCCTATAAAGGGTCATGGAACATCCTACGAATGAGAAGTGGTTGACCTCAGGGATTCTGACACTGGGGAAAACTCTCTGAAGGCAATTGCATAAAGGTCAGTTCTTTAAAGTCAATTAGTTTTCTATCACCTCTGCTCCTCACCTATAACTACCATGAATTGGTTTAACATATCTATTATTAAATTCTTCTGGGTTTTTTAAACTAATGTTAATCCGCATTTGGTCAAATACTAAAATAAGCAACATATTGGGGGAGTATTCAGGTTTAAAGAAGTGTTTTTCATTACGTAATTCCCTTTGTACATCGAACCATTAGAGTCAACACCTTAACTGAAAATAAGTCCTTTGCCAACTGAAAAAATCCTCCTCGGTGAAAGCTTAGTCCTGACTTCATCCTGTGGTCGTGAACTAATGCATGTAGAGTGTCTGGTTCACGGTGACATGCTTCATCCATGATAACCACATGTTACTGTTTTCAAGTCACACAAATTAAAAAGACTCACTAATTTCAATGGGTGTTACAAACTGAATTGCGCTTCTCAAAATTCCTATGCTGAAGCACTAACTCCCAGGACCTTTGAATATGACTGTAACTGGACATACCGGTCTTTAAAGCGGTAATTAAGATTTCCAAAGCTCGTATGGGTAGGCCCTCACCCAATATAACTAGTGTCCTTATAAGGAGAAGAAATTTGGACATAGACGTGCATGAACACAGAGGAAGACCATGTGAGGACACAGCAAGAAGGAGGCCATCTGTAAGCAGAGAAAGGTCTTGAGAGAAGCCAAACCTGCTGTCACCTGGGTCTTGGACTTACACCCTTCAGAAATGGAGAAAATAATTTCTGTTTTTTAAACCACCTAGTCTGTGCTCTAACACGATGGGTAATGTGTGGATTCCACTTATTAACCACTGATCAGTGTTTATTGCCTATTATTTTGTTCCACTTATGACTTAGACGCAGCTAAGAATATTTTCTCAAATTTGAGAAAATTCTCTTCTTGAAACAACCACTGAAATTACTCAAGAGGATTTTTTTTTCACAGAAACATAGACGTTTATGAAAAAAAATAGTGGACAATGGCCATCATATAGAATCTTAGTTATACCACTAATATAATTTATAAATTAAATTTACTTATAGCATTTCAAAGGAGTTTTCAGGACTATGACAAAGTGTGTGTACAAAAAAACTGGTTAAAAATAAAAAGGAGTGGGTAGAAGCATTTTGGAAGGAAGAAAGAGCTATCCAAGGGACATGGCTTAATTATTAAAATTAGACTTAAAATTTAACTTTCAAGATGAGGAAAATAAGGTAACCATCATAGACATGTTACTCTGGTTAGAAGAAATACATAGTTCACTGGAACCAAGCTGTTCCTGTTGTTAAAACATTTTCCTAATAAATGGCAGGTAAAGAACTCTGAGTAACATAATGCAGACAATTTTCAACTTTTATCTTCCAAAACATGAAACAGTTTAATCATTTTTTAATACATGGGTTTTTAAGAAAAGATGATAAATTTATTTTAAATTAAAATGCATCCTTTGCAGTGCAACTGTTCTAAACGATCGTGTAATGGCGGATACATGGCATTCTGCGTTTGTCAAAACTCAACCAACAGCAAAACACAGAGAGTGAGTCCTCACGGAAACTATGGATTTTATTTACTTATAATGTATCATGATTGGTTGCAACAAATATGCCACACTAATGCAAGATGTAAGTAATAGGGGAAACTCCCTTACCGGTGATGATCTAACCTACTATATTATTAGATATTGGGAAGGGATAATTGTCAATATCTTCAGTCTCTCACAAACCTGAGTTCCAGCGAATTGCCTCAAAGTGGTATTACTTGGAGCTATCCAATGTAACCGAATCAGTAACTAGACATAAATATCTCAGGCATGGGGATATTGAGTGAGTGTTCCACAAAAGTCATAATTTCTTATTAGACACGTGTCATAAAGCAGAAATTCTATTATTTTAAAAATAATCAAGGCACTTGAAATATTTTTTCTGGCAGAATAATCTTCCTTACATTAAAACATTAACTTTACTTAAATGCGCAAATAACTCAAAGTAGAAACTCCAGAATTTCATAACATAGGAGAAGGAACTCAATTTCCTCAGACAACTAAAAGAACAGGCTTGATCCAGGGGATTATTCAAATTTCAAACAACTCTATACACAATTAAATATCTGTGGCTGAAAACATTACAATCTTAAACAAGAAATTTATTATTAGAGCTATTGCATAGTTTTCCTACATAAAATGTAGTTATTGTGTTCTAGCCTACATAAAACTTTGTTAACACGGTGAATACAAAATTAAACATCAGGGAAATAATTATTTTAAAGTACTTTTTGACTCTTAAAGCAATACCTCAAATTAATGTTAACCATAAAGCCATAATATCTTTATAAAATATTAACAGGAAACCACAGATCTTATATATTAAATGCGTTACCACTTAATAGCACTACATAAACCATATGAGTGAAAATGTGCAAAATACTCACATACGGCTTATAATTTTCATTCAAGTAAAGCATCACACCATAGTTAGAACACAATTATAAGAGAACACTTAAAAATATTTTTGTGCCTAAATATTCCTTCACCTTGTTATTGTGTTTTTTCCACAGTAATTGCTATTTTTGAAGGCATGTTGGGACAGCAGGAATAGTTTCACCATGCTGAGAGAAGATCTCCTTCCACAGGCAAAGAGCAATATTAATCAATGAACTTGACAGCTAAATGAAGAAATGAGAGCAGGGAAGGTGGGGAGGAACTGTCTCAACAGTCGGGATTTCACCGGGTTTTTACTACTTATAGATTCCAATGGAGAATGGTGACCAAGTGGCACGTTCACTTACAGATCTGAAAAATCTGCCTAGATATTCTTTTGCCCTCCCAGGCCCTTACTGAGTTTCAATCCAGGAAACGACTCTTCCTGAAACACTTTAGTAGCCGTTTCAGAGTGGACCAACCCTTTCCGCACCTGTACTGTGGGGATCCGCTAGAGGTAGTGTGGGAATGTCCGTCTGGACCTTGGTGGAGAAAGTCATTACATTTTCTTTATGGCATTTAATTATAATAACAAAAATGAAATACGGAATTTTAGCTATACATATTGACTATTAAATATACATAAGGCTTCCAAAATCCTTTAAAATTCTTTAATGCTAGAAATCTGAGCTTGTTTTCATGAAATACCTTTTTTTATAACAAGTTTTAGGATTTGGATATCAAAGTCTTGATAATTACCATCCATGAAAGCTTTACTCACAAAAGTTAGTGGTAGCAAATGATAGCAAAGAATTCATCACTTTTTCTCCAACTGGCAGAAAGTTCTTTCTTGGCATGAACCATGAGGAATACATTTATTAAATTTCATGGTTCTTCCTTTTCTTGCACTGACAAATATAACACCGACATTCCTTGTGGAAATGCGAAAGCTTTTCAAATTTTTTCACATTAAGTATTTTAAAATAATCATATAACCTGACTTCAAGAATACACAGGTATTGCTCTAATAGCCTTAATCATTTTTCTCTAGGATTTAAAAATGTAACACCAACTAAATATCACAAATGAATCATTTTAATCCTTTTCCCAGAGTTGAATTTTTGCTTCAATTTCATAAACTCTGTGACTGTGTGCAATATTTTTTACACGGCTTTTGCAGTTTTCAATTTTCATTCAGGTGCTCCAAAATGTCAGTTAAGTAAGCTCTTTTTTCAAGTGAATAACTCTCCTTCAACAAATCTACAGCGAACAACACTCGAACACACAGTCATTTTTCTACTAGCTAATAAACTCCTGAAACAAAAAGTGTCCTCTGGACGGCTCGTGCACTTTGGCGTAGATCAGCAAATATGGCATTCCCTTATCTTTACACAAAGCTGGAGCCATTCATTTTCATAATATCATTTTATGTGGATTTAAGATTTATGAGCAATCTTTTATGTACAAGAGCTTTTACGTGAGTAAAACTAACAGAATCATGTGGTTCTCAGATTAAACTCTTGGCTTTTATATCTTCATGCCATTTATAGCTTTTATAACCTTCATGTCATTAGGGCCAGGGAATCAGCCTCATGCAATATTTGCTTACCATCCTATTGTGAACTATTCATTTGTCTCTTTGAACATATAATGTACAGAAGTTTGTTTTGTTTCTTTTTTTTTTTTTCCAGAATAGAATAATGCTTTTCAGGGATTCTAACCATTGTCATCAACTACCATATGGATTTGTTCCTTAAAGTCATCAACGTGCAACTATAACCTTGATTGAAGAATCTTTTTGCTTAGTGCTGTCACCACGATGTGTGACATGCCATCACTACCTCTCCTGAGTGTATTATTCAAGAGAGACTCATTTTCTGTTTCTCCTACCGTCCGATGATGGATATATAGGCTGGTAAAACAAGGAATTCTGCATTTGGCTTAAAGCATTATATGGGAAATGCTATAAACGACTGTAAGAGGTTGGTCATATAGTGCCGTACTCAATCTCATAAAGAAATGTTCTCAGTTCCTGTTTAAGAGTGTGCAAAATTTCTGCTGCCTAAAATGGCTGGGTGGGGACAAGGGCCCACAAAGTTTGTCCTGCATGTGGCTTCACTTGACCACTTGGCATTAAGTAAAATGTTTAGACCCAGTGTGAGAATAATGATAAGAACACATGAATTCCAATATGAGGGCATCATTATTATATCGAATTAATATCTTAAACATGAGTGGGTTCTTTTGATGCTGAAGTCTTTCCAGCTTTCATCCCAAATTATCCATTGAGTTGGAAAAGTAAAGGTATGTAAAAATGACATCTAAAAACAGACCCTGGCATTTTTGCTTCAGAAATCTACTTGTAAAATAATATAATATATGTGTAACATATATAATGTAATATATAAGTAATATCATGTGATTGTATAAAGTAATATAAGATAGACAAATAAGTATATAATATACATTATATATCTAAGGTCTTCTGCATTTTCAAAATACTTTAAAATAAAGACAGGAAGGGTGCCTGGGTGGCTCAGTTGGTTAAGAGTCTGCCTCCGGTTCTGGTCATGATCCCAGGGTCCTGGGATCAAGCCTCCCATTGGGCTCCCTGCTCAGCAGAGAGTCTGCTTCTCCCTCTCCCTCTATCCCAAACCACCCCACTCCTGCTCTCTCTCTGTCTCTCTCAAATAAATAAAATCTTAAAAAAAAATAAAGACATGAAAAACTTTAAAAAATCAAATGTCCTGTAATCTAAGTTAGAATATAGAATATTCACTTTCACTTCATTTAAAAAGTATAAGAAGTATACAAAATATACTCATATTTCTGGATAAGCAAAAAATATTTTGAAAACAATCAACTTCTGGAAACTACAGTCCTCTTTAATAATTTAGTCAATTTTACGTCCAGAAAAAAACAACAAATTTAATTCTAAGGGATTTGTTTCTAAAAACCTATATAAATTTAACACAATACATACATATTAATTCTAAAAATCACACAAAAATTCTTGATTTCCATAAAAAATAAGACTTTGACAAATTGTTAACCTTAAAATCCAATAGAAAGAAAGGAAAAATAGCAAAAGAAGAAAGAGAAAAAAAGAAAAAGAGGGAGAGGAGAAGAAATAAACCAATGAGAAAATTAATACAATTAATGATTCTCTGGTACCTGACAAAAACATAAAAAATTAAAATTTACACATACCTTTTATTTTAGAATCAAACAGGGAAAACTGTGAGCAAAAAATATAAGCGAATGAAATGGAAAAGAAAATTAAATGAATACTTGCATAAAATCTTCACTTAGGATAAACACACTGATATAAAAGTAAGGACCAGATAACCCAATTTGGTGGGAAAGGGGACATCTTGGTGCCAGCTGCACTGGTGAGTTCTTGGTCGATGAGAAGATCTGGGGAGATGCTATGTGTACACTTGGGTCCACATAAGTCTTACTCAGCCAAATAGAAAATAATAAAAGTAATAAAAACTGTCAGCAAGTTTTTAGAGAAAGCCATAAAGGAGCTTTCAAATAGAATGTTAACTGTTGTGAGTTAACTTACTGAACTGTTTTATTATAAAAATGCCTTCACATCTTTTTTAACATTATAGAAAATGTTCAACCATGCATATCGGTAGCACAACGGTACCCTATTCTTGGCATTCTGGTTGGGAAACGCTGATTTATTTTGCCATACTTCTAAAATAGTAAGGCTGCAGTAGGCATTATTAATGCTCTCCAATATTTTCAGGTTTTCTCCCCTGACACTGTTCATCTCCCTTGACCTTAGGTAGGACCACGTGGTTTGCTTTGGACAATAAAATCTGGGGATTGAAGTGACGTACATCACTTCTCAGCAGAAGCATTTACAAGTTGATACCCTCTTTCCCAGCAGTGGCAATGATTAAAGAAGGTGTTAAATGTGGATAATGCAAGACCAAAACGCCCAGGATGAGGGAGCCTCTCTACAGGGAGCTTCTCTGGGTGGGGGGAGGTCACCTGTTCCAAAATGGACTTCCCGTGAAAGATCGATTGATGTTTTTTTGTGTGTCTGGCCTAGAAGGCTGCAGGTGAGTGTTAGGGCAGCACATCGCAGCCTACCATGTCTGCTAAAGCCTCACCTGCAGTGACCTGAAACCCTCTCAGGGCAGGAGAACTAGGATGAAGTGTCCCTAAAAAAAAATAAACTGGAATCAAGCTTACTGTAGATTAAAACAAAAACATTTCTTATTCTTAAAAAACTCTTGGTACGTCCCTACCAAAAAGGAAAGGTTTTAATATCATAGTCTCTAGAATGTTATGAAATCTCTTAGACAAGCTGTTATTTCATTTCCTTTCTAGGTAAAGTCATGTAATATTAACTAACATCTGTATACAAGTTGCACATAAATGAAAGAAAGGAACACCGAGCTATGATATTCCTCTTTGATATGAAATTGAAAAAAAAAATCAAAACAAGCAGCTGGAATGATATAGAAGAATGATTATGACATTAAAAATATGAAATTTGGATTTTCAGCAGTCCGATAATATCCATGTAATTTTATACATTAAACTATTGGAAAAGCAGTAAGATTATTGCATTTTCTCTTGTATGCATTCTAATAACTCAAAAAATTTAAAGCTGTTCTTCACTTCATTGATATTCTTCCTCCAGGCATCTCTATGCATGAAATTCAATGAAAACCTCCTTTTTTTTTTCTTTTACAGATTCCACCTAAAATATATAAAATTATCAGTGCTCAGGCAGAATGATTCTCCTTTTTTCTGCACAATGTACCCATTAACAAATTACATTGAAATATCACTACCTCTAATTAAATTACTCTGACAGAGCACAGGCTGTATAGAAGGTCCTTTTCCCAACTATATGATTATTAATCTCTGAAATCTGATGCAATTTAGTTCTCCTAAATTGAGTTATCGGGCTACTTATGTCAACAAAGAAGGAATCCTCATTCCTAATTTTTGTGACGGGTTTCTGTTAATTTTTAAAGAAAATAGAGTTTCATAATAAATTTTACCGAAAAGAGAAGTTCTTGCTAATTGGGAGTTTTCAAAAACCCCACTGAAGGAAAAAGCAGAACTAAACGAATCGTGTATCTAAATCAACTTCGACAATGCGGCCGTGGCCAAATGTGCCACAGAAACCAGAAAGAGCGAATGTTTCCCCAGAATGCCCGGCTTGCTGAGTCAAGGGACAAAAGGATGGTATATGTTTTATAAAACTTGAATAAAAGAAAGAGGTACATAGAACATAATGTTCATTAGCCAAATTAGCCCTACTGGTATTACATGATATCACATTAACTGAAATTAAAATCCATTGAACTATTGCACTATTAAATCCAAAGCCATTTGCCGATAGTGAAATTATGAAACAAACAGGGTAAGACTTTATCCTAAGCATGTAAAACAATTGAAGAAATACTTATTCCTTTACTGGCTATTAGGAGAAAAAGATCATGGTCACATATGAAGAAATAACAATGTATTTAAAATAGCTCTTAAAAAATTGTATTCATTTATTTGAGAGAGAGAAAGGGAGAAAGAGAAAGAGCATGAGCAGGGGGAGGAGGCAGAGGGAGAAGCAGACTCCCCACTGAGCAGGAAGCCTGATGTGGGACTTGATCCCAGGACCCTGAGATCATGATCTGAGCTGAAGGCAGACACTTAACTTACTGAGTCCCCCAGGTGCCCCTAAATAGCTCTTGAAAATATACCATAATGATACGTAACTCATACTTTAAAAGATGAATTCCCAATTATTACTGCCAATCCACTCGAAAGATGTATCAGCTCTCCAACCACTATAAAGAACTGTATAAATAGGAAAGTTGGACTTTCTACAGAACAAAAACTATACAAATATAACAAAAGCATACCAAAACCCACGTGATGTTACATGTGTTATTTCTAAAGACTTGCCTATACTTTCTGAACTAGCAACATGATGTGAATTAAGAATTTAAAAATGCAGGATTCCATAAAAATTTCATCAGTTACTATTTTTCTCATAAATCCAATAAAGTTATCAAAAAATTACATAAAATTCCTAAGTTGGCAATAAAATTTAAGTAGTAAAACAATTAACAAATACTAATACAAATTCAATTAATGTGTTTCTGCTTGGGAAATATCACCATATAACCTGGGAAAAAACATGGTCTCCCAGCAGCACCGAGTGGCTCAGATGGTTGGGCATCCAGCTCTTGATTTCAGTGCAGGTCATGATCTCAGGGTTGTGGGATCAAGCCCCACATCAGACTCCACACTCAGCACTGAATCTGCCTGTCCTTCTCCCTCTGCTCCTCCCCCCACGTGTTCATGATCTCTCTCAAATAAATAAATAAAATCTTTAAAAAAACAAAAAAAAATATGGTTTCCCAATCTATCCTATTATTATTGTCTCAGTAACCCACTGTCTAACTTTTTAAAGAATTACTGTATAAACCCTAGAAAGCTGTTCCAGGAACATGAAAGTATTCTCCCAACAACCTATATAGACAGTATTTCTTAGATCCAGTTCAGCTTACTCTGGTCTGTCACATACAGTAACAAGGAAAACAAGGGCAAGTAATCTATGACACGTAATTTAAAAAATAGGCTATGATTTTTAATGCATTAATGTAACAGTACTAAAGGTCTATTTGAAGATTATGATTTTATGCAAATGTAGAAATACTTTAGTTGACCAATACCCATTTTAAATACCAATTACTTATATTTAGAAATATATCTTATGCTTATTAAGTTTTTACTAATGTGTCCTGAACTGTGATCATTTCAAAATGCTGTCCCTGGCTTCATACAAACAAACAAACAAAGAAACAAAAAATACTCTTCAAAAGTGTTCCCTCCCTCCATCACAGCCTGAAATGAACATCTACCTCTGTGAACACACCAATTCAGCAGTCTGAATAGCTGGGCAAAAAGCTGCTGCTTCAAATGACATTAATAAGCCTCACCCTCATTAAGGGGTTGACATTTCCTCTTGGAGAAATGATTACGTTTCTATTTCACCATTCTCTTTAATTATATCAGACTGAACGGGATTAATTGTCATATACTGTAACTTTATGGCCATCTCATGTATACTCCTCAGTGTGCAACTTATCTAGAAACATCATAGGTTCATGAGCGTTCTGTCCAGGAGCAATCATCGCACCAACCCTTCCCCAAAGGCCACTGTAGCACTCGTGGTCCAACTCTTAGGTATACTTACGAAGGGTCAAGATATCTGTAAACTTTTATAGAGATAAAAGATTTTGCACATTTAATTTACCCCATGAAAATACATGAGCATGTATTAAAGTATTTTCATTACATTAACCATGAGGATGTCAAGGCAAATATCCTGTGCTCTTATTATTTGCTTCCAACTTTACCATTTGCCAATCTGTATGCATTAGCTACAATAAATTGAGTTAGGCTAAAACAATATCCTTATCCTGTCCTGATAAGCAGAGGCAATAAGCAGACTAGTCTGAATTACATCTTTTGCCTAAAAGCCCCAGCAATACTAATGCTTTAGGATAATATATTAAAACCCTACTTTAAAAAATTAACTTAGATACCTGACTTCCAGAGGCATGAAAATGAAGTAGAACAATAGATGTAAATAAATGGGACAACGGCAGAAAAACACACACACCTAACAGTAATAATGAGAGACGTATTAAATGTGAATTTTTCATTAAAAGAAAACCATCATTTTTTTTTAAAGGAGAGGTATAAGAGCAGATAGAAATGTAAGGTATGAAGGAGACTCCAGATAGCCTGGTGTGGCAGTGGGTCCATGTTTTTGGTGTACTGCCTTTGTTCCAAATACACAGCCATCATAATAAAGTATAAAGAGTTGAAACAAAATGAGATAAAATCCAGGCAGGCTCAAAAACAAGACGATTGTCGCACTAAACCAGAAATGAACTTAATGTGAATTGTCACCCGGATAGGAGGCAAGCAGGGAGAACTGAAATACAGCTTCTATGGGGTAAAGGCCCTTGAATGTGAGGGGGACATCAGAACCCAAGGCACCCAATGAAGTTAACTTCATGGACCGTTCTGATTGTCCAGATTCCACTTCCCATTCCTTCTCCTTCTCTGGAAGATGCTTCAAGGATCAGGCTAGGACCTTTCACTTCTCTACATTCTCACCCTAGGTGACTTCGACTCATCCCAAGGTTTTAAAAAACACCTGTACAAAAATGAATATTGACTATGTATCTACAAACTTTGCTCTCCTGAGATCTAAACTCCTACATCCAACTTGCTGTCTCCAGTTGGATATGCAAAAAGTAACTCAAACGAAGCAGGTGCCAAAACCAACTCTTGATTCCTTCCTGTCCCCCAAAATGAAGCATGGTAGACACTGTCACGCCATACCCAAATAAATGCTCAGACTGCAAGTCTAGCCGTTGAGTTTGACTCCTGTCTTATTCCAAATGGATCAATTTGAAGATCCTGTCAGCTCTATTTTCAAAATATATTCCCAACACAGCCATTTCTCATCACCTCTATGGCTACCGTTTTACTATCAGCCGTTACCGGGGCCGACTCCTAGCTAGAGCCTCTAAACAGTCTATGACTTCCACTCTACATGATACCTACAGTGGCCTTTAAAAAATATAAGTTAGATCATACGCAAAGGCCTCCTATGACACAGAGAATAAAATCCTTAACAAAAGCCCTTGGCCCTGCAACCTCATCTTCCTTTCCTCTTCTCGCTCATGGGACCCCCGGTCTCGTGATTCCTCCAACAGGCCTCAAGTCCTTTTTTGTATATTTGAAATATCACACAATGCAGAAGAGAGAAAAGAAAAAATAAAACAGGAAAGGAGCAAGAAAACTTGGAAAACCAACCGTCCAAGTAAAAGATGGCTAGGTTTATTTTGGTCTTTTTCTAGGCTTTATTATTGAAGTTACCTTCTTTAATTTTTCCAACTTTCTTCCTTTTTTTCTTTCTTTCCATGTCACTGGTACCAATGAATGATTAGTGTTGACTTTTTTCAGTCAAACCAATTAATGATTAAAAGGCACGTGAGACCCCTTCTCATTCATTAGCTGGTTTGACTAGAGAAAAGTGCTATGAATCACAGCAGCATAGGGAGGGGTGTAGCATATTATGCATTTTAGCAAGAGCTAAGCAAATAGAGAGGCAGCAAACAGAAGTGTTTTGACGTCTGTAATCTAGTAAGCAGTCTAACCACCAGAACATGCAGCCATGATCACCCAGAGCCTTGGTCTACTGCACCACGGAGCCTCGCAAACAACGCTGGAATTTGAAACCCCGCAGGAGGAATGCATGAATTCCAAGTCACTTGAAAACTTGCAGGAGGAAAGAAGGAATTCCAACTAGCTCTTCAGTAGTAAAGGACAAGGTCAAGGATAACAACAGCCTAGTGTTGAGCCGGTGTTCATTCATATGTATATTAGTTCTTCTCAAAACTGGGGACTGGTTAACAGTTACCATCAAGTTGTAGCTTCAGCGTCTCAAACACCAATTACAGTCCTGCTCCAAGGAGAATGTGCACAGCATGACTCTCGATATACGGAAACAGTAGCAAAGGGGGATATGCGCACACTTCCTCAGATCACACTCCCTTGTCTTGTACGTATGTGTGAATCCATCATTCTCTCTACATATAAAAGTAAGTACTTGGCGCTATACTCTGAATAGAGTAGGTAGTCAGCTAGGGCTCTCATTACTGCTCTAAGTCAGGAGTTCAGAGCTCAGAATGTTTGTGATCCAATATCTCATCTGGATACCACCTCCGATGATCCAAATACTTTCATGTCCTTTTTTCCCCTCTTCCTGTTCATACCATAGTTTTCCACCTCTACAGGTAGGGAAACAAAATGCTGCAGAGTGTAAGTGACCTGCTCATGATGGCACAGCTGCCTGAAATTCTTGGGGGCCGTCTGCGAAGAACCCACTATCGTTCAGGACCAAGGGAGATGTCCAGTTCTTGTTGAACTGCCTGCACTGAATGAAAATTAGCCAAATGATTCCCAGTCTCCTGTCTAAGGTGACTATAGAGATGGATATGGCAAGGTTCCCGATCTCTAGGAGTTTACATTTAGGGGAAATGCCTTTAATAACTAACAGTAAAGTAAAACGACATATAACAAGGTGGGCTAAGCCAAAGCTCTTGACAATTACGTTCGAGGGGAGGAAGAGAATCACTGAACACGGAACGGAAATGGCAGCTGGCTTTTGATCTGAACACAGGAGAAGCACAAGATTCCAACAGGCTGTGTGGGGACAGGGGAACGGTGGTGGCTTCCGCATGACGGGGCACGGAACCTCAGCAGTGATGGTGTCTTCACAGAAGCATCAGTGCTTGGTTTGGTTTTTTGTTGTTGTTGTTGAAGATTTCATTTATTTATTAGACAGAGAGATAGAGAAAGAGCACAAGCAAGGAGAGCAGCAGGCAGAGGGAGAGGGAGAAGAAAGCTCTCCGCTGAGCAGGGAGCCTGAGTGGGGCTTGATCCCGGGACCCTGAGATCATGACCTGAGCCGAAGGCAGTTGCTTAACCGACTGAGCCACCCAGGAGCCCCAGCATCAGTGTTTATGTTAAGACCAGCACCTGAATCACAATTGTTCCTCACTCAATGCTTTTGTTCAGGATGAGTATTTGTAAAGGATTTTTTCCTAAGGCAAATTTGTTTGGCGAGGTGTTTGTACGACATATTATCTTTGTGGAGTAGGAATATTTATGGACTAAAGTCTGTTACTGCAGTCTCAGGTAAACTGAAATCTATTAGGTTGAAAGAAAGTCAACACAGGCACACACTGAAGATCAAATTACTGATGCACATGAATTGGTTACAGAATTTAGGAACAGTGTATGTGTGTGTGTGTGTGTGTGTGTGTGTGTAACATGCATATCTGATAGTAAGATTAAGCTTTAAAATTTAAATGTCATTGTAGTTCAGCATCTCCTCTTTTCCTGAGCCACGGGTTAGATCTAGTAATATGAGGAAGACCATTAGTGGTACTTTTTAAAACACAGGAATTATTAAAGAATACACAATATAATATGCAAGATGTGATTATAAAGAAATGGGATTAATTCCACAAGTCACACAGAAAAATCAGATTCATTACATAACAAGCACGCCTTGTATAAATTAGAGTCCAACCAACGGGGCACTAAATATGCACTTTAATTTAGAGTACAATACCGAAGTAACTTTATGATCTAATGAGATGAATTATTAATGAAGCTAAAAGATACTACAAAAAATCTGCTTGTATAAAGGCCAACTCTAATCTCATGTATTTTATAAGTAATCTTCAATAAGACATTATCATTTTATACTCAATTGAACCATATCCTTGGGTAGCCTGACATAGTGTACTTTCCTCTGAATAGGAAGAAATCGCATCGATAATGAGATTTTTATCATTTTGTTCTTATTTGGAGCAAAAAAACATAAGTAAAAAGAGCAGTGGACTACAGCCAGTAAATTGAGTTCTGGTTGTGGGTCTATTAATACCAGATAATTCTCTACACAGCTTTGCATTTTCATTTCGGCCGTCATGGGAGGGAGTTTCACTCGGTCACTGCTAATATCTTTTACAGCACTAAAAATACGCAGACACATAGTCTAAAATTGGGGATCATAACAAGTTCCAGAGGGACGATCACCGCTGATGGTTCTCCTCAGGTTATTTTGGTTTGTTTTTGTTTTCCTTGTTGTTTGAGCAGGTTTTCAGTAAAATACAATGGCTTCTCTGGAACAAAAAGCCCAGGAAAACTCTCAGAAGAATAATTTTTTTTTCATGTATTTTCCCCTAGTTTTCAAAAAGTTATAAATCCTACAGCAAAGTTAAAGTCCAGATATCACATCCCATGTAATTACAGATGAAGGAGGTAGTAACAGGAACAGCGATAAAACTCACCGCAAGTATTCAATGGCCACTCTTCAACAGGTGAACGAGTTACGATTAATGAATTGTAGTTTATAATCTAGGTGCTTTTCTTTCACTCAACTTTGTATGCCATCGCAAAAAGCAAAAGAAGCTCCAGTTTTTCTGTTTAAAACACAACTTTTCCTGGAACAGATCTGTCACCTTCTTTGCATGAAACAGATTTCAGTCACTGCAGCACTAAGTGTCACAATGAGTATAAATCTTGATGATCAAAAGATACTCCCAGTATTTCAAGTTACAAATTCTCTGGTTCATCCCCTTTAAATAATGCACGTCAACGAGGAAGGGTAAAACCCAAACGTCCTTAGAACAGTTCTTTAGAACTATTTAGTAAGGAGCACAAAACTCTTATGACTCTGGAAAATGAAAATATGCATTTGAGACAACTGAGGACAGGACAGCATCCACTGTCTCCTGAGTTTCCAGGCTTGATGGGATAAACGCTTTTCAGGAAAGATGACCTGAAGACCTTCAAAGTTCCTTGGGAGATACATGGCCAGAAAACCAATATGACTGTTTCAAGCTTAATTAATAACAGAAAAAAAAAGTTACAACAGAAAAGGTGCTCCTTTAACTTTTACATGTCATATTTACTTTTAAAAGTGTCTAATAAAATAAACTCAGTAGTTGTTACAAAGAGAGACATCCTCTATTCGGTTCTTATCATAATGGCCCCACAGAAACATTCCACTGTAAGTTTGGGTTTCTAATGAGCAGCATTCTGTGTCTCAGGTTCAAAGTCATTTTCTTTAAACAGTCTATTTTATATGCACACAGAACCTTTTGATAATTCTTTAATGGATTACAGTGTAGACTTTAAAACAAGCAACTTTGTTGAATACCTTATTGTTTTTCTAGGCGGTTTCAAATCCCTTGATGTTTGGCAAATTTTTACAAAATTAATGAGGTTAACCTTCATTTTTCAGACTGGCAGAGTTACTTTATGTTAACATAGACCTCTTATTTAGAGATGACTCACAGTCAAGGACTTTTAAGTCTGACTTTATTTTGGGGAAAATTCTACTAAGCTCAAAGTAGATCTTACAAAAAGAAGCGTGGGACACATTCTTAAACACATGTAGGCAACTAAATACAGATTAATCCCGTTGAAAATGAATTAGATTTATGAAAATACAGACATATGAACTTAAATTTAAAGAGACATCAATAATGTTTTTCACTTTATAAGACTCCCTTCCATAGCTGCATGATATTCTGCCTTGTTCCTCCTTTGCGTGCCTGAAAATATGTGTCTTCATACAGGGGAAGTACTGGGAGAGCACCTAGGAATATAAAAGTGAACAGAGCATGGGGTCTACCATCAGGAAGTCAAAGTCTCATCGAAAAATTTCCCTAGCAAATTACGTGAATTAAAATGAAGAGCTACAGAGTGGGGATTAGGGAAATTAGGCCAAGAAATTTAAAAGCTGAAGTTGACATTTAACACCATGATTAAACAGAGTATCACACATGGTATAAAGTTGCCACAGAAATATTTGGTTTGTAAAATTTTAATTTACTTGCAGTTTGCAGGAAAATGCCTGCTGTATACAGAGGGGAAAATATAGGTTGTTGCAAAGTACCCCTGTCCAGATTTGAAAACATGTCCCTTATTTTGAAAAGTAAACGTTCAATTCACTCTAAAGAAGGCCCAGTGGAAAGACAGCTTTTAAACATTCCTTCCCTAAGCCACCGGTCCTCCCCCCTTGAATGTATTTGCACAGTCTTTCTGTGATTATGTTTTAGTTTGATTTTAGAATAACGGAAATTCATAGAATCACTGAATTCTTTGTTTAAAATACAAAAACATGCTTTGTACATAAGCCTTCTCATTTTATGCTACTTTGCTCCCCAATCTAACTAAATCACTGTCGGAGGGGATGAATCAGGCGATTTTTGCTACCTGAAAGGAAAACATAGGATTCGGCTTGGTTCCTTACTCTCTCAGTGAAGATACACACATCGCTCTTTAATAAAAACATGCCACCGAGTTTCCATTTCCCATAATTCCTTCTGCTTAGTGAACAAAGTCATAATAGGTATGTCAGAATGAAAACAGGGATAAAGTTCTTTCAAGCTGACGGAAATGCCTATGCAGCCTTTTATAACTGGAATACTGACCGTCAGCAAAACAGAGATTGGATGGCTCAAACAGAGCCCATATTACATCTGATTCACTGATCCCTTTCAAATTCTTGCCCCCAACCTCGGAGTAACACAAAACCTTCCTGAGTTCTGCCGGTCCTTTTGTCCGTTTGCAAAACAAAATACAACACAAGAATAAACTCTTAGGGGGTAAAACAGCATTTCCATTTGGACAATTATCTCCCTTTGGCTACCTTAAGATTCATGTTCTTTCTAGTTTTTCAGCTAGTAACTATCCATCACCTGTTATTTAGCAATCTGCTAGGTAAAAATATCTGTAGCTCTCCTAGCTTTCTCTAAAGAAGCAACTTAAATGAAAAGTCAATAGTAAATGTGCTTTGTGTACCCAGCAGCACTCAAAGTGCTTATAAGATAATTAGGACTGGTAAGGAGTCATTGGTTTTATACCTTAAACTGGGTAAGGATTCGAGATTAAATGTCAAAAGGATGTATCTGAGAATACTTGCTAAAATACAGAATTCCATAATTAAAGAAATGCACTCCATGTAAGATCGAAGATGTTCTAAGTGCAAAACATGCCTTCCAATAATTTTGCTAATAGAAAGAAACTGGATTCTTACAGGGTGCTTTTCCTCCCAGATTTCTGTAGACATTAAATACACCATGAAACTTTATGGGGTTTCAGACAGATTTCCTCCACGATGGCAGAACTACTTTTTACAATGACTTAGTGCATGTTGTGTTGTTCTGAAACATTCCCCTTTCAACTATTAACTTTCCAGTTCATACCATACACTAAATAGGCTAGGACAGCACAAGAATCTTGTGGGAAAGAAAGTCTACAGAAATACTCTGGGGCCATGCTGAACCCTGGAGGGTCCTGAGAGGCAGGAATAGGAAGAAAGGGGATTCCAGTGAGAAGACGAATGACTGAGCAGAATAAAGTGGGCGGATGACAGGTCCAGAGAAAGGCAAAAACCAGCCATTGCTTAAAATCTACTTCATATAAGGAGAACGTGGAAGATACATTTGTAAATTCAGTAAGGACATACAAGAGATTACTTGCAAAAATTCATGAGACAGATGCTGAAAGCTTTAGGGCGGGGGAAGCACACTCCGTGTTTGGGGACAAGGACCTAACGTAAACATTAAGGCTGGAATTATGAATGAAAACCCAAAGACTGGCAGAGTACTGACGAGGTCAGCGTTGGAGTCTGAACTAAGGAACCTCAAAAGGAGAAATATATACCCAGAGAGGGTGTGAAGATAGGATCCGGAGGAGAACCAATCTGATGTAAGGCTAAGGACTGGCTATGAAAGGAAAAGAAGAAATCGAAAAGGATCCTAGTGTTTTGAATCTGGCCGACTAGTGGGAAGATGAATGGAAATGTGTACAATTTAAAGGAGCAAGCAGTTTACGAAAGATCATTTTTTCAGAACCGCTGATTTAATTTGGCATTAAAACATATATATGAACTGCACATCTTCTGAGTGTCTGATGCTGGTGAGGTGTGGACAACTCACACATGACCATCTCTGGAGGAGCACCTCGCCACCCAGGGACAGAGACACACATAAATCATTTGCTTAGCTGAAGTCATGGGAATGGGGTGAAACCTTTCAGGGAGAAAGTCATGTCTAATCTAAACTTTTCCTGCCGAGATTATTTTGTTTACTCTTCTTATTGACAAAAGATACTTGGTACCCATCTCACAGGTATCTCTTCAAAAAGATTTTAAAAAATGTACTGATTTCAGCCCTCATCTTTTTTTCTCCCCCCTCCTTATTAAATGCATTAGTTTCTTCACTCATGGACCTTAGGTCATTTTTTTTTGTTTTTTTCCTCTGCACCATATTCAAACTTGCTGCTACCTTTTCAAATATAAAACTTACAAAACTGATTCCTTAAGCTCAAATGCGGTGCAAATCATTGTGGAGTTAAGAACATCTGAATACCTACTGAAAGTAAAATACTTTTCAGCTTTTGTAACTCCTCTCAGACTGTGCAATTGTTTGTAAGCTTAAAAATCTTTGGAAGTATGCATGATGAGTGAGCGATGCGAGTCCCATCTCTGGTATTAGGTATAGTGGCCTCTGTCAGTCATCCTTAAGGCTCTTGGCCCCTTGCTTAACACTCTTCTAGAGGCACGCCTTGGGTCTCATGTCATGAAACGTCCCTTCATTTCTCTCCTTTGCACAGCCATTGAAAGTTGTCTCTGATAAACCCACAACCTCTACTATTGGCCTCTCCTGCGAACCCACATTTCTGACAACTGAGGATTCTGAGGCTTGGTTCTGGGGGGTTGGGGGGATGGGGGGATGAGGACATCATGATGCTTGGGATGTCAGGTGTTCCTGGGCGCACTGGTGCAGTGATACTCTTTGCTCCCTGCATTTGTCCAGTGCTCCTTCTATTCTGCTCTTGGATTTAGGAGAGTGGTGTTGATATTTCAATGATTTCACAGACCTGATCGTATCTGATCCCTCACTTCAACCCGAGTAGGCAGCAACTCATATTTGCATTTTATAAATGAATTAATTATGGCTCAGGGAGATTAAGCAACCTGCCCAGGTTCCACAACTGTCAAAGAGAACAAACTACCATTATTAGGGACCAAATGAACTACAAATAATGACGGGTTTCTAGCTCACATTTAGTTTCTGGCTTGTTATAATTACCTATTTTCTGCTCTAGCACTGCCGAGTCTGGACTTCACAGTCTGTATCACATGTTTTTTTGTCAAATTCTTCTCACCACTAATTTGTAAAGAGCATTTTCTTCCAATTCTATGAGCTGTGGAGAGAAGCAAGTCCACAACATTTCGAGTCTTATGCGACTATTTAATAGATTGTGGTATTTTAGAGTGATTCTGTAAACACAAAGAAAGCAAACTTAAGGTCAGTCAACTTTGACAGTTCAAGAAAATGAGAGTATCAGACAACAACGAGTCAGTGTCTTCCGAGCTATTATTCTGGTGATAACGCATGTTTTAAGATTGGCAACAACTGACTGACGATGTCCAAAACAGAAGTAAGTCTCTTTTGATTAATTAAACACAGACACAAATTGTGAGTAGTGTTTATTATGGTAATATCTTAAAATGGTGTTCCTGAAGAATAAATAAGTATTTTCTTAGTTGGAGCCCGAGATGTTTATTGAAATTGACTGGGCATTTGTGCACAGAGCCTTGGAGTGAAGAGTTTAGGCAAGACTGTGGCACACTGCAGGCCTTTCCCCTTGCCTTGCTGTACAGGTAAGACACTGCTCTTTAGCAAAGGGAACGATAACGTCACGTGTCTTACTGTCTGACCAGGATAACAATAAGAACGCTACCTTATTGCTTTAGGGCGCCTTGGCAGTTACACAACTGCCTTTCTAGAAGCCAAGGCACATCATGATTTCAGGTATGGCGGTACTCCAAAAACTGAGTACCAATGGGCAGGGCCCACCACACCAGCAAAATAATTAACTCACTTCCAAGTCGCTAAAATTCCGTGACGGACAGATCATGTTCATGTTCTTAGGTCCGTGCCCGGATAAAAATTGTGTTTCTACAATCTGCATTCAACACAAAAACTCTAAGTTTTACCTCCTGTTAACAAAAGTGTCAGGGACAAAATTATCCGTAGGTAGCAAAACTGGCAACTGCTTGAAAAGCATCAGAGGCAGGAACGCAGAGAAAACACTAGAAGTAGAAGCTGAACCAATGGAGTCCAGCTGAGCTTTGATATACAACTCGGCAAACCCTCACTATGGTAAATACTGCCCTACTAAGTGCAACAATATTAAACACAGGCCACCAAGACAGATGACTCCAGTCCTGGCCCCACCAGAGACTCACAGTATAATGAAGGAGAAACAAATATCAAGGATTTTAGTTCATTATTCTCATAATGAAAGATCTTTGGTCCATTGACTCAGCAGTTATGCCAAAGATGCCTCTCCATATACCACCTCATTTAATCCCAAGGACTACTATAAAAGGTAGACGTTATTTTAGAGATGCAAAGAAAAAAAAAAGTTAGAGAGAGATAAAGTACCAGGGCCAAGTTCACGCAGTGGTACAGCCAGTATTTAAACACAGTTGTGTGATTCCAAAGCCAAGTACACGTTTTCCAAATGCTTCACTGCTTGTAGTTATGGGAGAGGGGTCCATAGTGAGCACAAGTTGAGAGTAAGAACACGAGCCATAAATTGATATCATTATGAATAAAAATGTCTTTCCCTTAGGAATCACGCTAGATTATACATTTACAGAATAATGAAATCTTTATCATTTGGTGCATTCTTGAAACAATCTCTTTTTAATGCGCCTGTTTATAAAACTGGTTTCCTGAAGTGAAAATTTGCCCATTCTACTTAAAATCAGGTATCCGGAGGCACCTGGGCTTCATAAATGACTTTTCCATGGGGAAAAAAAAAATCAGAATTCATTTAATTTCTCACTGAAATCACGCATCAAGTTTTATATGAAAGAAGAAGAATGAATTTCCATTGAGTACTTTCCACTTTAATCAAAGCCTGAATCAAACCCAAGACTCACCAGGCAATGTGAAAAAATGGACAGTCAGCAGGCGTCTGTGTGTTTTCAATGGATAAGTGTCCATGACAACAGGAAAAAATGCCGCAGCAGTGCAAGCACCACTGTGAGCAGGCTCAGAGAGATTAGGAACAGAATGAGCCTAGAGATCAATCTACCTCTCTCCCTTCCTTCCTCTAGGTGAATCATTCTTAACGGAGTTTGGAAGCATTGCAGAAGCGTGCACCTGCCTCCATGTTACTTTTACACCTGTTCCTGAGCCGATAGAGGGCCCAGATGCTGAGTGCAGCCCATCTAGCACTTTACAACAATCCTACACCTTACATATAGTTCAGAAACAACTTTTAAAGTTCCCAGTAACAGAATGAATGAAATGAATAAAAATATAAATCTATGTCCTAAAAATGAATATGTAAAAGTATACATTCCGTTGAAATGGTCCCCATTACCTTAAGAATTTTACCCCGATTTCACTTAAATATAAGTTTTTTAGCTCATTGAGGTGTAAGAGACAAATAACATTGTGAAGATATTTAAAATGTACATCACGATGATTTGATATATGTATCATTGTGAAAATATTCCTCCCATCCAGTTACTAAACACATGTATGACCTCACGTATATGCACACACACACACACACACGCACACATATGTGTATGTATTTTTGGTGAAAATAAGTTCTACTCTCCTAGAAAATTTCGATTACACAATACAACATTATTAACTATGGTCACCATGTTATACATTAAATCCTCAGACCCTATTCATCGTATAGCTGAAAATTTCTAAATACAATTAATGAAAGAAATGAATTAACAACAAGAAATGACTCTCCCTTTAAGTAGTTGTCAGTAACTTTTGTTATGCCTTTTGTAGTTACAACTGAGAAAAAGCTCCACACTAGGAAGGAAATCATCACCATAAAAACAGAAAATAGGAAAGCTAAAGCTGGTATATTTGAAACACCAAACTGGTTAATAAGCACTTTTTAGTAATGATATATGTGCTTTTATATTTTACTAACACATTTTATTGTTAAATATTTTTGACTGTATGAATATGGGAATCTTAAAATTGAGATATTACGTTTTTAACAATTGATTTTTTTTCTGTTTAGTCATAAACAAAATTTTCTGCTTTTATAATACCTAATAACATAACATTGGAATTATTGGAATAATGCTTTCTTTATTTACTCTACTTTAAGAGTATTCTGTTTTTTTTTTTTTAAGATTTTATTTATTTATTCGACAGAGATAGAGACAGCCAGCGAGAGAGGGAACACAAGCAGGGGGAGTGGGAGAGGAAGAAGCAGGCTCCCAGCGGAGGAGCCTGACGTGGGGCTCGATCCCATAACGCCAGGATCACGCCCTGAGCCGAAGGCAGACGCTTAACGACTGGCCACCCGGGTGCCCCTCTGTTCTATTTTTCATGTTGAAAATGAGTAAAGTCATTTCACTTGTCTTATAAAATCATTCATTCATTCAGCAATTAGTTACTGAGCCCTTCTGTGTAGGCACTGCTATGAACCCTAGGGATACAGAGGTGAACAAAACAAACACACACACACACACACACACACACACACATTTAAGAAAAATTAAGGCAACATTTGCATTGTAAAAAAAGTTTTCACAGGAAATTAAGGTTTTAAAAGTATGATCTTGCCATCTTTCTGTTTGAAGTCTATGAAATGAAAGGATTTCACCATTTTCCATTAAAGAAGAAGGAAAAAAAACAGAGTAATTAGAACTAGTAACTTCTGATAGGAAACTAGACCTGACATAGGAATGGAAGGAAGGCCAGAGCTCCTTCCCACTGAAGAGAAGAAATGTGCATATCTGGAAAACAGGCTTGATCTGGAGAAGCTGAGGGAGACGTGACTTTTAAGGGCCCTTAAATAAGTTCCTTAGTGGTTGATGGCACTGAGTTTTCATTATACTTCATTTCACTTCAAACTTTGTGGCTTTTCCTCATGAAATAAATATCCCACCAGCACTATTCTTATGATCGTCATCTTTGAAAAAGATCATTTTTACATCAAATTAAAAGAATAAAGTAAAGACAGAAGAAATGTTTGCCCTAAGATCAAAAGCTGGACAGAGACCCAAAGGACCCAAAGATGCCACGTTTACAAGTGAACGATCACAACTGACAGGATCAACAGTGAAGGCCCCACACCGGCAGGACCGCTCATCTGTTTCTCAGCCTCTTGGTATTTTTGAACAGAGATACAGAAACACAGGGACCTGCTGATAGTGTGTTAATTTTTGGCTGGACCCTGAAGGGGAAATTCCACAAACTGCTCCACTTCTTGGCTGTTCACCTCTTTGTTTCTCTGAGATTTTCCTGGTATTCCTCCAATAAACAATCCTGTTGGCTTAAGCTGGTTTCTGCTATTTGCAACCAAAAGAACATTAATATTATATTCCCTCCCACTGGTCCATTTTATATACGCAGTTGAATTCACCTTCCTTTTTTCTCATCATCCTGCTGAGAACTTTCAATGTTTCCTACTGCCGGTAAGATAAAATGAAATCTACCAACATTCCACTCTTCTCTGTATGATACTCATAGGCTTTCGAAACCAAGTCCAAGTGCACAGATAGGGCACTACCTAGACTAGATACTAGATACTAGAAACTACCGGTGAACATTACTTTAATCATGTTTGTGATCAAATGCAAATCAAACCAAATCATCAAATTATGAGACGTGGAAGCTTGCACAAGTTTACTGCTCTAAGCCTCACTTACTCTTTAATAAAATGAAGATAATATTATTTTGTTCTTAGAGTTATGTTAGCGATTTAAAAATACTATATATAAATAAATAAGTAAATGTCATATTTTTTATACTTATATTTAATCACCTAGAACAAGGCCTGGCACAAAGGATGTTTTCAATAAATGAGAGTTATTTTTATTTCATTATGACTTAAATCTGCATCTCAAACCCAAAATCTTTCTTGAGATTCAGAGACACAGATTTAATTGTCTACATGACCTTTCCGTGTGGACATACCTCAAATCCCAAAATCAATCTGTACAAAAGAAAAATTAACAACCACATTCCTCCCAACCTGGGTTCTCCTCCATCCCTTACCTTGAAGCGTGATACCATCTGCCAGGCACAGAGCTGCAAATATGATAATTTTAGAATCCTGCCTCGATCAGCTAGTTTCCACGACCTGTAGACTTCCCCCTTTAACACCTAGATACATCCTCTCTGCTTCTCCCTGCACAAAGACCCTCTACACTGCTCATCAGGCCTCCAGGGGGAGCTTCCTAACCAATATACTTTGCCTTTGCTACACTCATCAAATCTACCTTCCCGACGACTAATGAGTCTTTCTACAACTCAAAGCTGATCAAGTTTAAATCTATTAATAGCTCTCCATTGATTAGAGAATGAAGATGTACTCTTTGGACAGTTACACATGTCCTTGACAATGTGGCCATGTCTAACGTTAATTCTCTCATTATGCCTTGTTAGTGACCTCCACTCCAATCAAATCCACCTGCACCCGCCGGACTGGGGTCAGGCTGCCCTTGCCTTCTTCGTGCTGGGCCTTCTGAATGGACTGCCCTCACTGCAGCGCCTGGCAGGTGGCTACACAGCTTTCCAGGTCACTTCCAGCTGATACGGCCCTCCTCCCCGTGTCTGTGCTCCAGCTGTCACCCTTAAACACTTCTCCCATAGCACTCACACTCGTGTTTCACATGCCCAGGTATATATTTTCCCAAGCTGAAGGGCAAAGTTGTGCCTTACTCCTTTAGGGGCTCTGGTGCTCAGCTCAGGCCGGGTACACAGCAGGCCCTTCCTATGTGCTTGCTGAATGAACAAAGGTAACAAACAGAAAGAGACAGTGGAGGGAATTTAGACTGTGAATTCCAAGAATGAGAAACAAAGTTCAGAGTATGGTTCGGAATTTGTAGACGTTCAGTATCTCACAGGATCCACAACAATACAGAAAATGCTAAGTGTTGGCAATTATGATTTCTACTAATTAAGAAAACATTCCGTCGTAGTTATTCAGAATACCCTATTTCAGGTAATCAAGTGTGTGATGAAGCTGACACATTGTTCCAGAAGGGGTTGAGTCAGTGTTGGTTTTTGTAAGATAGCTACTGCCCTTAAGTGACAATTTAAGAGTGTTATCAATGCTCTAAGTCTAAATAATTTAAATATGATGCATTACTGAGAGATAACATAAAATAGCTTACTTACTTTCTAGTAATTTGTGACCATCTCTTATATTGTTGGGAAATTTGGGCAACTTTAATTAATTTGCACATAACTTCCTTGGTGGGTAGTGAAATGGTCAGAAAAAACCTGGAAGATAAAAACACACTGGGAGAATCTGCTTAATAGCAGATTAAAATACAGAATTATTTCTTCAAAAATGTTGGTAGCTATAGCGCCCATAGTGAAACATTAAGAGTATATGCAAAGATGTTGTCAGAAACCAAAAAATAAGAATGTTTTTTGACATAAACTGATTCAGGTGGGAAGGGATATAAATATAAACCGTAATTGAGAGGAAAATCTTACGTTATGGAATCAAATTAAGTCTTAATACAAGACTCAGTACTAAGAAAAATGCTCTGCAAATTTACAGAGTTCATCCTAGGTAACAGACCTTGTATGAAATATTGTCACAGATCAGAATAAAATTGATGCATTTTATCCATTAGTTTTCAACCTAATCGGTAAAAAAAAAAAAAAAACTAAAAGAAAAGAATAGATGTTTTGATAGATTTTTAGATGAGCTATGCCTTTTAACTTTAAAAAATAGTCTTTCCAAAAAAAAAACAAAAAACAGTGTTTGGAAAGTTTGGCCTTTCCAAAGAACTTCACTCAGAGCAAAATCGTAATTTTGCATTTAAAATTTCACTTCTGCTGAACTGCAGTAATGGATAAAAGTGAAAGGAGGCATGACTGATTAAGTACAAGTAAATTTCTTCTTTCAAAGAAGCCTTAAGGTAGGTACACAATATTATCTTTGTGAAATCAAGGGGAGGCTTGCAAAAGGAAGACTATGAATTTTAAGAATCATGCATTACTGGGATGTGTTAGAAACCAAATGATTGTATTTGATGTGATTCCTACAGGGATTCCTTTACACTTCAGATCTTCCGTGGTCTTGCGATCGGCCGTGCTCCAGGCAGTTCAACAAACAAATTACCATCACTTCCCTAGGAAGTGGCTTCCTAGCTATAGGAAAAGCAACTAAGTTACAAAAAAGCACTAAGATATTTAAATACCTAGATGCTTGCTAGGAGCTAGAAAGAAATGAGATACTGATAAAAAGTAGATATCTATCATTGAAAGCCTTGGCCGTCTATATTCATAGCTGAGCAAGGAAACATCAAATACTTTTCATTTTACACCTCATGATGTTTTAAGACCAGAGGTTAAGATTAGCCTGCCAAGCGGCCAAAAGATTGAAGTACTTACGATTACCTTTTTAAAATAAAGGGGGAAAAAAACCAACTTGCCTTCTGAAACCATGTGAGACTTGAATTCAGTGGGTATCAGGTAAGGGAAAAAAATTAAGTTTTTACCTAACTATCCAAGTTCTTATCTTAAAAGATTTTAGATTGACATCAACAGATTGTTTCCGTATGAAGAATAAGGCCTTGGTAAGATTGAACTGCGATCGATTTTAACCTTTATTTAGTGTTTAATGCTAAAAAACTGAAGGGGGAGGGGAGCGGAAGTAAAATTTCCCATTATCCCTGTGCTTCCCTTACCTGCTTTTCACTTGAAATTATGGGCGGAGATCTTATTACGTGAAATGTATACACAGACCCAACCCGGCACAAATGTACCTCACACGGTGATAAATAATGATTCCGGTTGTTATAAAGAATAACTGTATTTGATATGTAATATGGGTCAAATGCCCCCCAAAGCATTCCAAGTGGGTACCTAGAGACCGACATGAAAGTTTTTTGGCATTTCTTCAAGAGTACGATGTTACTCATGATGCTATTTCCCCGTGCACATGAAGGTGTTTCTGCTTAATAAATCTGGAGCAGCGTAACCATGACGTGAATTTGAATAAGCAAAGAACGCCGCACCCCTCCCTAAATGCAGCAGTCTCGCCACGTTAGAATAAGCAAACACGGCCAGCAAAAACAACAAACTGAATTTTCTGCTGAACCAAGAACGACATCGGGAGCTCGATTTTCATCAACGGCAGCTGAAACAGCCCTCGCCTCCCACTTCTGCAGGAAAAAAGAAAAAGAAAGAGAAAGAGAAAAAGAAAAAGAAAAAGAAAAAGAAAAAGAAAAAGAAAAAAAAAAAAAGAAAAAAACCCAGAAAACAGACAATACCATGGGCATGCAAGCAGGGGGACAAAACTTGTCAGGCTAGTCACTGCACTCCCGCAGTCACAAATGCTATCTAGGCTCTCTTTCATTGCCTGACCCCCTGTGCTACTTCTCGTCACTGTGCGGTCAGAGGAATACACGGAAATTCTTGAAAAGATTCTGCCGGTGTCACATCATCTGTTGGAAAAGTTTTCAACCAGAGGGCTGCTGATTGATTTGTTTGGGGTCATGCGGAGGTAAAAGGAAAAGTCTGAAAAAAATAAGCACTTAGAAGTGATGACTGGCGAATCCAACCAGCCAGGGGGATGCATTTCAAAAGCCCCCTCTGTGATGAAGCCACGAAAACGCGCTGTGGCCGCGTCGTACTTGCACCAAAACAACAGTCTATTACAGTCTGGGCGGGTCTTGCCAATTCACCTGTTACAATGCCAAACACGCTCCCGAGACTCTGGCTTCTGTGAGAAAGGAAACTCTTCACACAGAGATGAAATGAACAGTACAAACACACGCCGTGGTAGTACTGAAGCGGAAGTTAGATGGAATAAAGAAGATTGATAAAACAGGTGGAAAACATCTTCCGCTTGACTAGACTATTAATGGGACCAGAGAAGTGCCAATGAGCTACAAAAATTCTATATGCATTTGCTCATTACACCCGGTGTATGGACCACAAGGAAGCTAAGTTACTAGATTAACTCATCACTGGATAGTATCTGTGACAAGGCCACATGCACATTAAATGTCAAAAAGTAAACAACTGGGGCGCCTGGGTGGCGTAGCGGTTAAGCATCTGCCTTCGGCTCAGGGCGTGATCCCGGCGTTATGGGATCGAGCCCCACATCAGGCTCCTCCGCTATGAGCCAGCTTCTTCCTCCCACTTCCCCTGCTTGTGTTCCCTCTCTCGCTGGCTGTCTCTATCTCTGTCAAATAAATAAATAAAAAATCTTAAAAAAAAAAAGTAAACAACTAGCAACAACAACAACAACCAAAAACCTTCCCAGCACATCGTACAGACCTGATTCCTGCTTTTAGAAACTCAATATAATTTAACCTGCATGCAATTAATGATTATTATGATGGAAATCATTTCAATAATTTGAATTATTATACAGCAAATATTCACCAGCTTCCTCTTCCCACTATGGGCAGAATATACTTTCCCATTCCATTGATGCTGGGCTTGGAAATGTGTCGTGTTTTGGCCACTGGGACGTCCGTGGGCGTGGCACAAGCAAATGTTTGAAATGTACTATGAAGCTTGCCTTCTTGGAGGATGCCATCACCATGCAAACGGACGTGTCCTGGCTACCCACTAGTTAAGGAGGGTGAAGGGAATGGGGGGCACATCCAAGCTCAATCTGCAGCTTGTATCCAAGCCCAGCCTGGATCAGTTGAGCCCTACCCAGCCCACCAATGCATGAGCAAGAATCACGACTGCTGTCCTGGCCACTGAGTTTTGGACTGGTTTGTTTGGCAGTATGGCTTTTGCAATAGCTAACTGAGATTAGCAATATTAATATTGGTCCAGCTAATATAGCATCATAAATAGTGCCTGTATATTAAATGATATAGGGTGAAATGAAAATACGGAGATTTCATTATTGCTGATAGAAGACATATAGTTATAAACCTTAGTCAAAGTGGACCTTCTTGGTTTTGCCCCCCTCCAACCTTTTCAGGCACCAAAATGGTCACTGTCTATTCATTTGTCTCTTAAAACAATTCCCCTAAGGTAACTTTATCCCCCTTACTGATAAGGAAATCGAGACTCACAGAGGTTAAGTAATTCAGACCACAGAGTTAATAGGTGGCAGCTTTTGGTTTCAAGTAGGTGCTTCCCTAATACTTACCATATTTCAGGAAAGTTTTTTCTATTTAAAAATGTTTAACGGAGGAACAAGCCAACTGCATCGAGGAGATATAATGTCTTTTTCACTTTTGTTGCTCTGTAGGGACTCATCTGGCACTGAAATAGCTCTCCCATTCCCACTCCCAGATGGTCCACTTGACAAGGAGAGGCCTCTGGGGATGCCTGAAAGCTCTCTTCTTGCAAAGGAGAAGTACAGCCTAGAAAATTCCTAAGATAGCCATACATTTTAGCTCAAGAGGATACCTTAAAAAAGTTTTCTTCTTTTCATCTCTGACCATTAAGTTAGTTCAGTCTTGACAGGGACTACGCAAAAGAAAAATCAGAGTTGTTTTTGTGTTTGTTTTTATTTAAACATACATCTCTCTAACCAGGTGTATTCCTAATTAAGCCATGCTAAGAACTGAAAATACTTAATTCTCTCAATTTCTTTTCTGCCCATTCTTTTTTTTTTAGAAAGGGGTGCAGAGGGGGAGGGAAAGAATCTCAAGCAGACTCCCTGCTGAGCACGGAGCCAGACTTGGGGCTCAATCCCAGAACGCCGAGATCATGACCTGAGCCAAAATTAAGAGCTGGACGCTAAACTGACTGAGCCACACAGGCGCCCCCTCCTTTCCCGATTCTAAATCTTACGCATACTTTAAAAATCAATAACTATGAACATTTTTCTATGAATGTTTTTCCTGAGGTTGCTTTTAAAAGATGCTGATGCACAGACTGAGTCCTTCTAAGCATTATATTAAATTATTATTAATATTTCTATTGTTCAGATCAGCTTTTATCAGATAGATTTCCAAATATGTCAGACTAGTCAGGCTACTGCTATTTCATGGTAGTGGAAACTGAAGTATAGCAAACATGACACTGGGCAAAGATCTTTCAAAACTTCAAGATGTGGTAAAACTAGATATAATGATGAGGAGTAACAGTGACCTTGGGAAGACGCCAGGTGCACTAAAAAAATAACCCCTGCATAATTAATAGGATGATGTTATCTCTACAGACAGTAATATCAGGCTTGCAATTAAAGATGTCTGCTCATCCTCAGAAATGCAGTCTATAAAGAAAAAGGAGGAATTTGCATGTAGAATGGTACATTCTATGTCAGAATCATCCCAGTAGCGCTCAGGAGTGCCTGACTTTGAAAAATTAAGAAATTCAGTGCCAACCATTTTCAAAAAAATAAAGGTAATTTAATCTTTTGCTACAAATGGATCATACACCAAAATGCTTCCTACCAGCTGCAGAACTGCCCCACCCTTGACGCAAGACTCTTTGTGAATAAGTTTCCCAGCACACATTATGTGGGTCCTGTTAGGAAGGCCTCTATGTCTACAGGAAGACAGCCTACATGGCTCAACCACTGCAATGTGGTAAATACCGTTATGTACTTTTCTAGGAAATCAGTGTGTAACGATGACAACTCTGCCATGGCATTAATTTTTACTGAGAATAATTATAAAATTATTTTACTGAGAATAATTATAAAAAAGGATAGTCTAATGAACTCATGCTGATCGTCCAGATTGGACAATTATCAGAATTTTACCACATATGTTTCATCTGCTCCCTTTTGTCACTGCTTAAGTACTTGAAAGCAAATCCCTGATCCCATTGGTGTGCACTTCAAAAAACATGGAACACTTTCTTAGAGATTCACAATGCCACTGCAGCCCTAACACAGTTAATGCTTACTGCTTGGCATCACGGAATAACCAATCTGTGAAGTTAAAGCAAGTTTCCTTTTCCAGCATAATCTGCTTTACAAGGGAAATTCTTTCTTTTTTTTTTTGTTTTTTTTTTGTTTTTTTAAGATTTTATTTATTTATTCGACAGAGATAGAGACAGCCAGCGAGAGAGGGAACACAAGCAGGGGGAGTGGGAGAGGAAGAAGCAGGCTCCTAGCAGAGAAGCCTGATGTGGGGCTCGATCCCATAACGCCAGGATCACGCCCTGAGCCGAAGGCAGACGCTTAACCGCTGTGCCACCCAGGTGCCCCACAAGGGAAATTATTTCTATATCCCAACACTGTGCTGGTTTTCCAAAAGGAAAAATGAAGAGAACGTGATTAGAAAAATCATAATTTCCATTTTGAGTTTATTACACATGGAAAATAATTTGTGTATGGGAGTTATAACTAAGAGAAGACACTATATCAATATGTATATAGCCTTGTAATTAAATAGATAAAGGAGGGGCGCCTGGGTGGCACAGCGGTTAAGTGTCTGCCTTCGGCTCAGGGCGTGATCTTGGCGTTATGGGATCGAGCCCCACATCAGGCTCTTCTGCTATGAGCCTGCTTCTTCCTCTCCCACTCCCCCTGCTTGTGTTCCCTCTCTCACTGGCTGTCTCTCTCTCTGTCAAATAAATAAATAAAATCTTTAAAAATAAATAAATAAATAGATAAAGGAAGAGAAATCATTACTTGAACTTTAACTTATATTTAGGCTATAGCAATAGCAAAAAAAAATTAAATTTAAACTTCTCAGTGTTCATTGTCATTAAAAGGCATACATGAGTGGGGGCCCCTGGGTGGCTCAGTCCTTAAGCGACTGCCTTTGGCTGGGGTCGTGATCCCAGCGTTCTGGGATCGAGCCCCACATTGGGCTCCCGCCGCATTGGGCTCCCTGCTCGGCGGGAGCCCTGCTTCCCCTCTCCCACTCCCCCTGCTTGTGTTCCCTCTCTCGCTCCCTAGCTCTCTGTCAAATAAATAATAAAATCTTAAAAAAAAAAAAGGCATACACAAGTAAACTCCAAAGGACCTCCTTTCTTAAATTTATTTAAAGAAAGGTAACATCTTATTTAATGGTTTGCTTCTCTATAATGTCTTACTTATATTTATTTGGAAAGGTAGAGAAATTCCAAAGATCACAGAGAAGTGTTTTAAAGTTATTAAATAATGCTCTAACCTCAGTGATGCCAAGGCATAGAGAGAGAGAGAGAGAGAGAGAGAGAAAGCAAGCACATGGGAACAAAGTAGAAACTGGGAAAGCACTGAAAGTGAAAATACATGCCATGACAAAGTGGCCAGACGCTTTCTGGGTGCCTCTACTTGTTCAGCATCAACAAATAGTTCACTGAAATCAGTAGACTTATGTTTTGAAGCTTAAAAAATTAATCTCTCTCCTTCAGATCACACTTCATGTGTTATAGGCTGCATTTTGTCACCCCCAAATTCATATGTTGTAACTCTAACCCTCAGGCAGAATATGACTGTATTGGGAGATAAGACCTTCAAGGACGTAATTAAGGTGAAATGAGGTCATAGGGGTGGGTTCTAATCCAGTATGACTGGTGTCCCTATAAGTAGAGAAAACCTGGGGAGAGACACGCAAGTACCCAGAGACAAGACCACGTGAGGACACAGCAAAAGGTGGCTGCAAGCCAAGGAGAGACGGCTCAACAGAAACCAAACCTGCCGACACTTTCATCTTGGACGTCCAGCCTCCAGAACCGTGAGAAAGTAAGTTTCTGTTGTTTAAGCCACCCAGTGTGTGGTGTTTTGTTATTATGACAGCCCAGGCAAATTAACACACTCTGCAACACTGAAAACTCTAAATATTAGTCATTGACTTCGTTTACACTCAGTCAGGTTAGTAAGACCTTAATTTTTTCAATATTAAGTATTAAACATTTTTTAAGATTCTAATATAGATCACACCTAAAAGTAAACTAAAATTCATTAAAATTACCAAATATTCAGTCAGTAATCCACTTTCTGTTTGATCAGATCCAGAGTTATTATTATTTTTTTGGTGGGCGGGGAAGGTGCAAACTAGGTCACAGATGATGTTGTGTATTCCTATCAGGAGGCGATAATAGATTTTCTTTCTTTTAGTTGTAGGTGATCATTGCCTAGACCCACTATCTTAATAAGAGACACAAAATGGTGATCATCAATTTCTATAACTCCTTCTTCATTTATTAGCTGAAATATTCCTATAAAAAAAGAACCCACTTGCACCATCTACTCATTACAGGGTTAGCATGAAATAATCATCACGGAAAAAACAATATAAATACATTATTTCCCCTTACTGAACACTTTCAAAACAGTGACCAAAATGGGTTAGTTTCTCTTTTCCACTGCAGATATTAACCTCGTTAACGCTCACGCTGACCCAGCCTGGAGAGACCTTTGTATTAAACCAGTAATTGTTCATAGTTACACTGCTGTGTGGTAGGGCAACGTGGTATTCCAAGTCACCCCCAACCATCTCGCCATAGACACAGACTTAGCCATTCCTTCAAAGAGCCCTCGTTCCTTCTGGTGAACCCCAATATGGATCTCTGGGCTACTCATTGTTACTAGAAGGTCATTGCTTTCAGGCATCTTCAAAGGATACAAATAAATCTGTAATTTTTTGAAAATGCATTTTGATACTTCTCATTCAAATTCAGGATGTCGGGATGTCAGTAACACTGATCTTACTCCTCTATCTGCTTCCTTTCTCTCCCAAGCAAAAGCATGGTTACTCACTTGCTTTACCCCACAACACAGACCGACAACAGTTTCTAAGAATAACACTATTACCAAATATAACTGTGAGACAGTTTAAAATTTTACCTCTTTTCTTTAGATCTCAGAGTCTATCCCAGTGAGGATGTACACTCAAATTTCTGTGCCTTAGTAACATTTGAAATGATTCTTCTCTGTGTTACTGGTTATACCAGCAACTGCTTTATACAATGAAGTTATTTATTTCATCTTTAATAGCTGTCTTTATTTTGTTGGTTTTGTTTTATACTTATGTAAAATATGGACACATTTTGGGACACCTGGGTGGCTCAGTCGGTTAAGCCTCCTACTCTTGATTTCGGCACAGGTCAGGATCTCAGGGTTGAGAGACTGAGCCCCGTGTCGGGCTCTGTGCTGGGTGTGGAGTGGAGTCTGCTGAGGATTCTCTCTCTCTCTCTCTCTCTTCCCCTCTGCCCTCCTCCCAGCTCGTGCTCCCTCACTCTCTCTCTTAAAAAAAAAAAAAAAAAAGTATGGACACATTTCCAGAGTCAAATCCACAAAACACTGGCTCCCTTAGATAAACAGTAGCAATGTTTATTTAAGTACTTTCCTTAGCTGCGTTGTTTTCACTTAATATGTTATTGGAAGGATCTCTCCACAGCAGTCTACAGATAGCTCTCATTCCTTTTTAATCTGCAGGGTGCTTCGTCAGATGGTTGTACTATAATCTATTCAACCAGTTCCCAACTCATGGTCATTTGGTTTGTTACCGTCTTTAAATTTTATAAACAGCTGCAATGAACAGCCTCGTTCTTTCCAATAAACAAGTGACGATCATTTTTCTAGCCGTGTTTCTATTTCTTTTTTTAAAATTTAAAAATAATTTAAAATGGCTAAAATAATTTAGCTAAAATTATTTCACATTTTAGCTAAATAATTTCAAAAGGCTAAAATGATTTCCAAAGGAAGGGGATATAACGCAATAGGATAGACTCCTGGCAACTACTCACGCCCTTGTCCGCTAACTGAATGAATTTAGCAACTTTTCCCACAGAAAATATAGAACTTATTCAACTAAGGACCACAGTTTATAATCTAATATATTCAACTGGAGTCAACAAGAGTCTCTGTTTTGTACATCCTCATTATTTTTATAGCATACTATAGAAGAAAAGTGTTAAAATTCCTAAGCTTTCTAAGAATTATAAAATCATTTTTTTTTAAAGATTTTATTTATTTATTCGACAGAGATAGAGACAGCCAGCGAGAGAGGGAACACAAGCAGGGGGAGTGGGAGAGGAAGAATCAGGCTCATAGCAGAGGAGCCTGATGTGGGGCTCGATCCCAGATCGCCGGGATCACGCCCTGAGCCGAAGGCAGACGCTTAACCGCTGTGCCACCCAGGCGCCCCTATAAAATCATTTTTAAATCCGCTCCCGATACTGTAAAGCAAGTAGCCCACATCATACGACTGACGGAATAATGCAAATACTCACCACCCTGACATGAAGTCAGGTGTTACAGCAATAAGAGCTTCTCAAATTTTAATGGTACAACATTGAGAAAAATGGAACGAAACAACCCAAGTTGTGAAACGCATCTCTCATCAAAGCGTAACAATCTCCAGGATTGTGAAAACTATATTATACTATGTAAAAAAAATAAGCAGTACTTTAGAAAGTCGCAATTCAATGTTCGATCTGAGGAGCACTGCACAGCCCTCCTAAGTCATTTGTATGGTGATTTTTAAGAAATAAAAGCATACGGCTTTGTAAAATTCTATGTCTTTCTTTAAAACGTACTTGAAAAAGAAATCACATCCCAGAATTATTACAGGGGTAACAGCAACGTTTGTATTACATTTCTTGTATTTTGAATCTGAATCGTTTTCCTGGAGATGTCACTACTAGAACATTGTCACTATTTGGTGTTTTCTTGTTTTGTTTTGTTTGTTTAAGGCAAAATGGGCAAGGGAGTCACCAGCCAACAACCACGAAGGAAGTCCATTGACGGAGGGCAGAAGAATACCCTATTGTGTGGGAGGGATGGGAGGGGAAGCGGTCTTTCTCATCTGGAGCAAAGAGAAATGGGGCAAGCCAGCAAGTTATTTATGGTGACTCACACCCACAGCCAGAGCAGATCTCTCTCCCCTGTTGTACTGAGCACGAAAGCATCATTAACACATCCTAATACAAACTTTTCGCAGGGACTCTTTTCTCATCTACATGCAAAACTAAATGTCAGCAGGAGGCCGAGAGCTTCTGGAAGCTCTAAGAGAAGCTTGAACTCCATAATGATCTGCAGCAGGGTATCAGCTGAGACAAATTGACTTGACTAGGACAGATCTGACAGCATAACAGCATATATGTAAAACTTCACACCATTTAAGCTACACATCCCTGGGATTTGTAGACAAAAGTATCCTCTTTCATGCTTCAAAAAGCATTAACCGACTTTTCTACATTTTCTTCCTAAAGGAGCTTCCGATGATTATTGGTAACCCATCTATAGTCTACAATCTTCAAAAATCACTAGTGCCACACTACACTGCATATAACCAGCCCCAATTTATTCTATCATTAAGATCGACTTAGGCAGAGGAAAAAGTAATATAATATTTATTGCCTGCCTGAGAGGCACTATCGGCCAAAACAACTTAAAATATATGCTGTCCTTCCTTTATTTCTCCAGACATGTCTGGATGAGAAACATCTGGAGATTTCTTAAAAACTATGAATTCCTCAAAGGGGGGAGCGGGGCAGAGGGAGATTTTCTCTCTCCTGTGTCAAAAGGAACCTCAAGTCTGAAGGTGACATTTGTTTGGAAGCAATTCCTGGGGATTTGAACAGTTTCTCTCTTCCCTGTTCTTTCGCTGGCTTCCTAAACTAGTAATTTTTCCATGAAGCACTAGCCTCAGCATGTGAAGATATACCAGAGTGTGGTAAGAGGGAAACAGAAGGGTGCCGATATAAGAAAAGGGAGGAAGGGAGGAAGGAAGGAAGGAAGGAAGGAAGGAAGGAAGGAAGGAAGGAAGGCAAATAGGGATGGATGTAACTATTCACCTCCCCCAGTTCTAAGGCGGCTTGAAGAAAAAGAACAAATAAATGAATGTGCTGAGCCAACAAACCAGAGTATTCAGAAACCTGGAGCCTATTTAACAAAGGTATAAAGTCCAAATTAAAATGAATATTACTTAAAATGGGAAAATACACTGTCAAAATTACTGGAGCCTTGAGAGATTCAGGTCTCATTCTTCAGAGATCTCTTCAGGCAATTTACCAGAAGTGTTTCCAGATTACAACCTGGCCTCTCT
>NW_024424230.1:42155924-42264389 GCF_017311325.1 Ursus maritimus | reverse complement strand
GGAGCCCTGAAATAACTTTCAGCAAAGCCATCACTCAGGGTCTAAAAGTGAAGGGCCTTGAACTTCCAGCTTCCTTAGATTCTTGATAAACCTGCCTTTGCTGCCTCCTACTCCGTCTGCTTGTCTTCTCCAAGAACCATGCATGCTCAGGTCCCTTCCTTCCTGGCGGCCGTTCACCATAAGATTTCTCATACCCAAGAACGTCACAGACCAAGATGTACCACAATTCAGGTGCTACGCTCAGTGGCTACTAAAAAACTGTAAATTGCAGTGACTTCCGGGTTTGCAGCTACTCCAGCAGTCCTCGGTCCTGCTTATAAAGGAAGCCCTTGGGAGCTGAGCCAGAAACTCAGTCCCCAAGGGGTTTATCTCTTGTTGACACTTCATTGTTCAGAGAGGTGACAAGATCTAATAAGCCAAGATCTTAAACCAGGGTCCCAGCTCTATTCTATTCGGCTTCACAGCTAATTATCTACACAACATAGCACCCGGGTACCAGGGGGCAGGTAGTAACAGGCTGATGAAGGAGTATCCAATACAACATTTCCATTACAGCAGACGTCTTACCAGAAAAAGGCACCTGAGTTACCGGGTAAGAAGAATCCATTCTAGAGCAAATGTAATAAAAGAATCTCTTGAAAGGACAGCTATTTTCAACTACAAATGCCTCCATCTCCTTATATGGAAAAGGGATTACTGTTCTACATTCTCAGACACTGGCTCAAGTGCCAAGAATGCTGCTACAGTGATAATCCAGTCATTGTCAACCTCGAAGGAAATCCATGGTCACTTGCTATAGAATTGGTTCTTTGTTTGCCCCGGGTGCTGACATTATAAGAAATATTACATCAACCTCTTACTTCTTCAACCTTGTGGTCATCACCATCGTTACCATCGTCCCGCCTACCGCATCATCATCGTCCTCATCATCACCGCTATCACTGTCATCATCATCATCATAATTCTGCAACACAAAATTCTGTAGAAGACTATAAGCAAGGGTAGACCCCTACAGTCGTACCCTGGGTGATGAAATAATTAGTAACTCAGAAAAGCAGGACAAACCATCGATTTCTTTAGGTGATACCAGACTTAAGCGTTAGGGGTTTGAAGAAGATCACAAAATTAAATTTCACACTCTCTAGGCTCTGATGATTATTCACTCAGATAGGTACTCAATCTGACAAAAAAAAAATGCATCTTGGGGCTTTCTAGTTAAAAGTGGGAGTAGAGTGTGATAGGGCTCAGGCTATAATCCCCCCATTTTGTTCATCAAATATTTGAGAGCCTCCTAGGTTTCAGGATTGGGATGTCAATGTATGCCACGACTCTCTTTGATAACCATGTGAAAAGTACTTAGTCACTGCCTTTAAAACAATTATTCTTAAATTCAAAATGTTTATCTAAAAAACTAGAACTCAACCAGCTTGAGCTGGACGGCACATTTGAATTGCACACAGGAAAAAGAAAAGACAGCCCTGGCATACATTTATTAAATATAAAATAATCTTATCTTCAAAACTAATTACAGATGGACTTCATAAATGCAGATATTTCATAAAGAGAAATACGGGTTTTACATTATTAAAGTAAAACCAGGGTTTCTAATCAGACTATTTTTAGATTTTTAAGGTTGTCACCTTTAGAGCAAGAGTTCGAACAAAGGCTCTTATGTTTAATGCATCAACAATTTTTAGAATAATTCTTGATAGCAAGGCATGGAATTGTATTGACAAGCCCCTTCTCCAAACAGACCCCTTCACTTTTCAAAGGCAAAACTCTCCTTTTCTTACTGCCTATCAAACAGACAAGCATGTAATTAAAACCATTTTACTAATTCTCTTCTTAGTTTAGGTGCCACTGAAAAGCTGGTACTACTCCACTGTTTGAATAATGATTTCTATTATAGTCAAGTTGAATCTGAATTGTACAAAGGATAAGTTTTACTATTGGATCACATGGTAAAAAAATTTTAATCTGTAAATTACACAAATGTTTATTGTCAGAATCTGAAATCCACATATGAACACATTAGCATTCAGAAGAAGACTCAATTCTTGCAGTATATATACATATGCGCCTCCAATAGGAAAGAACTGGCAAAGCCCACAAAATATAAAAACCTAAAGTAAATTTCAAGTAACATTGAAATAAAAGCCCTAAAATAAGAACATTGTAGAAATTTAGTTTTCTACTTGGATCTTTCTCCTCATAAACAAACCAACCTATGAAAACAAAACTTCATAAGCAGGAGAGAAAGACAAACTGTGAACGAACTAACAAACCAATCACACAGATATTTATGTATTTCCTAGTAATGGTAATAATCAGATACTTATTTTAAAAATTCACAGAATCTGAAAGCAAATATTTGCAAACTCATATTGATTATGCAATATATATCTTTGTGATTTTGGTTTTGTCTTGGTTTTTCTTTATTTTTAGTGACACTATTTTAACGCCTTTATTGAAGTGTAATTCTCATAGTATACGATTCACCCATTTAAAGTATACAAGTTAATGGCTTTTAGTACATCCACAGAGTTGTACGTCCATTACTACAATCAATGTTAGAACATTTTTTTACCCGGAAAGAAACCCTGTACCTCCTTGTCATCACCTCTGTTACCAACCTCATCGCAGCTCCCTACCACCCAACCCTAGGCATCCACTGATTTACTTTCTATGTCTATTGGTAGACCTATTCTGGACATTACATATAAGTGGAATCATACAATATGTGGTGCTTTGTAACTGGCTTGTTTCACTTAGCATAATATTTTCAAGATTCATCCATGTTGCAGCAATGTATCAGTACTTCATTTCTTTTTATGGCCAAATAATATTATATTAGATGGATATACCACATTTTATGTGTCCGTTCGTCCAGCAGATGGACATTTGGGTTACTTCAAGTTGACTAATTTTTCACCTAGTTCAAAGAATACTATTTCTTATTTTTACTTTTTTGACTAAAGATATTCATCCCCTCAAGCTCTTTCAATAAAGCATCCTCTCCTCAAAATAAACTAATTTACTTTCTGCTCAAGATTATAGATGTCCTGAGAGTCAAGTTCTAATATTCATGAGCAAGACCCACCACCTTATATCATTTTTCTTATAGATGAAATGGATTTTCTAGTTAAAGTGAAATAGAAATTATTTTTGAGTTTCAGATTTAGGGATCTGGAAATGAATGCTCATAATGCATTGTAAAGCATTATCAAAATAAAGCTGAGTAAAACTCAAAATGTAGTATCATGACAGTAGTCTAAAGCTCTCCCACAGGAAGAGAGAGTAATACGTGTCCTGATTCCCCTGTTCTCTCTCCCTCCAATCTCAGCCAAGGCTTGCATTGATTAAATCCACCTAGAAACAGAGGGCAAAAGAACCCATTGATGTAGTCACACAGGTAAGCCTCCTGGGGCTGAGAGTAGATCTGAAGGGGCAAAGAGAAGACATCTGGTCTCCAAGCACTACAAACAGCATTTCCAATTTTGAAAGCTAAGAATAGAAGAGGGAATAAAAATACCAGAGTTGCTAGCTATAAGGTCTCAACATTATTAGCATACATAATGGTTATTTATAAATACAAGGAATGTTCCAGAGACTCCAACCCATAAGTAGTCAGTATGTATTTCTGAAGTTCCAAGGGAGCGAAATTAACAAACGCACACATCCAAACACAATGCCACGACCAAGACCATTTTGAACATTCTGATAAGACACATGGAAAAATGTTCCTGACCAGTACACAACTTATCAACAAATTAAAAATAAACTGAATTTACTCATCCAGCAGATAATGCAGATACTCGGTATTAAAAATGGAAGAAGTGTTAACAGCATGACCAAAATAGCTTCATCAAGTCTTGAGGCAAGGTTACGACACCTAGGGTCCATACATGAAGATAGTAACGTTAGCTACTATCAATCAGTACGAGCAGCTTTAAGACTAAACTTGGTCTCAAAAAGGCTGACAAGAAATGCCCTCTAGCTAAAGTAGAGCTGCTGAACCAGGAACTATCTCATCAAGGTGAACTAGATCCCATGGTATTCCATTAACTAGAGACTAACTTGACACAACCCGATAGGTGCTATGCCAGTGAAAAGCTATTCAGGCTGAGATCTATTTAATAACATAAAAAATTTTAATTAAACAAGAAAAGGACAAGCCATTCCCTACCATGTAATAAACCATCTTTATTCTTTTTCTCTTTTGCTATTTTTGGAGACTAGAAAGGCACAGCATTGTCCCATGTTACACAAGGGGCATATTCTTGGTTTCCCTTAATTCTGAGATGAAGCCTGACAAATGATTGAGGATATTTCTATTTACCATTATGAAGTGAAACCATCATGAAAACTCATTCAGTTCAACCACTCTGAAACTGTAGTAATCTTGACACTTTTTTTTTTTTAAATCTGGGAAGATGCACATTAGTTCAGATGCGCAAAGTTTTATGTATATCTTTGTAGTATAGTATTTGCAATTTTGGAAATTCAGTGACACTGTAGTGCTAACTTTGCTTGTCTTGTTAATTTAGAATCTTCAAAAATTTTTGAGGCAACAATCTGAAAAGGTCTATCTGATTACTCTTTGAGTGGAAAAAAAATCAATTTTATTCAGAATCTCTATACCCCCAAGCAATGGACATTGAATTTCATTCTTCCCAAAGGAAATACCCTCCTCATTTTATTCTCTTTCTATAATAGTAATCCCGTTTTTTTTTTTTTTTTTTTTTTTTTTTGGTTGTTGTTCCAAGTTTCAAATGTCCAGAACCAAGAGACTCAATGACAACCAAGTCACTTCAATGCTACTTTCCAGGGTACCTCAGCCTCTTCCAGGCGATTACTTTAAGCACTCCTCCCTGAGATCTTAAGAATAAAAGCCAACCTTTGATGTCCTACCTGTAGATAATCAGTACCCAGTCTCTGGGCTCTCACAGGCTTATTTGATGCCTGTTACTATGGCACACACGGAAGGAATTAGCTGTCCCATCAGAACAGGAGACACAGGAAGGCATCAACCATGTTTTACGTAGGGGTGGAGTTACCACCAAAATGAGCCTGAGCTGGATTCAGTGCTGACCCTTCAACTCATCTGGACACATCTCCAACGAGCTGCTTAGACCTCAACCCCTCCTCAAACTGCCCCCAAGATTCCATTTTCCTGAGAACGCTATAAAAATTGTGTTGGAAGCAGCTTCCCAACAGAGAATAATGCAACAAAGGCAAGGTCTACCTTATGGCCTCCGGGGCATCAACAGCCACAATTAGCCCAGGGGTGGGTCAGGAGATTAGGACTCAGTCTGCATAAATGGGGTGAGTCAGGGGTGGGTCAGGGTGGGTCAAGAGATTAGGACCCAATCTGCACAGGATCAGATATGGGGGAAAATCAGGATGTGATACAGGGACGTGGCTTTGAAGCAGGAGGAGCTCTGGAGGCCAAGCAAATTTATGCTGAAGGTACATAAAGCCTCCTCTATATAAGGCGTCTTGCCAGGAGTGAAAGTTGCACAGGAAGTATAGTATTTGCAGCTATTGTTCTGCCCTTTTACAAGCCCAACTACAACTGCCACCTTTATAATTTATAAAGTGCTCTCATAGTTATTATCTTATTTGAGTCATCTTACAACCGAATGAGGTAGGTATAATTACTCTATTTAATTTCTAAAGGCTGGGAAAAGTGAGTAAAATCTGCTGAGGTCCTTCATGGGGTGGAGTGGAGGTGGGATTTGCACTGCGTTTTCTCCTGACTACCAGCAAAGCGCTCGTTCCATCAGGCAGCAGGACTCTCCCATCGGCCAGCCCAGAGGAAGCCAGGGACAGAATGCAGAGAGCAAAGTGTTGAGTCAGTGCATCCGAGAAGACAGCACTACTCCTTTAGCCTCCACTCCTCACTGGGTCAGACCAGGTTTGCAAAATAACAACCTCTTGACTTGCTCTGGTACACACAGGAACCTTCTGGAACACCTACTATGCGTAGAGCACTGAGCATACAGTAAGCCTGGTCCCAGGCCCCACAGAGCTCAGGGCCTAACTGGAGACAACAAAGTGTAAACAAGTAATTAAATGTCATAAGGTAAATGTTTTAGGAGAGACAGCAAAGGTAGAGAGGCGAAATATCAGGAAATGGTAAAAAAGCATACCACACCGCTAATCACGAGCAATCCATTAGTGGTAGGATTTGGATTAAATTACAACTACATTTTATTTATTTATTATTCATGAGACATTCTGTTTTTCAATTATTTTTTTTTCTCCTCCACATTAGCCCACCCATTTTAAAGCCTCAAGCATTAATTTGATTTCCCGCCAATAATTTGAAGATAATGATTTGTGTCTTGGTTCTGTCTGCATGGATCTTCCTCTGATAATTTGGAGAGAAAATGATGTGTATCTCCCCTCTTTTCAGACAGTGGCCTTAGGGATTTTATTCATCGTGGGGGCAGGGCCTTAGCTTTTCTGACAGATTCAGGAAACAGGAAGACAGAAATCCAAAACTGAACAAATCTGTCAAACTCATTTTCTTGCAGGGTTTTCTGCCAATTTTTGCGCACGTTTGCGCACGCGCTCGCTCTCTCTCTCTCTCCTTCCCTCTCCCCTCCTTTTTTTACTTCTTCGAAGTAAGAGAAAGAAATTGGGGAAGTATGTTTCTCCTGGTTCCTAAAGGAACAGAGTAAAAATGCTAGTGAGCAAAAACGCAGGTGTGCACCAGCTGCAAGGTCGCTCTCTGCTCCTCGGAGAACAAAGCAGGAAGGTAACAAGGGCAAGTGTGAGCGCGTGCAAGGAGCAGCGAAGCAGGCGGGAGGGACCTGTGTCCATAACCGCCCCTCCATCACCATGCCTCCCCAGCAGAAACTGAGCGCCGAGGCCGACCTCAGCCTTCCTGGGACTGCACGACTTTGACCAGCCTCCCCACCCCCACCCACCTCTTACCATCCCATTAGCCCGAAAGCAGGGAAAGAATTAAACCTTTTTTATTGCTAAATAATTAACAAAGCGCTGGCATTCTGACAAGCTGGCATGCATTTTCTTAATCAGCAGCCCACCCAAGTAATTTTGTTTATAAGCCACTTAAGATAAATCCTGTCACTTAAATATTGCAGATGAGCCTATGTACACTGTCCATTTCCTTGGAGCAGCTTGAGTAAATGCTCTCTCCCAGCCTTGCTCCTCATTCCAGCCCACAATGTGGCTCCCTGTCACACTCCGGGACTATACTAGTAACCCAAAGAGTGGCGATAATTGTGTCTACGGCAGTTCCACCACCATTAGGAGAAATGATCACATTTATGAGACTTTCTTATCATACAGTTCCTCTTCTGAGATCCTAGAAATTCAACAGACAATAGGGATAATGAAATCGCTCTTGATGAGGCCACCAATGACTGCTTAATTGCTAAAGTCAATGACACTGCAGAGTGCTTCTCTTTCTTTTTTTAAAAGATTTATTTGATAAAAAGAGCCTGCACGAGCAAGGGAGGGGGAGGGGCAGAGGGAGAAGGAGCAAAATCTTCAAGCAGACTCCCAGCTGAACACAGACCCTGATGCAGGGCTCGAGCCCAGAACCCTGAGGTCATGATCTCAGGCCGAAATCAAGAGTTGGACACTTAACCGACTGAGCCATCCAGGCGCCCCTGTAGTGTGGTTCTCTTGAAATAAACAGCAATATTTGACCCAATATCCTGGGTCCCCTATTCCTTCTGCCTGGAACCTGCCCCACTGCTCACCAATCTAGCCCTGGTTATCATATCACTCTCTGCTGATCCTCTCCCATTCCTGTGTCTTCTCCTTATCCGTCTCCTCTAGCTCTGTGGAGCATGGGTGTGCCCCGGGGCTCCCTGGTTCGAATGTCCTTTAACTGCTCTACAGAGGCCTTTGCCCGTCCCAGCTAATGCCCCGCCTGCCCCCACACGAGCCTTACACACAACTGCTATCCTTCATGCCTTCCAAGTTCTGAGCCACATCTACACTGATGTGGCTCTCTTTCCTTTTCAATGTCCCCATCCCCACTTGACAAAGGCCTCCTCGACCTTGAAGACCCCACCTGGCCTGGGTCTCCATCCTCACCACAATTTGGGACCGTGTGCTTCTTAATTGTCCCTCTGACCCACCACTTCCACCAGGCCACTGGGTCGGACTCCGTCCCTTTAGTTAAGCACTGGATTCCTCTAGGACTGAGCAAGTCACTAATAAAAGAGTTCCGAGTAATAAAACAGACTAGAGGGTCATATCCAAATGATAGAGACCAATACAACACAAACCAACAGATTTCTGTGAAACGTTTACACGTAACACAAGGAGACTTTCTGAGCTTTATGATACATTTACTATTACAATGTATTATTCTCTAAACAAAAGTAATTGAAAGACCTTAAATAATTGTGCCCAAGGCAATAATCTCTGCTCTGTGCAAAGTAATACTTGAACACATTAGTGGTTATCATAAACTCAAAATAAAAATCCATCAATGTTCAAAAGCATATGAACCTTATTTGGATTTGTGGGTTACACACACGGTTATGTGTGTATGTATCTAACTGTACACATATATGCTCCCAGACACCCTCACCTAGAGTTCCTATTTCTGTCTAGGCAATCAGTATACCAACTGGCAATAATCTAACGTAAATTATATAGACGGTGACACAGACCATTTTTTTCAAAAAAATAATCATTTTATAGATGCATATAAGCTAGAGGGTACTGCAAGAATATCAATGAGAATCATTATGCCTGTAATTTGGACTGCATTTCCTTCAGTTCTCCAGTGTAAACAAATCTTCTCCCAAATAGCCCTATTAGTAAATGAAATATTTACTGCATCAATAAATTCGCCACAAAATTTGCTGACCAAAAATGTTTTTAATGTAGAGAACTTCATTTCACAAAGCATTTATTTCATACCCTTTGTCAAGGTTCACATACAATGGAGGCCTTTAAAAAGCTTAACAGGCCTGTTGTCGAATGACATTTTTTTTAAGTTTTTATTTTTAAAAAATCAATATAAATATAGGAGCTCTTATTTGATTGTTTTTCTTTGAAAACTATAAATCAAGCTCCCGAAACTCTAGAAAATGAAAACACTATTTTAAGTTCTGCTTTTAAAATTGTCCCTTTATGAGTCCTGAAACGCTTATATCTTCTAAGGTAGGGGGGTGACTCTTACTAAAAGGGTGACCTTGAGCCTTCTTACCTTACTAAAGGCAGATGACAGCATCACTCTGCTGAGACTGTTGTAAAGATTTTAATGCATGGGAAGCATTTGGCCTGGTATTTGGTGCACTGGAAGTTACACTATACATATTTATAGCATCGGTGAAGAAATAAAGCTTCTGGTGGGGGTATTATAGGCTCTGGAGTGAGAGAGCACCTGGGTCCAAAATCAGTTTGATTCTCTATCATGTGACCTTGGGAGGAATTTACTTATCATGCCCAAGGTCCAATGTCCTTACCTCCAAAAACGGTATAACAAGACTACCTAGCTCCTACGGTTGCTACAAGATTCAATGAGATAGTGCATAGAAAGAGCTTTGCACAGCACCTAGACATTCATTCTCTTATTATTTCCATTGCATTAATTTCATTAGCATGTTGCCAGGAGGAGAAAGCAGGGAGATGTGGCCAACAAATTCTGGGAAACTACAAATTCTCTCTCTACAGGAAAATTAAACTTTTGCTTTTATTCACATGATAATCTTTGAAGTTAACAGGAGTATGTGATGCCCACTTGTGTCCACATGTACAAAATGATGCCAAGCAGTGATGGAAAGGTGCACTTAATATGTAGTTGATACTCTCATCAAGCAAGAGTGAAATTATACCACACCCTCATTGTATGAAGTTTTGACATAATTTGAATAAGGAAAGCAGTAAGAAAAGTTGGCTGTCAGAGGACACATGAATACATGAGAACACTGAACCCCCTAGCATAACAAGGCACACTTTTGTACAACGATAGTTTCAGCAAAATGTCACCATCCAGGACGATGGATCAATACTCCAATTCCAATTTTAAAGGCTTCTTAGTTTTTTTGGTGTATGTTTACAATTACTTCGCTTTTACAATTATATGAGATGTATTGTAAGAAAGGCTTAACTAGTTTCACATTTTGCACATTTATAATTACCAAGATATAATTTACATTTTCACTGAAAGAGGCCCTTTTATTTCTCAAGCTTGGGAAACACTGTTTTTAGGGAAAGCATTGATTCATTCATCAGGTCACTCACAGAATTATACCCAACCATCTTTGCCAATCGCTGATGGATGAAAAAACAGAGAATTGTGAAAATTAACTGAGTTAATGGACAAGAAGAACTCCATGTACTGTCTTTTGCCCTCAATAAAGGTATACCATTGTCATTACCACAACACCATCATCATCGTCGTCACCCATAGAAGCATCTATCATCATCATCATCATCATCATCATCATCATCCTCATCACCTATACCATTTTCTATCATGTGATCACTGTCATCATAATCTATACCATTGTCATCACCACCAGCACCACCACCACCATCATCATCATCATCATCTATACCATTGTCCTCACCACCAGCACCTTCATCATCATCATCATCATCATCATCATCATCTATACCATTGTCTTCACCACCAGCACCGTCATCATCATCATCATCATCATCTATACCATTGTCCTCACCACCAGCACCACCACCATCATCATCATCATCATCATCATCTATACCATTGTCCTCACCACCAGCACCACCACCACCACCACCATCATCATCATCATCATCATCATCATCTATACCATCATCATCATCATCATCATCATCATCTATACCATTGTCATCATCATCATCATCATCATCATCATCTATACCATTGTCATCATCATCATCATCATCATCTATACCATTGTCCTCACCACCAGCACCACCATCATCATCATCATCATCATCACCTATAGAAGCATCTACCCATCACCATCAGCATCATCATCATCATCACCTATAGAAGCATCTACCCATCTACCATTTTGAGAATGAAACCTGGTGCTATTTGCATCAAATAGCCAAAACGGCAATGCATATTAATTTCATCATTCCTTTTTTAGGTAATTATTGTTTTTCTGGTACATTGGCTACATGCTTTGCTGTTATAAGTATGCTAAAGCTGGTAAAAACCAACCAGTTGAGTAATAGCATATAATTCTGTTTATAACAGCAGAAGCTATAATCTTTGGAATAAATATTAAATGGATAAATTACATCAGAGATTTACAGAATTTTCAAATTGAATAAAATGAAAACTTACAAAGGAAGGTATGATTAAACTAGAAATTAAAATAAGATTTAAAGAATTTCCTTTAAAAGTAAAATCAGTACAACAACACGCAAAAATCGCTGCTTATATTAGAATGGGACTTTTCCTCTGGACATTAATAACATCATTTGCCTATTCTCTAATCGGAGAGTAGAACCCCTCTTTGAGATGTAATTATCTGCTTACCTGGTTTTATTAATGGACTTCAAGTTTCTTAAGCCTACAGGAATATTTCTTGTTATCTTCGCATCTAGGAACTTAGTAAGTCCCAATAAATATTGACTAAATAAATAATTAAAACAGTCCAACATTTAACTACCTAAATTGTCTAAGGTTCCTTCCTAAGCTTAGCTTAATTTCCCAAAATAAAGCTGAAGCTAAAAAAAAGTCATTTTCCTCCTCCTCACTGTCCATAGATGGGGACAAGCAACATTTTTCATCCTTGCTCTAGATTATAAATACCCTTGCTCTCCAATCATTCTCTCTATTCTATTGTTTAATTTCCCCATTAGTCCTTAAAGTATGGCAATATATCCTGCAAATAATATTTTACAGTAGAAGCACAGCAGAGGGTTTACTTTATTTGCATTCTCGTGTGGGTCACAGTCCTGTCTCTGTACTGTCAAAATACATATTCAGCTTTCTTTAGGTCTCTCCGATTATCTGCGGTTCTGTATAAGCTGTGTATTTTCCTTTGAGGCAAATTATTCTACTTTTTCAGAGATCATAGCTTAGGTTTCCTACTCCCAATGAATAATTTTTCCTTTGTAGGATCAATTTATTAAAAAAGAGAGAGAGAGAGAAAAGAAGAAGGAAAAGAAAGGATATTTTGGTCAATGTTTTGAAGTGGTAAAGAGTCCCAATTCCAGTCCAGCTACTAAGTCAAAGGCAAGATGACACGTCTTTGAGAAGGTGTCGAGCGGGACATTGCCCCGAAACCCCAGCCCTGCATGGCTAGGGCAAATCCCTATGACAAAGACTTTAATTGTAGCAGATAGAGTGGGTGGTTTTTTGAAAGGTGAACTTTTTTTTTTCCCCAGAGGAAAAAGAAGTCATATGTCATAGGATCATAGGGACTTAACTGATTTTTAAAAACTGGCCCATTTATTTTATAAGTAATAAAAAAAAAAACTTAAGCAAAGGGAAACTCGAAGTCGGAAAAATACCTTCCTACCTCTAACACACAAACTGAAATTCTCCAGAATGACATTACCCAGATTCTGATCCAGGGACCCTGAGGAGCTTTCAGTGATGAATGACAGATTCCTCAGAAAGAGGACGCAGGGCTGATATTCAAAAGAGACAGAAGAATATTCTGGTAATTAATTTACCAGAAGGTGGAGAAAAGACAAGACCCTGAGGGCAAAGCAAAAACCAAAAAGACACTTGCTTTAAGGCAAAAGAGAAATTAGCAATGAATATCGAAGGTCACTACCTGAAAATTTAACACAGAAGCAAGGGCCTCTCGGGGATATTCTGCAAACTACAAATAATAACAGAATACAGCAATCTCAGTTGTTATTTCCTACTTAATAAGGCAACTTGAAATATCCCCTATTCCTATTCAGAAAGAAATTAAAATTTCACAGAAGTTATTTGAAAACATAAGTTTATAATCCTAACTGGTTGGTTTGTGCTGTAAAATGCCTCACTTTCTAAATTTTGAAGTTGTTAGATGATACCCCATAAATTTAATAATTAGGTCTTTCAGAAATGAACACAGCCCAAGACAACAGAGGAAAAGGAAATACTTTAAAAAAAAAAAACATCCCTGAAATCTTTCTTTTTTTTTTTAAGATTTTATTTATTTATTTGACAGAGAGAAAGACAGCCAGTGAGAGAGGGAACACAAGCAGGGGGAGTGGGAGAGGAAGAAGCAGGCTCCCAGAAGAGGAGCCCCATGTGGGGCTCAATCCTAGGACTCCAGGATCACGCCCTGAGCTGAAGGCAGACGCTTAACGACTGAGCCACCCAGGCGCCCCCCCAACCCTGAAATCTTGATCAAAGAATGCTGAAACAAATTTTCACGAGTTTTGATAGAATTTAAAGTTATCTTGTTCATCTAATACAGCTTATTTGTGAAATCATGTTCATGCTAAAATTTAACCCAGTGATCAACCTAACTTACGTGTTATACAATAAATTGGGAAATTTTTCAATCCTCCTTCACTCAATCAGTTAATACTGCTGAGCTCCCAGGATATTCCATGCCTTGTAATACAAGGAAAAATATTTAACAGTAATCAAAAAGGTCATGCTTCATACCTAAACTAGATTTCCAGTCATGTGCAGACTCCTTATAAGCTTAGCACCTTCTAACTCCTGGAAAGCACAGCTGTGCCTACCTTGGTGTCTTTTATTCAACCACTCCTTCCACCTTGAATGCCTTCTTATCCCAAAGACAAGCAGCCTACTGAGCAGCTTTGTGATAAAGGGTAAAAGACTAATCTCTGAGCTTTGGCCTCCTCATTAAGAAAAGGCCTCTATGAGGCCCAGCCTGACACTGCAGGACTCACACAAACTCTCATCCTTCCAGAACCAGCCCAAGATGCTATTTGTCCATCTAGGTCAGGATAATCTCTCCTTTTCTGAAATCCTTCAACTCTAACAATTTAGCGTCTCGTTGTTTTTTTAACTGTTAAGTTAATAATTCTCCCCAGATCTATTTTATTCCCCTAGGACAGGTCCCATTTTATACCCTTGAAGCACTTGGTCCAATAGTAAGCAAAATAAATATTCACTGATTCACTTATTGTTGAAGCCCAGAGTAGAGCCGTTTAAAGTAATTTTTCCAAAAAGCAAATAGCTTAGATAGTACAATTAACTTTTACAAAATGTTTTAAAATTTTAAGAAATCCCTCATAAACAAGCTACTTTTAAACTTTTTGAACAAACTAGTTGTAGTATCTTATCTGCTAATGTTTTCCAAGTTCCAATATTATAAATCTTAGTTCTTAGATCATCCTGTAAATTTTCTCCGTCACATGAGTAAAGTACAACATTAATTGTATTATTTCACTATCATGTGTAACAGGGCTCCATGAGGAAAATACCATCTGGCCTCAGGACTGTTCGTAAGACTTTCCTAAAGAATGATTACGTTGCATTTGTAAGATTAATTATTTTCTATGCTACAAGAATCAGCACCTGTCCGCATGGTTAAATGGTTAGCTTAGTGGCTATCGCACGTGACATATAATTCAGCATTAAGGTAATGAAGTATATGTGAATAAAGTTTGTCAAAGGTGAAACATTTCAGAATGGGGTATTTCATTTGATCAAAATATATAGCAGCAGCAGGTAAGAAAGCAAGAGTTTATAATTTTCTTCATTGTCATCTCTTAAATAGCAATTTTTCCATATCTGCTCCTCGAATAACATCAAGTCCAAGAGTAGGATTATAGCCTCATAAAACCTTGCCAAGAACTACTGACAATTTTATTGTAACCAAATGATGGATCTGAATATTTTGTACTTATTATAATAAGGATCACATTCACCTCAAGGTTTTCAAAGAGCCCTTAAGATGGCAACCAAAACTTAAGAGTCATAGTTACATTTCTTCTCTGGAGACTCCATCATGTGCACTGATGTGGACGACTAGCCAAAGTGGGTCAAATTCCTAGGAAGTATTTTTGTCACACCAAAGATTTTATTCGGCAGCCCATCTAGAAATTAATTTACATTTTTTTCCAACAAATTGTTCAAAGATTCACAAAGCAATTCTTATCATCTCATGAATCCAATTTTATATTAGATTATAAAATGGTGTGTTACACATGGTGTTTTACGGCCACACAGCTGTTCCTTAAATGGTTGTTTTCTTAATTGTACTTAGTTTCTTGAATCTAACGCAAATACTCTGTGACTTGTTTTCATTATTTAGGACACAAGGAAAAAAAACAACAGGAAAACTCCTGTCAATACCCACAGGCAGGAGTGCACACCCTATCTTAAGGGGAGTATTTCAGCACTGGTGGAGGGCTGTCTGCTCCAACTAGAAGGTTCTTTCTCTCCTTGGTCTCTGACCACAGGAGTTCGGTTTGTTGTTCTTCTTCACAGTGAACAAAACTAAAGGAGTCTAAAAATACTTTGTGAGCAGCCTAAAAGCAAGTGACAATTTATGCCAACGGAGCAGAAAAGAATGCTGATATTAAATTTGCTGCCTATGGACTTCCTACGGGAGAAGGCCTGGTAAAACATGTCTGATGCTGTGGACCTGTCTGCAGAGCCATTCCGTCAATTAGCTCCTGGAGACACTGATAGTATAATTAAGTCACTAAAGATAACATCCCCCAAGAAACTCATTTTCAGCCTCAAGACTAAGACTGCAGCAGTATCTTGCCTAAATTTCATATTTTATTGTCCCTGCCCACCTTCTGCTGGAGGTGCTAATGAATAGACAAAAGCCCCAAAGTCACACAATGAAGAAGACTAAGCATCTGGACCCCACAGAAGCCTGGAGAATCTACAGTTCGACCATAAGCACCGTTGTCCACACAAAATGGCAGGACCACTTTGGCCTGAGTGGGAAAGAGCAAGAAAAAAAATTTTATATCTTTTAAACACAACTTAAAGGATTATAAATTATTAAAAACTGGAGGGAAAAAGACCTTAAAGATCACTTGATGGGTGAAGACACTAAGACCTCAAATACAAGCGACTCACTCAAGGTCACAAAGCTTGGTTAGCTGCCGAACAAGGACAGGAACCGAGACGTTCCTTATTTCCAGTCCCAAGTTGACTCGCCAAGTCCCCACACCTTATTGAACGTTTATGGCGACTGGCTCTCTTGTTCCTAAAAAGTAGGATGCATTTTAAAGCTGATCAAAAATGTACACACACACTGTAGTCAAATGAATCAAACCATGTTTTTCTTTGAGGCGAATGCAAACAGGCACAGAGATCATAAAGGCGGGTTGGCGATCGCTGTCCTAAATTCAGCATTTGGAGAACACGCGACCTTGGCCCTGGGATCAGCTCCTCACAATCACATTTTTGCCGGGGGTGGGGTTCTGCATGTTCCGGTTTAGTGAGCTCTATGTCTATCTGCCTTGCAGAGTTCAGCAGAGAGCAATTTTGCAGAACTCACAGAGCTGTCCCCCAGCTTGGGTCACACATAATCTGCAGCTTGTCCTGCGCAGCCAGTAAGCAAATCAGCCATGAAGACTTTTGTCTGACAAATTCGAATTACCAAATACCAACAACACATGACTCAGTGCTAGCAGCTAGCATAAATGAATCCTATTTATTTAATATTCTCTATACCTCTTGGCCTCTAAGCCTTTACGAATACTACTCAAGGGCAGTGGCTACCATTTTTATGTCACCTGAGAGCTGGCCAGCAGTTCTAAAGACAGAAGTCAACCCCTTCCTCAGAATTCTAAGGACACCAAATGGGGCTAGTTCTGCAAGAAAGTCACGAAGCTCAAGCACCAGGGGGAAGAGATTTTTCTCATTTCGTTTATTGTAGTTTCTTTGCTGTTTTGTTTTTACAGGAAGACTCAAGAATACCAAAGAACAGCAGTAAGAGTTACTGACATTTCAGGAGCTGCTTTTGTGTCTTTATCTGAAAAATGCCAGAAAATCTCCCTGTTAATCTGGTTTCTCCAAGCCGCATAGGAAGGAAGCCAATTTCAACACTATTTCACAGAAAAGGAAGGGTACTGGGAAGCAAGGGGCAGCGCAGCACACAGATCTCTCTCTCTCACACACACACATACACACACACGCAAACATACACACCCCAGGCCACGCTTACTAGCTTCTTGGCCAGCTGAATAACTGTTTGTTCCAGTTTGGCCCGATCCTTCAAACCCGATCCATCCAGCAAAACCTCAAAACTAGAATCAATAGAGCAAAGTACAATCTCTCATCCAGATGCGGGAAGCTGAGAGTTTCTGGAGAAAAATCTTAAAACTATGCATCCGCTCCAGGGCATGTCTTGAGTTCTGACTGACTGACCAGCATCTGTGATTTTATTTTGTTGCTGTCCTTGTTATCCCTCTTTCTCCCATTCCTTCAGGGACCATTCTGAACCTTCACGAGGCTCAGCCCAACCTATAGGTAACTTCATTTGCCAAGACCACATCGCTCCTGGGAAGATGGAGGCTCTCAGCCTTGGTCAAAGTTCAGCTCTCCACTCTTCATCCTATAAACCTATCAACAGCCACACCCACTCCTAACTCCAGGACTCCCCTCGGAAGTCCTTCAGGACTAGGCTTCCAACCGTGTCCTTGACCCTGACGTCACGTGGAGACATCCTTTCCTTTTTCGACATCTGTCTTTACACTTTCCTTGTACGTAGGACATAAACCTGTTCAAAAATGGTCATTTTCCTCCCCAGGCCTTATCTTAATGCACTTCTCAGCTCTGTCAGTCTCTGCACCCACCGCTCACACACACGACTCATGCATATTGACAGATACACACACCGCACAGCTCAAACGCGTTGAGAAAAGATACTGCTTCACCTAGCGATCCCAATAATCGATTCTACTTATTTCCCCTCGCTTCTCTGAATAGGCTTGATTTCCCATCTCAGGCTCCTAATTTCCCACCTGCCCCTTAAATCTTCATTCCCTGGGGCATCATTTCCATGTCGCGGCTCTTCTAAGTCACCCTGTATGATTCCATCCACCACCACGTGGCATTAACAAGCAACTCCCTCCTGGCAGCTCCTAGATCCCGACCTAGTAGCCCAGACCTAACCTCCATCTTCAGAAAACTATGGCCAGTGATCTGCTTGGAGCTTGCATGGTGTTGCCATGTTCATGGGCCTATGAAAATCAAACTTCTGAGGGAACTTTCTTCTCAGTCTGGTCCTATACACTCTATCCCTCTTCCTGGCACTGGGGTCATCACAACCCTTGAATCCACACTGCATAACACTGCCTTTGGGACTTCCTACATATTTAATGTGCTGAATGAATGAACTGATTAATTACTTCTACTATTATAATATCCTAAGAAAATTAGCATTTGGACCATGTGAATAACATGGGTCAATGCCATAGGACACAAGTTATAAACTCCTACCGGGCCCATCTTCTCAAAGGGTAATAATACAAATATCACCTACCGGGAAGCACGTTCACCACTCTATTACAAACTTGTTTCAGAAACTAATGATAATTACTGACCAGATTATAGGGCCTTTGAGACCATGTTAATTTCTGCCTAACACAAGGGAGAAGTTCAACATTCTAGCAGGTAGAAACAGGGAAGCTAAATTTACTCTGGAACAACCTGGTTTGCAATTGAGAAGTTGATGCAATTAAGAAAATGTGTTTATACATTTCCAAAGGAGGGCTTAATGGGGTTACTATTTTCTTAGCCTAATGAAGTAGCTTTTCAGTTCCAGAATTACCCCACAGTCCTTTCCAACGTCAGAATTCTGTAATTCTCCAGTTACTGCTATGCTTAAGCAATTCTTCTACTTCTGTCTAATTCCTTAAGTCTCCTGGTCAAACTTTGCTAATTTCCTTTATTTATTAAGCCGTTATTGTTTCTAAGTAAAAGGTCCTTTACTTATCATTCAATCACATTTGAGGCCTTTCATCTCCCGCTGAGAACAGAGTGTGTACGTAACAAAAATCTTCAGAGTATAATCAGGAATAGAAGGGCAAATTCCCTGGGCCAGCCTCACATCCTGTCAAAACCAGGATCCTACAGTTCTGTGGGGACATTGACCATGGTTCTAAACAGCATATGAATCTGGACAATTACAAATGTATGTTTTTGCTTTTTGCTCATACACAAGCCACACTAGGGGCTTGCCTCAAGTTCAATGGCTCCTTGTATTCAGTCAGTTTCCCAGCCCATGCTCTCATCTCATTAGAATTTCTGTATCCTCTGGTCTTGAAGAGTTCCCTTTACCTTCTTTTGTATTAGACAAAAGATGGTAATTTACGTCTAATTAACGGAACTGAGTCATAATGAGTTCTTTTCTCTTAGACAGCATTTGAATGTCCAAAATAACCAGCAAGATTGGGCTTTTTAGTCTCTCTCCAGCTTAAGGTTTTATAACACAATGCTCGTATTCAGGCCTCCTACTTTGCATACAGTCAGAGGGCTGGAGGTTATCCACATTGTGAAATTCTTTGGCTAGTTATGCCCAGAGTGATTTAATGGCATGCGAGGCAGATTTAATATTTTCTGCTAAGCAGATCTGTTGAAACAGTCAAGCTTACGATTGCGTCCTTTTTATGTCTCTTCCTCAGACTTTGAAATGATATTTTTTGCCAGTTGATGAATTTGATAGCAGTCTTTATGAGATCAATTTCCTTGCAAAAGATACAAAAGCCAGGATGAAAGACAAGTTTGATGCAAAGCACACCGCGGGCTGTGCACCTGCGTGAAGAGAAGCACGGTCAAGCATAAAGCGGCGCTCCCCACGCCACGAGGAGGGACAAAGACAGAATGATGTAAACACAACAAGCCGGCCCGAAGAAAGCAAGAGCACATGTTCTAACAGAAACAGTAACCAGGATAAAGTACTAAAAGCATCTTCGCCCTCTTTCACATGCCAAGGTATTTTACAATGCCCTCTATACATGCAGGCATGCCAAGAGAAACAAACCACAGAGTCTGAACGCCACGGGCATCATGCCCTCCTCCAATGACACCATTTCAACACATTGGGTTTTTTACTCCTGGGACCATCTTCATTCAATCTTTCTATTACACTGGGTTCAAAAGAAAAAAAAAATATATCCTCTCTCTGCACCCGGACTACTTCAATACCCAAATACAAATTCCTTTGATATAATATTGTTATATTTTTTTAAGTGTGGCGAGACCACCTCACTGTCATTGTCTTCTGCTCTGTTCTGATCTTAAAATCAAGAAGAAAAGAAAACAAAAAACCATGCTGACCAGACCTTCATTATGGGAGCCCCAGACAGGGAAATTACAGCTGTGTCACACAGAAGCGCCGGCAAATCCAGGCTACCAATACTCAGATTTTTGTTGTTTGTCTCATCTTTTTTTCCTCCCCCTGAGAGAAGGTAGAATATAAAATTTACAAACACATGCTCCTCAAGTAGACATACTTGATTTGTCAAAATGGAAAAATGATTCTTTGGTAACTAGGCTGCTTGGCAAAAATATTAAACCAGACAGTAAGTCAGAGAAAATTAAATGCTACCTTGATTAATTAGGCTTAATGGGTAAGAAGCAACTAATTTATAAAGCTAAGCTGACAAAAATAGGTTAAAAAGAGAAAAAGAGAACTTCACATCAAATTAAAGTATAATTTCTTTTTCTTTTTGAGGGGGGAGGATAGGCTGATACTCAAAAACCATCTACATTTTTGAGCATATAAACCAAAATCTCTGAAATCTCTACAGGCACTTTTAAGCAACTGTCCTTGCACAACGACGGGGAAAATCTAGTCTCCGAAATGAGCCATACATAAGAAGCCCTGAACGTGCAAATGGCTCTGAAGATTAATCTGTAAATCTGACATTTGAACCACAAGTTTTTCCAAAGTAAACTGAAAGTCATGGGGACTTCTGCAATCAAGGTCGGAGAATCATTTCTAATCTAGAGCAGAGTGAACGAATAGCACAAAGGACCTCAGGGCTTCGCCTGCTATCTCGTGCCCTTGAAGGCACGCAGACAGAGTCATGGGGGAGGAACGTCCTGGGTGTAGGTCTGTCCTAGAGGGCTCTGGGGAGCTGGGTACCTTCCAAAGTGGGAGGACAAGGGAATAAAGATTCCCAGCGCCAACAGTGCCCCCAGTGGTGAGGAAAGCTTCCTACTGGGCTGGGTGGGTGGGGGTGGGAGTGTCCCATGGTGGCCACCTTTGCAACCAGTCGAGTGTTTCTAAACTGGGGGCTGTCTCTACTTATCAAAAGATAACCACAACTCAAAGTAGTGTAAGTGAAAAAAGAATGAAAGCAGATACTGTGTACCATGAGAGAAAGCACGAGTTTTATACTGGGTGCTGGGTAAAGAATAAAGTGCAAATTCAAAGGGAAAAAAACTACAGCTGACTTAGAAAAAAATACACAGATTAGTACACTTACGTATAACTTTAACTGCGCTGAAAGAGCTTTGTAAACAAATAAAAACCTACATGCCGGTGACTTCGTTTGACTCATCTGTTCTTTCTCATAACTGAATATACGCAGAAAAGAGATGGGAACAGAGTTTGATAACACATCAGAAGTATGCTCTCTTTATTTGCCATTCAAAACCATTTATACACTCCAGAAGACTATTTTGTAATAAAGAACTGCAAAAAACAGACTGTATAAAAGCCTAAATGCCAAATAAACTTACTTTGACTCTAAGCAGATCAGGACACAATGAACTGATAACTTTCTGGAAAAAAAAAAATAGGACTTCAAATAAAGGAGTCAAAACACCACCAAAGTTCTTCCAGGTAACCACTACCACAGAAAAATCAAACAGTAATATTCAGTCTCAACTTAAAAAGTATAACCAATTGCATACATTTCTTCACATAATTATTATTAAAGTTAACAGCATTTCCTAAATGCAAGGAACTTTTTAAGCAGTTATTATGGCTCTCTACCTAGGAATATCTAGTTTTTCACAATCTCTTTTCCCCAAAAAGTTGCATATAAATTGATGGTCTGTAAATAACGTCAGACTTTAAATGTTCTTAAATTATTTAAATAATTTAAAATAATTTCAACTACAGTTGAAATTTCAGTTTCTGAAATTCTGAATTTCAATTCTGAACTAAACTGAATTTCAAAACTGAAACTACAGCTCAGGTCCAATAATCTTTCTAAAGCACATGGTTAATTAAATCTAATTTATTGATTTCCTATTTGGTTATAAAAGGTTTTTGGGGGGTTTTGTTGTTGTTGTTTGTTTGTTTTGTTTTATTTAAAGAAAGAAAGGTTAGCTGAAATTATGATTAATACACTTACCAGGTCTTATTCCAAGACATACATTCAACACATATTTATTTATTGGGCACACAGTACCTAAATGTATATAAAAGGTGCCAGGAATACAGAAGGAAACAAGACAGAGCCTGATTCCTGTCCTAATGGAGACCTCCATAGTTCAGATCCATGTCTGGTGGACAGAGAGTCTTCAATACCATAAACTCTGCTTTTACAAACTCTTTGATTATATCCTTTTAGTATATCTTTGAGGTTTCAGTGAGAACAATCAAATGTAGTTAGCATGCTGCAAAAAGTTATTGGATGCCATACCTGTAAAGGTCTTGGAGATCAGCCTGGCTCTTCCCTTCCTTTTTGAATACAAGTACTATTTTTTTATTTTTAAAAATTTTATTTATTTATTTTGAGAGAGAGAGAGATTGTGGGGGTCAGGCGGGGGGCAAAGGCAGAGGGAGAGAGAGGATCCCAAACAGACCCCATGCTGAATGTGGAGCCTGTTGCAGGGCTGATCCCAGGACCCTGAGATCATAACCCAAGTGGGAACCAAGAGTCAGACGCTTAACCGACTGAGCCACCCAGGCGTCCCAAATATAAGGACTATTTTTTAATTTACAAACAAAACTACATAAAAATACAGAACTCTGCGGACTCCCTAGAACCTATTAATAATCGTTCTTTTTAGCATCTGTTAACTAAGATAATACATAATGGAAAAAATACTTTAAATTCAGTATGTGTTTAAATACACGTTTATTACACTAATCTCAATAACATTTAAATTAATTTGAAGATGTGGCCCCTTAAAGGAAAGAACCAAAAATCTCATCTATTTCCTTCATGTCACCACTGAAGTATACTTAAGGCCAGAAATGACTGAACCACCTTCCAAGGTGACACCACTGGCTAGCAATATAGCTGACTGGGCTACACTGAGCTCCACAAGTTTTCACCTAGGTAGTACCTAAAACCATTTGTTTGGGGGCTACCTCCAGCCTTCCTGCCAAAGAGGACATTCCTCCTTCGCCTGCAAAATGCAAAAGTAAACCCTATGCACATTTATCAGAGTATCTTCTTCTGCATCCCAGCAAACTCTTGGAAATGCTACATATGCTTTTCTCCTTGCAATCTTATGCTGGATAAGAATTTAACGAAAGCTAAAATATAACTTCAGGGCAAAAGACAAATTTTCTTTTATTGTACTGTAGAATGTTGTATCTATCATGGCCTAAAAACACCCAGAAGCTAGTATAATATTTCTAATGCAACATGTATCTTTCCGGTTTGGGGAAGGAAAGAAAAAGGACCGTTATTCTTTTCACTCTGCCTACAACTAAAACACTGAGATAATAGAGATTAAGCCTTAAATTTCTATATCCAATAGTAGTAGAATCACAAGAGGACTGAAAAAGCATTTGTCTCTACAAGCGAATACCCAATATGCTAGTCCTTTGGGCGGTTTACATTGATTTTGCATTTAATTGCATAGGCTGACTATCCCATACTTTCCAGGACAAAGTTGTAAAAATGATAGGATCTAGATATACTCTGATATGAAGCCAAACGAAGAAAGTAAACTTAAGAGTACTGGTTTCTGTAATACCTCTATGATTGCAAAGAGGTGGGGGATTTTCTGTTTGTTTTTTGGTTTTTTTCCTACTAGAAACTGACATCAAGACCAAAATAAGAGCAGAGGTGATAAAATAGCACTTTCTCCCCTTTCCCTCATTTTCCTCCACTGTTCTTAAATTACTTTGAGAAATAGGAAGAAAATGGAAATAGCCCCTGACACCTTTCACCTACTTTGTAACTAATTGGATTTAATTCCCTCTCCTTCAGTTAGCCTGTAGACTTTGTCCTTCAGTCCGTCTGGCAAATATTTCACAAACCCTCCGATACGTTTTTGTAAAGTGTTGGGACAAAAACAAAACAAAACAAAACCCTCATTAATTTTTGTTACCATCAAAGAAGATAAAATAATCTGTTGATGTGAATGAAGCAATGAATCCTAATGATTAACTCCAATTATTTTTCAAAGTATAGGTTTCCTGAAGCTTCTCAGAAAAAGACACTTTAAGACAACATACTGATCTGATGTTTGAAGGAGCTGCCGTTGGAAAATTAATTAACAAAATACCATTGGTTTTAGGAGACCCTCAAAGGGATTAGGAGGAAGCAACATTAGTAAAAACTTGTTTCTAAAGAAAATGATAGATCTATTTTTTCATTTGATTAACTGAACGGTTTTAATCACTCTTTAAACAAGGCCCCCGGCATTAGTTTGCCGGACCGGCCATAACAAAGTACCACAGACTGGGTGGCTTGAACAACAGAAATTTATTTTCTCATAGCTCTGGAGGCTGGAAATCTGAGGTGGAGGTGCCGGTGGGGCTGGTTTCTTCTGAGGCCTCTCTCTGTGGCCCCTCTCTTCGGGGGTGGTATCAAATCGTACTTCTAGTATTTATTTCTAATCTTATGACCCTCTTCTGCATTTATCTTCACATGCTCTTCCCTGTGTTTGGCTGCATCGTAATCTCCTTTTCTTATAAGGACTGAGGTCAGACTGGATTAAGGCCCATCCTGATGACCTCAGTTTGACTTAAATACCTCTGTAAAGGCCCTATCTCCAAATATAGTAATTTTTTTGAGGTACTTGGATTAGGACTTTGACAAATGAATTTGGGGGGAACAAATTCATCCCACAATATCCTAACCAGAAATTAATCTTTCACTTCTGAGTAGCTCTACAATGTCTGATGTATTCAGCCCAACATTGTTTCTTTGTCTCCAAGGCCAAGGAAAGAAGACTGTGGGAAAGTCAGAGAAATTACCGACCATGACATCAAACCATGTTGCTGTTAGTAGTGTTATATGTAACCTTAGTGTTTTTATTTTTAAAAATGTTTTTCTTAGCTTTTTCTAAATTAAAGGAATGATTATGTTTGTGTTTGAAATTTTTTAAAAAGATTTTATTTATTTATTTGAGAGAGAGAGAATGAGTGAGAGAGAGAGAGAGCTCAAGCAGGGGGAAGGACAGAGGGAAAGGGAGAAGCAGACGCCCCTCTGGGGAAGGAACCTGACATGGGGCTCAAACCCATGACCCAAGGATCATGACTCGAGCTGAAGGCAGATGCTCAACCGACTGAGCCACCCAGGTGCCCCTGTGTGTGTTTGAATTAGAAATGGTTATTATAAAATGAAGCATAAATCAGTCAGACAAACCAATGGGCACATAAATTCTAGCAATCACCTTTCAAAAGCCCTGTATCATTAAACAGCACTTAATTCCATTATCAAAATTCCTTCAGTGGCCCTATTTTCAAGAAACAGGAATAAAATATTAATCAGATGAGGAAAAAAAAAAAACCCAAAAGCATGAAAATAGTAAAAGCCTAACAAAAACTAAGCAGTTGAGAATCCTAATGTATAATGTTATTTTATTAGAAATCCAATCTTTGAAGAAACCACAAAAATCCATAATTCGGGGGTGGTATCAAATCGTACTTCTAGTATTTATTTCTAATTTTATTTATATCTCAATGAATGAATGAAATTATGGGAGAAAGACACAAACACAGAAATCTTCACATCTATCCCCTCATTTTAACAGTAAGGGATGAGGTCCATTATACAGAAATTTTCTTGGCCATCAAGGGGAAGCAATCAATAGTCAAGCCTAGGTCATGTCGTCCCCATCTCAGTTACATGCTCTTTTCAAAGACGATCAATGAGTTTGAATATTTTTCATATTAAATTTAAATTAAAAGTGGTAGGTAACACTGAACTGTGATTTCTGTCATTCTGAGGGACTTGTTTACAAAGAGAGTGACAACAAAGTTATTCATCATTTCCTAAGTTACTACATTCCAGCACATACTGGATCAAAGTTTGGGGCAATGGTTCTCATCATCTTTTTGTTCAAGGACACCTTTGAGGATACGATTGATGATGCTATGAAACCCTTCTCCAGAAAAAAAAAAATACATATATACACAAAATTCGGTATTTCAGGGAAATCAAATATTCCCCTAAAAAGCACTCAAAAATAAAAATCTCTGACACATACCAAAACAAAGCCCAAGTTAGAAGATGTTAAGTGGAGTTTCTTGCCCCAGAGCCCTCATCTTAACTGAAAGAGTTTCCATGTAAATAAAGTAATAAGGTAGGAGTTCTAAATTTTTATAATTCAGTGAAGAGACAATACAGTTTCAAAGGCCTCTTTCTGTCCTTTACACAGTCTAATCCCATGTGGAGGCCACTATGTTAGCTTTGTCTGGTGTGATTAAGATAAATTTGTCTTTATCTTTTAAAGCCTAAGCAAAGTAGAAAAGAAAAGAAAGCACTGGATTATTCTCAAAAACAATAAAACACTTGACCATAGAGTTCAGATAAAACATTGTGAAAAACACAATCACAGCCAGCCAGTTGCATGATTAATATGATTTCCTTGACATATTTTATTGCATTCCTTTCCATATTATGTATTATACTGAAAAACTAAAACCCAAAACCCTATAGTAATTAATCTAGGTCTTGGTCACAAAGAGGATCCAGAATAGACCCCAAAAGCAAATTTCAATCTCACTTTTTAAAAAGCGAAGGGCATACAAATATGAGAATCACCACAGGTCCCAGATCCTTGAAGCATTTTGAGAAACACATACAGGATGAAGATGGGACAGGCCAGCCAGACACACGGTCACAGCCCACATATATGGGTGAATCCAAACTATTCTTGGATCTGACTACAAACTCTTGGGCTCAAATGCACAAAGAGGTGTGTAAAGTTCTCCATCATATTTATGAGGAAATTTACCCTTCTGCATTTTTGAAATATTTTCTTTTTGGAAAAACCCTCAGCTAGGCTGGGGAAAGTCACAACTGCTTTAGAGTTTCATTTCCTCGACTGTAAAAAGGAGTTTTAAATAGACGATTTCTGTGATCTCTGCCAGCTCTAAATACTACATTCCTCTGACAAAATTTTTAACGAATGAGGGTGGGGATTTACAATTGGCCAGGCCAATTTAACTTAAAAAATCTCTCAAGTTTGAGAAAATAACCTTTAAAAAATTTATAACATGTTATTACATGTTTTTTTCCCCCAAAATTCCCAATCACTGCAGCCTTAAGGTGTCTGAACCTGTTATTTTTTTAGGGCTTAAAAACCATCCTAAGCTCTAAACTCAGACTTCACACTCTGTTAATTACATAAGGACCCAAGTTTTCCCCTCGCTGTAAATGATCTGGCCAGATTACAAAGACCAGGGATTTTTCACCTCCATACCCAATAAAGCTTAGGACAGCATTCAGAAATCCAATAAATGCTTGTTGAATGAATAAACAAACTTTGGCATGAAGAATTAAAAAAAAAAAAAAAAGACTCTGACTGGGTTTCCACTCCTTGGGAAGCATCCAGAAGGGAAAAACACAGGCACAGAAAAAAGCATTACAATGTACTGGGATTAAGCTCCACAACGGAGAGGTACAGGAACTCAGAAGAGGGGTGGATGAATTTGTGTGGGGCAGAAGACGTTATGGCTGTGAAAAACTGGGGGCATTCCAATGTCAGAAAATGAACTATTTGGGAATTCAGCATTTTGGACTAGCGCTGGCTGCTTCCTCATGAAGGTGGTTCAGACGTGTTTTTATTCCTTCAAGTGTCTGCATTCAAGCAAGAACCCAATAACGTGAGGTGCTGTTTCCCCTCTACCACTGGGTCTACAAAAGTTACCCGTATGGGCTTTACATTTTACATACACAAAACATATTTAACTTGGAATAACTCCATAAAGAATGGAACGACCTTAACTGTGACAAAGAGAAGGCTCTCTGAAGCATGCATTTGGGTAAAAATGATGAACAATGATTTTACACAAGACAAAATTCCGAAGTAAATACTATTAGAAAAAGATTGATCCTCGCTAGGGATCAAAATTGTATAAATTAAAGCAACCTTGAGATGCAACTTGATAGCCACTAAGAAAGCAGGATTCTTTTTTTTTTTTTCTTTTTTTTTTTTAAACACCACACATAACACACAATCATGAGTAACTATTGTAGGGATTACTACTAATTAGTAACACATTTTTGGAAGGCAAATACATGACAAAAGCAATAAAGTGCTTCCAAGTATTTCCATTCATAGGAATATACGCTCTAAAAATACCTCATCAGGGGCGCCTGGGTGGCACAGCGGTTAAGCGTCTGCCTTCGGCTCAGGGCGTGATCCCGGCGTTATGGGATCGAGCCCCACATCAGGCTTCTCCACTGGAAGCCTGCTTCTTCCTCTCCCACTCCCCCTGCTTGTGTTCCCTCTCTCACTGGCTGTCTCTCTCTCTCAAATGAATAAATAAAATCTTTAAAAAAATAAAAATAAAAATAAAAATACTTCATCAGAAATAAAAAAGATATAAGCAATAAGTTGTTCACTTGGCATTACATGCACTAATCAAAAAGTGGAATGAAATCCAAAATGATCAAATTGGGGAAGGGTGTCAATAAATTAAAATATATCGACACAATCTAAATATTACGTCTTCGATGACTTATGATCACAAAGGCACTGCAAAAACAAACCAAAGAGTTTGTCGAGAGGAAACGTACAAACTATGAAATGCCACGTGTACTTTGTAAATAGGAATTAGATAGCATAAGTCAACATTTGCTTTCTTGTAGCAGCAAGGCTAAAAATAAGGAAGCTAGACGTGCTCCCTACTCGAGAAAGATCATAAGCAAAATTTAAAATCTGCCAATGTAGCAGAAGTCTGCAAATTTATGGCATTAGATAATTTCCCCCATGAACACAAGTCATCTTTCAATGTCTAGCACACATGCCGTTTCTTTAGGTCAGCAACACAGCAGACAGTAATATTCGCTCCAACCTCTGTATTTCTAATGCATTCTGCTTAGATTCCTCCTGAGACATGAATCAGGATCTCCCTTACCCTAGAGGGTCCTCATGTTCCCTCTTCACTTAGCATCTGTCGCTACAAAGAATACATGTGTGGCTCCTGTTTCCTGAATTTAGACATCTGAAACAAAGCTAGAAGAAAGAAACCAAAGAGTGGCTGGAAACGGAGGTAAACAGTCTGAGTTCTCCTCTACACCTATGGTTAATAATATTCAGAAGAAAATAAATCTCTGTAGTTCGGTGTGTTTAAAAAAAAAAACTGAATTCACAATAAAATATTCAAACCAGCCTCCAATATCAATACAAAAGAGGAGGCTGGACCGAAGAAACCTAACATTTCTTACCTAATCTGTAATTCTCTGCACGTCTGAAATACAAGGCCCTGCGACTTAAATACATCAAAACACATTTGCTCTAAATGGCCACCGAAATAAAAGATAAAAGTAACTTTAACGGCTTTTTTCTCAAATTCCTATGTTTTCGAAATTTGATAAAAATGGATAGTTTATTGTTAATTTCATCTTATTTAGAAAGGAATATATTAGAAAGGCCACAAAGCAATCTTGCAAAGAGCAAAAGTCTCAATTTGCATATTCCATGTTCCAAAAATTTCATTTGCAGAAAATTTATCCTGAGGAAATAATCATGGATATAATCAAGATTAAGCTACAAGGATGTTTATTCCAGAATTGCCTAAAGTAGTAAAAATTACTTACCAGGGGAGAGCCTAGTAAGTATTCTCTAAAAGGAGAATTATTAAATAAACTGACATCCCATCTGTATGCTGTCCTGCTGCATAAATATTAAAAAGATGTTAAAGAGCACTGAATGAGGCAGTAAAATATTAAAAATGTACTATTAATGAAAAATGCACAAATGTACAGTGGAACTCAAATTTTTAAGAAAAGAAAAAAAAATTGAAGTTGGTCTTCATTACCCCAGGAAGTTATGTTCAAAAAAAAAGTTGTGGCAAATGCTGATTTAGCAGATATTTCTCTTGCTCCTAGGAGAAATACGGTGTTAGAGTCCTGGGAGCCTCTGGTCATAACATTGTCATCACCCGGTCAATACACAACCTTGTTTTATGTGTGTTTATGTTTAAAAACACCTGATTGAATATATACTGTTAATTCATTAACGTTGAAAACACGGCCAACAGCACTATGGCTCATGCCTGAATGAAGCTTCTCTAACACATGGATTTTCTCCAAAAGGCACATCACAGCCTTTTTGCACTTACGAACACCAGGCAGCATTTCAGTACACCTGTGAGCCATTTTTAACAATGAAATCACCAACAAAGCACACAAAAATGTGAAAACGTGGCACTAAAGAGACTGCAGAAAGGACACTTACTTACAGCATCAGAACTGCCACTAGAAAGCTGTGTCGTTTTGTTGGACATCTGTTGGGACGGAATGTGTTAGATGACTTGCATTTTCACCACTGTGCCCATGTCCGCGAATAACCTTGAAAGGGCTGCAGATACTGATTTGGGGGTTACAAATCATTTTTAGGGAATCCTTCACAAATATGGAATCCATAAAGAATGAGGGTCAACTGTACAGGGACACAGGCAAAGGGAGGAACTGGAGGGATCTAGCAAATCAAGAACAGAAGTCTCTCCAGGTGGCGGCCAAGTAGGTATGCCTATTTCTTCTTTTTGCTCATCTGCTCTTTCAAAGTAAACTTACCACACTTGAGTTGTTTAAAAAAACACATGATTATCTATTCAAATTTTCTACAGCAAACCTATTAACTTTTTGATCAGAGGAGGAAGGTTATTGCTAGCAAAATCCTTCAAATTATCGTGCTTCTGTCATATTTTAGGAACTACCTTACACTGTTAAGCATTTTGTAATAGTGAGAGTTTCTGACATTAACCACGTCCCCTAAATACTGGCCGTTTATCTATTCAGGAGGGACTAAAAGAAATGCAAGACAAGAAAACTTCACAATTCTAAGTGGCACGTATCAGAATAAAAGAAAGGAAACTTGTTACTAATAGAATACACAATTCATTTTCAAAATGTGGACCTTGTAGCTCAGTTTTCTTATGGTTGTAGTCATACTACTGAGGTTGTCATCACTCATGGGATTTCAACAAACACTTTTACATCAATCAAAATCTGAAAAGTTATTTTCTTTTTTTTTTTTTTTTTTTAAAGATTTTATTTATTTATGTGACAGAGAGACAGCCAGAGAGAGAGGGAACACAGCAGGCGAGTGAGAGAGGAAGAAGCAGGCTCCCAGCAGAGGAGCCTGATGTGGGACTCGATCCCGGAACGCCGGGATCACGCCCTGAGCCGAAGGCAGACGCTTTAACGACTGCGCTACCCAGGCGCCCCTGAAAAGTTATTTTCTGAAAAGTAAAGCAGATTGTCCTCCCTGCAGTAGGTGGGCCACATCTAATCAGTCAAAGTTATCGCACAGTAAAAGTAAAGCAATTGGCAAGAAGTCACTAAAAGGACGTTTGTAAAGGCAGAACTAACAAAAACTAAAATGAATTAGGGTGAAGAAAAGATAAATACTAAAGATAAATAAAGATAAATAAAGATACAAAATGAAATATAAATATTAAATACCTCCTTGGTAAGAAAAAAAAGAGGCATGGAAATTTGAGGCAAGAAAAATTGAGAGGTAGTATGATATTAAAGGAAACAAATAGTAAGAAAAAAGACATGCAATTTCAGAGAAGAAAAAGGTTTAGATCCTTTTGAATATTTTGGAGTATTCGAAGGTAGGAATGTCCTTCAGCCTGGCTGATATGCTAAACACCATGGTCAAAGAATACTAAAATTCAAACAAACACCTGTGAAGTTTTAGCTTTTTTTTTTTTTTAAAGATTTTATTTATTTATTTGACAGAGATAGAGACAGCCAGCGAGAGAGGGAACACAAGCAGGGGGAGTGGGAGAGGAAGAAGCAGGCTCACAGCAGAGGAGCCTGATGTGGGGCTTGATCCCATAACGCCAGGACCACGCCCTGAGCCGAAGGCAGACGCTTAACCGCTGTGCCACCCAGGCGCCCCGAAGTTTTAGCTTTTTAACCAGCAAAAACAGAAGTATTCCCAGATTTATAAAATGGAAACTTACAATTCTTTAACACCTGTGACAAACATTCATCCATCCATCCATCCAACAAACATCCATCCATCCATCAATATTTATTGAGCGCCGATGTTTGTGAAGTACTGTCCTGGACATGTACGGATACCATGTGTGATGGTTAATTTTATGTGTCAACTTAACTGGACTACAGAGTGCTCAGGTATTTGGTCAAATATTACGCTGGGTGTTTCTGTGAAGGCGTTTTTGGATGAAATGGACATTTCAGTAGGTAGACTGAGTAAAGCAGATTGTCCTCCCTGCAGTAGGTGGGCCTCATCTAATCAGGCAAAGGTCTGAGTAGAACAAAAAGACTGACCTTTCCTTGAATAAAAGAGAAATCCTCCTGTCTGGATGCCTTTAAAGTGGGACATCAGCTTTTTCCTGCCTCTAGACTGCAGCTGAAACACTGACTTCTCCTGGGTCTTAAATCTGAGGGCCTCTGGGCTAGAACTACTTCAGGTCTTCTGGGTCTCCAAATTGCCTACTCACTCTGCAGATCTTGGGATCAGCCACCCTCCATAATCACGTGAGCTAATTCCTTATAATAAATCATACACACACACACACACACACACACACACACACCTCCTATCATTCCTTTTTCTCTGGAGAACACTTACTCATACACTGTGCTAGACTACCATAGTATATAGGAACAAGCCAGAAGGAGTCCTGAGCTTCTCCAAACCTCATATATGGCACAGCTTCTCTGTGGTCCTTAGTCTAGCTTGGCAGATTTTTCTACCATGACATAATCCCATGTCACTCATCGACACATATTCCCAAAGTTTTAAGAAATTTCTAATAAAACCTAAAAACTTTGTTGGAATTTTAAAAACTACAATTACTGGAACCTCTACAGTTATGACAATAAATTTGACAAGCGAAGTCCTGACAGGTCCTGGTGTGGCAGTGACGTGTAGCAACTCACGAGCTGAAACGTTCCCCCCCCCGTCCCACTGAGCAGGAGGGTCTAAATACAGGTGAGTGGGACCAACACCACGAACAGGAGAAAACTGGACTTGACTCAGACAAATACTTTAAAAAGGAGGAATTTTGTAAGATTTGTTAACAAGCATTAATATCATATTACTCGTGGCATATCACGTATCTCAACAAATGTGTTGGAGGAACCCCCACCGGAGAACGGACCATCCAGTGCACCGGACGACCTGGGAAAGTAAAATATATTTTACCGTGAGCTCAGCTACTGCTATGACTAGAATTAGTGTTAATTCCAGTTACACTGTGTCTAGAATACCTTCATAGTTTGCTTCCCACTTAATATTTTATATATCCAAATTTTCGTTCCAGGTCACTCCAGAGCTTTCCATGTTTCACAATTTTTAGCTACACACATAAGCCTCCACCTCCCTAGCTGTGTCATATGACCCCTGTAGCTATTTATGTGACCCTCCCAACTACACACAACTTAATTTTCATCTACCATAATGAAGTTAGTGGAAAAATTTCCTGCCTTTCTAAGTCATTTGCACCTGTATGCACTTCTTCACCAGCACCTTATTAACTTATATTTCTCCAAAAGCCACCTGGAGACTTAACTGTAACCACACCTGTGATTTATAAACAAATACATCCGAACCCATTTGGGAATTACATCTCACCCAGCTTATTTAATACCTATGCGCAATTTAATTTGAGTAACATGTTATGTTTGCCCGAAATAGCAGTTCTTGGGGATTCAGAGTTTAAAAAGAGAAAGAATTGATTAAAGTACAAGAATAAACTTTTCTGGAATCCAGGAAACTAAATTGCATAGCTTGAAGCACACAATAGATTACAAAAATCTGCCCTAAGCATGAAAAGGGTTTCTAATTTCCTCGATTGCTTAAGAAGGTTCCCAAATGCACAAAAGTAAAAAAACATTACTTCACCCTAAAAAGACTTCCAACTTCGGCCATTAATGAATATCTTGTCGAAGCCAAAATTAGCCACTTGTGCACCTGTCCCAGTTCCTCTCGGCCCTCTCCATTTTTACCTACGTATCTTCCTATTTCGCAAACTACTCAAGAGGAAACGCGATGGCTGTGCAGGGTGAGAAGCTAAATAAAGCACGTTCCCGTTTCCTACGGCCATCGGTAGAGAAATGCCCACAAGTCAACTCACCTTTATCATGGGGCTGAAACCACTTCTATGAAACTGGCCTACTTTTCCAGTGAGAAGAGAGAGTGAAAGCGAGTGGTTCCTCCCTCTCTGGGGGGGGGGGGGGGGGGAACCTGTTGTGTTTTCTATAAACCAAGAAATCATGAGTTAATTTTACTAGAAAAAAAATGTTTTGGTGTGTGTGTGTGTGTGTTTAACTGTATTAAATGAAGAAATAAAATCCCAGGTGTTTGGAACTGATTAACTGCAAAGTGCCTCAAGACTCAAGAAATGAAAATTTCAAGTACAGTCTGGGTATTCTGACCCATCTCTGCAGAATCACTTCTTGAAATGTTTTGTTCTGTTATAACTAGAAACGCAGAGTACGGTACCCTGGACCAATACTGCTGTTTCCTGGTTTCATATATGCAATCCCTACGTGGGACCGGAAGCCCATTTCCACACTGGCTACCCAACAGTGAATGACAGCACTTGGTACCTTGGGGAAGAGCAGTTGCAGAGCAGAGTATTTATTTTTTAAAAATGAATATGCAAATCATTCCCTTGACTTTTTAAGTCAAGGATTTAGGCACTTAATGTAAATTAAATATAGAAAAATGCTAAAACATATCTGATGGTTTGGAATGAGTTAATGTCATCACAGGCCTCATTTATTTGGCTTATTTGTGGGCTACGTGACAAGGGGTGGAGGTTGTAGCCCCAAACTCCTTATCCGAGAAACTCAAATGCAAATTAGAGGGAAACATGATGTATAAAAATAGACAATCAGTATAGAGTGAGTAATGCTAAATATCTAAGAATCCCCTGCAGTGCAACTGACATTGGTTTCCAGATGATAAAAAAAATCCATAGTGGAAATCTGAATCTGGTAAAATACGTGCATGCGTACATACAGCAGAACTGATTATAATCATCAAAACGCTACTTGCCTAGAAAGAACACCCTGTTTTCACTAGTTACTTAACAGGAGGTATTTCTAGTAAGTAGGTACTCAGTAAATAACCAGTTAAAAAATAAATGAGTGGGGGGCGCCTGGGTGGCTCAGTTGTTTAAGCAGCTGACTCTTGATCTCAGCTCAGGTCTTGATCTCAGGGTCATGAGTTCAAGCCCCCCATGTTGGGCTCCACACTGGGTGTGGAGCCTACTTAAAAAGATAAAAAATAAAAGTAATGATAGAGTAAGGATCTCAAGCCCAACGGACAAGCTCTTATTATCACATACTTACTATGTAACACCCCTCCCTCCACCCCCCCCAAAAGTCAACAGGATTTTAAAATGCAGCTTAAAAAAATTTTGGCTCTCTAGTAAGAAAACGAGCTGCACACTGTGAATACCAATGGACCAGGAGAAGTGGGAGCAGCACTTTTTCTGGCAAACTCTACCAGCTGTGGCCAGTGGCACTGAGCTCTTTGGTACCTTCTTGATGCCAACTGGCTGTGACTTCTTCCTGTCTGCCTCTCCAAGAAAACAATCAGTGTTAATTCCAGTTGGTTATATTATTGCTTTTGGTTACTTAAACAGATTTATAATGAAGGAAGATTATAAATAATGTTATCAAGAGTTTCTGTTGGTTCGCTTGGTTCTATTATGACTGTGAAAATATTTATTATATATAGTCATTAAAAGGTTCCCAAAGCATCTGCTTGTGAAGAAATGCGTTACAACAAAATGAATTAAAAGTGCACAGGTAGGGGCTCCTGGGCGGCTCTGTTGGGTGAGCCTCTGACTCTTGATTTTGGCTCCAGTCATGATCCCAGGGGTCATGGGATCGAGCCCCGCGTCTGGCTCTGTGCTCAGCACTGAGTCTGCTTGAGATATTTTCTCCCTCGGGGCGCCTGGGTGGCACAGCGGTTAAGCGTCTGCCTTCGGCTCAGGGCGTTATGGGATCGAGCCCCACATCAGGCTCCTTTGCTATGAGCCTGCTTCTTCCTCTCCCACTCCCCTGCTGTGTTCCCTCTCTCGCTGGCTGTCTCTATCTCTGTCGAATAAATAAATAAAATCTTTAAAAAAAAAGAGATATTCTATCCCTCTCCCTCCCTTTGCCTCTCCCGCCTCTCTAAAATAAATACATAAATAAAATATTTGGGGGGCAGGTATTTGCTCTATACCATAAACTTTGGTTACATGAAAATTGAGATTATAACTGATTGCTATCTTGAAATCAAGGGCCATAAACAGACAATATTTAATTTGCATCCTTCTTCAACTATTTTTTTTTTTTAAAACCACGAAGTAATCCAAGAATTTAAACGAACTGTTTTACACAGCGCCCCATTATGGAGGTGTTATTAAAGAGCATTGTCCAAAAACCAGGTCATGAGAGTAAGTTAAATTATCCTCATCCAAGCACAATTATTCTCGTTTTTGTAATTAATTCACAAATTGAATTAAGCATACTTTAATAGGAAAAAAAATTAACCACCTAAACATACACAAAGATGCAAAACTAAATTGACCATAATAAAGTATACTTATAATTGACTCCCAGCTTTACACCATGATCTTTTGAAAAGTTACATAACTTTATTGGAGTGAATTTTCCATGATAAAAATACATGACCTAGAGCCCAAAGTCCAGGGTTACAATCATTCTTATACTACTCTTCAGCTGTGTGTCCTTGGGCAAGTCATTTAATCTCTCCAGCCCTCATTTCCTTCGACTGTAAACTGAGAAGGTTGTGGTTGCCAATCTCTAAAGTTCCATCCTGTTCTAATAACCTATGAATCTGTGACAGAGAAAGTTCATAAATATTCCATAATCTTCCTTTTACCAAAATGTTACTTCCAAATATAGATAACCTTTCATGACACAAAGCAAATGTTATGACAAGGTACTTTTCAATTAATGCAAATTTTAAAGTTACTATTTAAAACAATTCAAAAATAGAGTAGACTCTATCAAGATGTTGTGATTTCAGACATTTCAGAACACAACAGAGGGATCACATGCCAATCAAAAAAAATCTGAATGAAGCAAATTATTAAGTGTGAATTTTAGAGAGTTCTGGAATACTTCCAAATTCCTTGTATTCTTTTCAAAATAGGCTTTTTAAAAGAAGAAATACAGTAAACTCTTAAACAGAACCCATCCATTATATACATTTGAAGTTTAAAAAAATTTTTTTACCCCTGTCTTAGAAGAAAAGTTCAATCTGACAACAGAACAAATTTATATCAGTCATTCAATAAACACTTTTCCCTGTCCTCTAACTTCTGGGGCATGGCCTGTGGCACAGAACTCTACAATAAAAACTCAAATTCAGAAAAACGTTCATCCAGGTCAATGAAGAGTCCTTAATTAAAAATACAATCATGTTCATTAGTAGTGTTATTACAGCCAAAGTATTCTAACACATTTTATAAAGACATTTAAAAATAGGAAAGCCTGGGTGGCTCAGTCAGTGAAGCATCTGCCTTCAGCTCAGGTCATGATCCTGGGGTCTCAGGATCGAGCCCCACATTGGGCTCCCTGCTCGGTGGGGAGTCTGCTTCTCCCGCTGACCCTCACCCCACTCGTGCTCTCTCTCTAATAAATAAATAAAATATTTTTTTAAAAAGATCTTTAAAAATAAACCTTGATATAAATGGATTCCTGGTTAACCCCTTCATGACTGAACCAGAAAAAAAAAACCATTCCACTATGTGGATTAATTAATTAAGAATTTATAGTAAAAACAATAAACACAAGTTGCAATGGATAGGAAATGAGTAGAATATGTTCTCTTTAATAATATTCATACTATTACTTCACTGAAAGGGCTATTCACAAGCTCTGTGCTCTGAGATTTTGAAAGTGCGATTCTTAAAAATTTTTATTTCTTGCCAGCAGTTACCATCAACAAATGTGGGGTAGGAAAGTGTTAGTTATATGTATCTTATAGGCATTAATTTATCAAGGTACTTTTTCCTCCTAGATAGATGGTTTGAACTTACTTTTTCATCGGAGAAAGAAAAAAAAATTATCTATAGGAATTACCCACTACAGTTATAAATTTACAGATTTTAAAAAAAAGTCACGTACACAAAACTATTAAACAGTGAGAAGCCTAAAAGATGAGCTACTCATCTGTTTCAGAGTTTCAGAGCATCTGTCTCAGCTAATAGACTCTTTTTTTCTGGCTTGAGTAAACTGTTATTTTTAAAACTATTTTCTTATGTAATGGTACCTTACATATCAATATTTAAAAATTCGAATTCAACTCCTTACAATAATTTATAATTTTGACTTAGCATCTCTAATTGTATTATTTATATCAGGGGTAGCATGAGATTTTCTTTTTTTTTTTTTTTTTACAGTGTATCTAGTTACACAAACATTTAATTAAAATTTTGGATGTAAGCACAAAAATCAAAATCATGCACAAAGAGGTAACCCAATCGATTAGAAAACGCACACCTACTAAAACATTCATTACCAATTCCACGACAAATATTTTCTTAGATGGTGAAAAGTCCGGAAACAGTACAACTGAAAAACGCAGTCAGTTTGACAATTAAAAGTAGGCAAAACTAGAATGTACGACTACAGTTATGTTTGCTGTTGAATATGTTACAAAAACCTGGCATCATTTTAGACTATCGAATCGAAGTTCATCAAGAATGATGTATTATCTGAAGCAAGGCAATTAAAACTAAAAAAAAACCTAAGTCTACAACAAACCATACCTAATACTTACTGAGATTGAGTTCGAAATGTTGAAAAATTTGTGGATTCTCGGAGTGACAGGAATGTGTGGAATGAGCGATGGATGCATATAGAAACCGCTGCATCAGTGATATGCTGTAATACAGAAGACTACGGACACTACTACCTCGGGCACTTAAAAAGGCACAAATCGAAAGGAGAAAAAGCCCAATGTAAAATAATAATAGAAGAACTGAATAAATAGCTTAATAGGAGCATAATATGTATGCTAAGTTACTAATATTGGTACAAACCTGGTGTTGACAAGTAGGGTTAACTCTAATATTTAAGAGTTACAAATAAGGCATTAGAGTTCTCAACTGCGTAAAGCAGCAGCCAATAAAACAAAGAAGGTGGCAGAAAGAGTGCAGACGTTCAGAAAGGCAGCTGTCAAAAGAGGTGTGTTTCCCTTTGGGGAAAAAAAAAAGAAGTTTTTATGCATTTTAATTAGTCCGCTTGCAAAAGAAAAATCAGGTGAAGACAACTAATTATCACCTTCCAGCTCCACTAACACTTTGTAGTCTAGCAAAAAGGAAGGAAAGGGAACTAACTAACTAACTAAATAATTAAAACAAAACAAAACAAACAAACAAACAAAAAAAAACAAGAAAGAAAAACACCCTCCCACTCCAGGCCATTAAAAAAAAAAAAAAAATCAAGGCTTCCTCCAGCATCCTACCAGCAGCTACTGACAAGATTTATCTTCAAAGAACTTTCTTGTTTACAATACAAATCTTCCCCTCTGTTACAAATTAAACCCAATTATCTGGTGAACAGTTTCCATAATAAAACCTGATAGACAGAGGAAGCAGTAACCTTTCCATTTTTTCCCCTCTCCACTTGATAGCCTGCAGGTTTCAAGAAGCAAAAACCACTCTTACTTATCCCATTAACACTTAGGTGTTGAGAGGGCATAGAAACCCCTGGAAAGATAAATGGCCTCATTTTCCTTGGATCAGGCTTTTGAGACAACTTCCAAAGATCTGAAAAAGTGCTGAAAAAACTCAGTTGCTTATTTGATCCATAAATTTAAAAACTACTATGGGAAACATAACATCTACGGAAAAGCATCATTAACTCTGGTCAATGGAATCTACAGTCGTTGGGAGAGCTAGTCATTGCTGAAGGACAAACCGCAAATACTCGAAGAAACAGATCCATCTGTTGAGATAGCAAATAGATGAAATGCAATCACATACACTTGAGTCCTGGCCAATTCTAAGTCACCCTGACAGACTGGGGCTCAGCTTTTCATCAGGCAGCTGCTCAAAGACACATTTGTGTCCCTTTAACAGTCAAACACAACTCTTGCCCGATGAGGAGTTACAGAAAATCAAGTTTATTCTAAGTCCTCAAAATGCATTGGTGCATGCCCGATAGACACATGCCTCGACTGCAAAGTTACAAACTCTAGTTTATTCTCTGATAATATTTTGCTTTAGGCATGTGACTTCTCAGAAGGTTTTTTTTTTTTTTAAGGCTTTATTTATTTGACAGAGAGAGATACAGCAAGAGAGGGAACACAAATAGGCGGAGTAGGAGAGGGAGAAGCAGGCTTCCGCGAAGCGGGGAGCCCGATGTGGGGCTCGATCCCAGGACCCTGGGATCACGACCTGAGCCGAAGGCAGATGCTTAGTGGACTGAGCCACCCAGGTGCCCCTCAGAAGGTTTTTTAACTAGCATTTTCTATGGATGGGTGCTCTGCTTTGAGAAAACATCAGAGGTACTTTAAAAAATAAAAACAAAACAAAACAAGGTCATGGTTAGAATAGAATAGCTTCTCCCAAATTTTCTTCACCTTAACTAGAAGGAGGGGTAAGGTCTAAACAAATAACAGCAACTTCCCTCTCTTCCTTCATGTCTGTAGGATTCCATAAAACTGACCGTCAAGAAAGGCAGAATAAAAGAAAAAAAACCCAAGAACAGTCATACCTCAACAGGCTTTGTTCATGTTGAACATTAAATAATCCTTTGACAACATGACAGCACCTTCTCTGGTACTAAAAGCATTATGATTAATCTTATTAAACCAGCATCTGAACCATGGGCACCATGGGCAAATCACTGTGTGATGGGCAAATAATTAGGTAACTAATGACAAATACTGTATCTACAAACTCCTATCACTGGAGCTAATAAGGAGCAAAAGAGAAGATTTCATTCTTGAAATGCCCAATACGAATTAAGAAAATTTTCCACAGAAGGGAAATTAATACAAAATAAATACAGTTTTGGTAGACTGGCCCATGACCCTAAGTAGCCTTTTCTTTTCTTTTAGTTTTTAACACTGTTTCTACAGAAAAGTTCTACTAATTTACAAAGAACTGACAAATAAATAAAAAATGGCATGCCATCTAGTTTTAAGTTGGAGAATCCCTATATCCCCACGTACTTAGAAGTAAAGGGCAATGCTTTCTTCCTCCTTACACAGTTCATGAAAGATTTCAGAAGAAAGGGTCACTGAGTGTAAGGAAAACTTCAAGTGGAATTCACTGACCACATCCCCTTTTGGGTATTCTAATAATGAGCAAAACAATACATGAGCTAGATACAGAATAACCATACAGATAAGATACTTGGGGCTGTTCTTCTTAAGAACTGGGGAGTGATTTAGTATCACACGTTTCAATATCATTCTAGACAAAAGCAAGTCTTAGCTTCAAGGTGATTTCACAAATAATTGATGTCAAAATCTCTTGACACTTTTCCCTACTACTTTGGAAAATGAAACTCTGGGGGGAAAAAAAAATCTTCCATGTCTAGATAATCAGAAGATCAGGAGGAAAGCTTCTTCTACTGTTTATACAATTATGTCTTATGCCTTATTATTATTAAATGCACATACATGATGCCAACACTTACAGGGAGTTGTTAATTCCTTTCGTATGCCAAAACAGTATTTTGAAAAATGCTGGTTAAAAAATGCAATTCCCTTCCTTTTTTTGAATGATCGGCCAAGAATTTACATACCATACTTCTGGAGAAAATCATTTTTGACAGAAGGAATTGTCATGGCAAGAGTACACAAATACAGGGCCATATGGTGTCCGTTCTTGAGATAAGAGGCAAAAGGCAATAAACCCGACACACGTGGGAGTTTATTCCCTTTCTGAACTATGAACTTGAAGCTGCCCATGTTAACGCAGGAAGTAAGACCACGCTCACAACGTACTCATTACACGCGGGGACCCATGTCGCTATGTCCGCTGTGTCACATCATCCTCTGGTTAATTCTGCTTTGTTTTAGTTCCAGCCAAAGGCTAACAAGAAAACACATTTCTCTACGTGGGACTCTCAAGCAGCCACATTCTTTCACTGCATCAATTATTTCTTCGCCTTCACCTTTGCTCCCCAATCCTAAAATAATGGATCTGCTCTGCAAGCTAGTGGGCCAACCGTCCTAAGCAACAGGACGTGTCTGGAGAGGGATAATGAATGTACATGTTATTGAGACCTAAGGGTAGACTGACAATGCCCTTCTGCTGGCAAAAGGACAGTGACAAACATGAAATAAAGGTGCAAAGTAAGTGCTAAAGTGAATGTGTTATTTACCGCATCAAGAGTTCAAAGGAGAAAGATGCTTGTGCTTATGCAGGCCAGAGGTGGGTGGCTAGACTTGGCCCAGGGTATCCAGCAGCACAGGGCGAAGCTGGCTGTAGCACCCAGATCACTATTCTCCAAATTGTGGCTTTTCTTCACCAGGCCACACTGTCTCCATGGTCCATTTTGTAGAAGCAGGAGGACTGAAGGTGAGTCCAGCTGAACTGGGTGAGTAGGGAAAGAAATTAAAGAGGAGGAGAAAGGAAGAACATGTCCATGTGACAGGCCGTGCAGAGTCACAGAAGGCGGGCTTTCTTAGCTGCATCGGGGGAAGAGAGTTCTTATCAACTCTCCTATCAATTCTCAAGGCTGACCTTCAGTGGCTCCCCTGGCCTACTTACAGGTCTCGGAGAGAGGCAAGACAAATACTGCCCGGGAAGAAAACAGCAGAGCAGGGCTTCTATTATCAAATCTCAAAGCCTCGGCACGTTGGCCTCAGCCTCGCCCTCCCTCCTGGAGCCCGCCTGCTGACCTACATGGAGACACGTCAGAGCGCGTGTGAGTCGCACGCGCACGTGGGCCTGAGCCCCTCCTCCCCAGCCCAGCAGTCGAATCGCACGTCCCTTCTTTTCTCTTTGGTCTCATCTGGATTTTGAATGTTACTTAATACAACCTGGAAATAGAAGTTGCTTTTTTGAAGATTAAAAACATATGTGTTTGAGGTAATAACACTGTCCACGTTAAAAAAGGAAACAACTCTGTGCTATAATTTGTGCGAGCAAAAAGAATCTAAGAAATCATCTAACCAAGATCTATCTTGTCATAACTGAGGATCAGAGAGGCAGGTGTTGTTTCTTTGAAATTAAAACCACTGAGTTCTTAGATGTCTTGATCCGCCTGCAACTTTTTGAGTGAGAAAAGTCAAGTGCAAGCAGAAAGAACACTACACTTCAATGCCAGAGATTCAAATTTTGGTTGAACCCGTGGCTGCCTGCTAGTATGGAGACTTGAAAAAGGCATTTAGTTTACTAGTAAGCAACATGGAAAGACGAAGGGCTTAAAAGAGATGGTCTCTAGAGCTATTTTCCCCCCAGACCTAAAGTTCTGTGATTCTGTCCCACACTGAACAAGAGTAAACAACAAGAATAAAGTGTAAATAGGTTCACTGCATTCACAATGATTACCTTCAAAATTCTAAGAGGAGTTTTACAAGCGTACGCTTATTTTTTACATACTTTCCTTCCCAGCCTCTGCTACACATACATATTTTTACATCTACAGAACTAGAAGGACAGTATGACCTTAGCATTTAAGGGTAATGGACAATGAGCCTGACAGACAATTAGCTGTTAAGAGTTAGATATATTTAGCATTTAAGAAATGTACTATCAGTACACTGAAAGTATTTGGAAAGTTTCGTCATCAGTAGATAGAGCATGAATCATGTCTGTGTCACTACCCGACCACTTGTCTAATCTCTTCCACTATGAATGCAAGACGCCATGTCTGCAGAGCTGGTTTGTTTCATATTTCAGCCCCATGGTCACAGACAAATGCACTGATCCAAAATAAAGCCTGACTTTCTGTATTCACTGTCCTCAAATGGGTCAGTGATGTCTGGGCCTGCAGAATTCCACACTGGGATCTTAATGAGCAGGAAGGCCTTCTGTGCAGCCCTTCGCAGAAAGGACACCAAATGGCCAGTGAAAGGCCAGACCCAAATTCCTTTGAAGGAGGCAAAGGTGACGGATTCAACAAAAGGCTGCGAAGTGTATGTGAAACTTCACTAAGCTTCAAACACTCCAAAAAGAAATTACCAGTCTGGTTTCAAAGAAGAAAAAAAAAAAAAAGTTTCCTAGTGCTCATTTGGTCATCTTCTAGTTTTCAATAACCTTTATTTATTTCCATGAAGTGTAGTATGTGACTCCTTCTAAATGTCCTCTAATTGGTAACTCAGGATTTATCTTAAAAGAAAAAGGAAAAAACCAAAAACCAAAAAACTTCCTGAGGATCCTTGCCCACATTCAAAGTAGCAGATTTACAAACTCAAACAAGTAGATCCCAAAAAAGAAAACCAAAAAAAAAAACCAAAAAACCACACACACAAAAAAAACAACCGACCCACAAAAAACCCAAACCCTCTAACATGCAGATCAAAGCCCACACTTTAAGACCCCTTATCTCTACAGGCTGGTGAGCAAACAAGACACAGCCATTGAAAGTGTGTCCACTAATTCTCTTAAGGAAGAAAAGTCAATGGCATCGAGACAACACAGGAAAGAAAATTAAGGGGGCCAAATTTGTGGAACAAACAACAAAAAAATGTTTAAATATATACATCGTTTTGTGTTAAAATTTAAGACTACTAGAGGAGTGGGTGAAAGTATAGGGAAATATTCATAGACTGTGAAGAAAGTATTCTTTCAACACGATCTATAGTGATCAGGCCTTTAAAATACTGAAGCTGGGTACTAACGGGCCAAGAAAGTGGATAGCAGAGTCCAGACAGCAGTGCCGCCCAATAGAAATACTATGTGAGTTGCATGTGTAATTTTAAAGTTTCCAGCAGCCATTTACAAAGGTAAAAGGAAAGAGGTGAAATTAATTTACATAGTCTATGATATGTAACCCAATATATCTAAAATATTATCATTCCAAGATGGAATCAATATTAAAAAAGGAGACATTTTACATTCGTTTTTTGTACTCAGTCTTCAAAATCTGGAGTAGCCACATTATAAATGCTCCCTAGCCACATGTGGCTACTCGCTGTCATATTGAACAGAACATTTAAATACATGCATAGTTAATTGCCTGGAATGCAGAAGTCAATATACTGTGATAAGCCAGGAAAAGAAACAGAAACAGAAAAAGAGAAAGAAAGAGCGTGTGTTTACCAAAGATGTGGTCCAAATACTCTCTCTTGCCTGAGAAGGGAAGGTAACAGAGAGAGAGATTAGGCACAAACAAAATGTGAATGACTTAAATCTAAATATTAGAAAGAACCTGATAGCTATTGGGACTGACACATTTTCACTGTAGGCATTGACACAGAACCTTCTTGGAATACTGTACAAAATGAACATGATTTTTAAATGTAACCGAATTAGCACTGAAAAGAAGACAGGGAATATGGACTACCACTGCCATCTAGTCCTTCAAGCTTCTAGTGATGCCTTCTAATGTATATAAAGAGTTACCTTCCATAGAAGACGGAGTCATGTATACAAACCCCAAAGGCGCATAGCGAAGATATACATTTTCCTTTAAAAAAAAAAAAAAAAGCCTAAGAAAAAACATCAATATATTAAAAAGGAAGAAGGGAAAAGACTATGTAGACAAGAGCAGTCATTTGGAAAGAAATCAGATTTCACAGTATTTAGTACTGCTCTCCTCTGCTCCCCAACAATTAAGATGTTAGGTGGGATAAGAGAACCGGATCCTAAAATATTTCCTATTTATTCCAGGCCTGTTTATACACCTACTAATTATTTTTTCTATGCATTCTCCGACATACAACTTGTACAGAAACATGTGTTTAATAAGGAAAAAAAATAAGTGATTAAATATTTCATATCTGAATTACTTCAACTTTTATTTGAATTCGTTTTTAAATTTAATTGACAATTGATGAGCAATAAAATAGGCTTTTGTTTCATTTGAACTGTGTTCTTCTCCTTTAAGTTCTAAGCCATGTAGCTGTCAAAGATGTTTTTACTAATGACTCACCTATCAAGCTGTAGTTTAACACTGGCATTATCTGGATTTGGTGTCAGTAAAATACTTAGGTTACTATGTCATGAGAGGTTTTAGTTACGGGGCCTCTAAATTTTGAGGCCTTGAATCTGTTATTAATATGCCATGACCTTAGGCACATTTTAACCTTTGGCTCAATCTGTCTGTCTTCTAAAAATATCAATGTAATACTCTCCATCTAAATTGTAGGCTGCCTGCATAAAGGAAAGCAAATCATTGGAAAATACCTTACAATGAACAGTGTTAAGGTTAGCTGCTGTTTGTCAAAAATGTCTCAGCCTCCAGTGGTTCTCAACCATTTTCTTGCCCAACCCAGCTGAGGATTTGATATGACAAATCCCTAAGAAGAACCGCGAGTCCTAAATGATGATTCAAAGTGATGATGTCAAAGGGGACAGTGCCACCCCCCACGTTGTCACTCCTGGAGAATGTATCTTATCTGTTAAAACTCACTGAGTCAAGAATCTAGGCGTGCCAGGAGTCTTCGGCCTCTCCTTGAACCCTGGGAAACAAAGCGATAGCCTGGGGAAAAACAGGGGTTATGTAGAGAGTACTCATTCCCATATATGGGAGTTATGGCTGAAAGATCTTACAGGAAGTTCCTGGCGAAGGTCTCCCTACATGCAATGTGCCACAGGGATCACTTCCATAAGAAATGCCATGTGGGAGGGGCATGATACAACATGATACAACATGAGCTGTATCATTTCAATTCCTGCGCTATTCTTCACACCCTCTAACCTGGAAAATGCAGGAGAGTCCTCAATGGGAATCACCATCCCCCTCTGGGGCCGGCCATTTCAAGCACAATCAGTGATGAGGGAGAGGAAATCAAATTAGTCAACACCTAAGGATTCTCAAACAGAGGCCAGGATTTCCCACCAGTTGGTGACATATCTTCCCACTGGTCACTGGTATCTTTCCTAAGAATTTCCTGACATCGGGCCTCTGGCTGCACCATACTGATGATCACCAGGGAGTCAGAACCAACTCCCGTTAGAACCATACCAGCACCATTACAACTAATTTACTGGCCAGCTTTCCAGTGTGCCCAGGATATTCCAAAGTCAAGTACCTAAGGCTAAAATGTTTACTTCCATTTATACAAGCATGCCTCAGTGAATCAGAATTTGTACAATGACCTTCTCCAAGTGACAGTACGAGCGGGCCATCTAAACTCCATCTCACCTTGTACAACGTGGTCTAGATCTGTCAAGCACGTATCAAGAAAACAACTGAATTCAATAAGTCTCATAAAATTTTAATATTACATTTTTATTAGTTCCATCCTTTTCCTCTTTGAGAAGGCCTATCCTTTGCTAGGATATTTTTGGTGTTAAATGGTGATAACAATTAAAATGTAAAGCAGCAGTTCTCAATTGCGGGTGATTCTGCCTTTCAGCTGACTTTTGGCAATCTTTGGAGATATTTTTGGTTATCACAACTGGGGCACCTAATGGGTGGAGATCAGGGAGGTTGCTAACCATTAATGCCTGGGATAGTCCCACACATCAAAGGATTCTCTGTTTCAAAATGTCAGTAATGCCAAGGTTGAGAAACCCAAGCAAAAGTCTTCACGAGGCAAATTTTTTTTTGAAATTTTACTTATTTTTTTAATCCCAATGAATGACCTGAGATTGCTAGGCTAAAAAGGACGAGCTGTGGGGCGCCTGGGTGGCACAGCGGTTGGGCGTCTACCTTCGGCTCAGGGCGTGATCCTGCCGTTATGGGATCGAGCCCCACATCAGGCTCCTCTGCTATGAGCCTCCTTCTTTCTCTCCCACTCCCCCTGCTTGTGTTCCCTCTCTCGCTGGCTGTCTCTATCTCTGTCGAATAAATAAATAAAATCTTAAAAAAAAAAAAAGGACGAGTTGTCAGGGAGAGATCACCAGTTGATAGTTTAATAATCAAAGAAATTTTGGACTAGATAACTTTGAAACCTGATTATCTGTAAGAATGATAATAGATGATATATTTACATTCTGTTTTAAGTTTTACTACCTGCTTTAACTTATTTTCTGATCAAACTCTACATATTATTTTGACTGTCCTTTTGTGAACCATTTTGGGTCATACTACATGGACTTTAGTATAAAGCAGTTCCTCAAGGCAACAGCGGTCCCAATAAGAAGTGAGTTCCTTATCACTATATGATTTTAAGTGGAGAATGGATGACCAGGCATGTGCCTGTTTTTGAAAGAACTCCCAAAAGGCCAGAGAAGTAACCGAGGTGATACCAAAGGTCACTGACATTCAAGGTTTTTCTATAAAACCGATCAACAACAAAGACTATATACAGCGTTTCACACTTTTTCAAACAACTCTGTCATTCGTTAATTTTTCACGCTGTTTGTCTTTGATTCTGAGCCCAGAACCCATGTGATGGTAGACACTGTAGACATGGTTTGAATGACTCCAAGTCTGAACTCCTGACTTCATGAACCAAAACAGACCTTACTAAAAGTAACTGGGCCACCTATCAGAGTCGACACAGGCGTACTCTAAAGGAATAGCTGTTTGCTGAATGGACCAAGTATTTATCTTAGAATGACGAAAGAGTCAGCATTTCATCTTTTTAAAAACTTGATTACTAAAATTTTGTAGGTGGGGTAGGGTTCATCAGCCACAACTGTGCCCACAATCTGGTTTTCATACTCTCCTTCCTGTACCAATTATAGTGTATTTGAAATTCATCTTCTAAATTCTGAAGTTTGAAAAGTGGCTTGTTTAATCTTACTCATTCTTTCCCACACTGATATTTAATATTCCCCTGAAATTGAAATTGATTGTTACTCACAAAAAGGGAAGCGATGACACACAAAGAGAAATCCATTTACCTCTTTGTAAAAAACCAAATTGGTCTAAATGAGATTAATTGAAACTGGAAATACCAACCTCAAATTAAGTAAACTAAGTCCATATGGCTAGACATGTGATCCAAGGGGACGATGGCTAAAGTCAAAATATACAACTGGGACAACTGTTCACAACCAGCAGGTCAGAGATAGCCCTTCCAGGCTGGCCAGCTGGCCCCTCACCCGCAGAGGACGTGCCACTGCAGGTCTGCCTGCACAGAGCCCCCCCAACAGCTTCACTCGGGAGCCGGTTCAAGGAGACTCTAGAATGCTCCTAGAATACACTAGCAGCAAGGGGCTCCATGCCAACACTCCGACACTGGAGCTTAACATTGGTAGGTCACAAAATTTATTCATGAGCAGTTGAAACCATCAAGAAAGTTATGCAGCCTTGAGATGAATTATACAGACTTGGGCACCAATCCTGCTTTTATAGGACATGGCTTTTAAAAACATTGATTTTTTTGTTGTTGTATTTTGTGTTATTTTTAAGATAAAAGTGACCGGTACCATGCTAATCACTGACCTGAGAGCACTCTTAGTAATGACAGAGTGCAAGCCCTGCATTTTACAAATGAGAAAGCAGGCACCCGAGAGTACACACCATAGTGGGATTATTTGGACGTTAGTTGCTGAGCTGACCCTGAAACCCAAGTGTCTGGACTCGGGGATGATTGTTTTCTAGCAGGCTAGACTACCTGTCGTCTAACTCATATGCACAATCCTGCGGGAAAGAGTTTAAGAGCTGACATACATACCAACTTAAGCACTTCATTTGACTTACTATATTAAAAATAAAAGCAAAGAATAGGGATGTGATATCTCCATCTTTATTTAAACCTTATCTACCTGCCCTCCTGACAAGTCTGGGGCAACACAGACATTTTCCTTTTCTGTTTTTTTTTCTGTTGAGTTTTGTTTTCTCCCAATGATCTGATTCTATCCATATCATAAAACAAAATCTTTCAAGAATTGTTTATGTGATAATTAATATTCACATGCCTCTATATCAGACATAGAGTAAACTGAGGTCACAAGAAGAGTAAGAAACAAAGGGACAGAAGTGCAATAGGGAAACAGGGATTAGGAAGAAGTGCTGATTGTGCTCCATGTACTGTAGCATATTTACGGCCAAGTAAAGGGTTCCTTCTTCTAGAATACACGATTTTTTTCTTTAAGGTTTATTTTTTTTTTTAGTAATTTCTACACCCAATGTGAGGCTCGAACCCATGACCTCAAGATCGAGAGTTGCATGTTCTACCAACTGAGTCAGCCAGGCACCCCTATTATACATGATTTTTAATAACATTAATATTACTCCTCACTATTCTAATGTAACAAAAAAAATGATCATCCCATTTCAAAAGAATACTGTTAAAAAAAAAGTTCTAGAGTTCTCATTAAAGAATGACCAAAAAAAAAAAAAAAAAGGTAAAACTGGGTGAACCGGTGTTCCCTTATTGTTGTTTTATAATGCATTTAAGGTTTGATTAGTAGCTGTTTGGCTGTGTGTGTGTGTGCGTGTGCGTGTGTGTGTGTGTGCGCGTGCGCGCGCGTGCCCCGACTTCAGGTTATAAGCAGTATGAAGGTCACACAAGGTTTTGCTGGGAATTTTAAGAATAAAACCCAAATCATGCACCTAAGGAAGGCTTAGTCAATACACCTTAATGATTATTGATGTATCGCACTAATATGTATTAAAACCAGCTTTTTATTTCTTAAAGACTATTCCAAAAGTTTAAAAGTTACACTCTGATTAAATGGGAAAAAAAATTTTTTTTAAAGATTTTATTTATTTATGTGACAGAGAGATAGTCAGCGAGAGAGGGAACACAAGCAGGGGGAGTGGGAGAGGAAGAAGCAGGCTCCCAGCTGAGGAGCCCGATTGGGACTCGACCCCGGACCGCCGGGATCACGCCCTGAGCGGAAGGCAGACACTTAATGACTGCGCTACCCAGGCACCCCCTAAATGGGAAAATTTTAAATCTGAGTTGCTTAAGAAAAGAGAATATGCATAATTACTAACTGAAAGAATATTTTATGTTAGAAAAAAGGAATTTTCCAAATCCTGAAAATCACTTTTTAAATAGACATCAATAAAGCTTTTTCCTTGTTCCCAGACATACCCACTGGCAATGCTGGGGTCAACCTCACGATCCATCAGAAAATTCAAAACCAAAAAACAATCCAAGGAACATAAATAAACCTTCAAGAAAATTTCCCACCATTCCACAAGGTCAAGAGTGGATTATGTTCAGGGAATATGGCGCAGAGCAGGCTCTGAGTGAATGACGAAGGGACTTTGGGGAAAAGTTCCCTTGATTTCCACCAGGTACAGCCATTATTGCCAAGGCCAGCCTTTCACAGGGATGTACACACAGCTGTAAAAACTTCATCGCTTGCAGTTTATGTCCAACTCATTTTGTATGTCATGCAGTGCCTGGCACAGGACCCCCACATAAGAGAGCTTAATAAAGAACTGAAGTGAGTGAAGAAATAAAGCAATATTCAAGGAGTAATCAGACACAGACCACCCTTCACCTGCTAGGAAACAAACAGATCTCCATCAGTAATTAAGTGCCATCTACCACACGACCAAAGTCCTCAGAGATGAAAATTCTGGAATTTGAGATCATCGAGTTTTCCAATTGAAGGAGATGTCTTATGCATAATTTATAAACCCTTCAATAATGCCTTAGTATGGAGCAATATTGAGTGGACATTCAATAAATGATCTATAATAATGTAGCTATAGAAAATGGCATTTCGGCTATTTATAATTACCAACTCTTTCGCACCCGGGGACAGAAACTGTAACCCAATATCCATTCTCACCTACTTTCAAAGTAAAAGAATTTTTAGCTGGGCATACCGCAGCTCAGAATACAGAGGTCATTTCCTTGCCTCCCTTTAAGTTGTTGTGCCTCAGAAGAAACCTCTGGCTAATGGGACGCCAGGGTGAGGGATATGTGCAACTTCCAGATCATGCCTTTAGAAAGAAGGGGCATTCTCTGCCTTCCAGCTGCCCGGACTGTGAACTTGACCGTTAGCCATCTTGGAATGCAAATGAGAGCATCACTCTAGGAAGGCAAAACGGTGACAGAGGGAGCCTGGATCTCTGGATAACTTCATGGAGGAAAGCCACCCTACTTTCCCTGAATGCTAACATCCAAATGGCCACTTGTGAGAGAAATAAACTTCTTTCCCAAGTTACTATTATTTCTAGGTCTTGTTTCACACAGCCAAATTTGCGTAGTACATAATTCATAAAGCAAGTGAACAAAAGCCACTCCTTTTAATTATTCCTAAGTACTCTAGCTAAAAAATCTCTCTCTCACACACACACACGGGCACACACACACACACACACACGACTGGAACAATGGAGAGAGAGACACATATGTCTGTAGTGTGTGTGTATAGGTCCCAATCATTTTCAGATGCCATATCTGGTCCATATCAAAGGCCCAACATATTTCTCAAACTCTCTCCCCCTAATGCATTCATTTGCACTGGAGGCTTTTAAATATGGCTAGTTGAGAATTTGAGCAAAGAAATTACAGAATATTCAGTCATAGAAAAGATACAGATTTTGATACGTCAGTTGTATGCATCACTTAGTTTTCCCCCAAGTTTTGCTGTTATGTAGTCCTAGACATAAAACAAATATATGCCTGTTTATGACCAAAATTGATATTTCATCCAATAGTACATGGCTAGACAGCCTGTGTGTATTTAGAAGATGAGACATGGCCGTAATAAAGAAGACAGATGAGCAGTAATGTAAAAGAGATAGATATAAAAGGAAGGCATGATTTATGCCCAAGCCGGACAGAAAACCTATGGTACTTCATCGACCCCATCTATCCTGTCCTAAATTGTAACCTAAAAGTGAAAGAACAGTATTGAAGAAATACTCAGACACAACATACACAGGTCATCCCTGGACACAGATATCACCCAGACTATCAAGAAGTTGTCTTGTTGTTATTTCCTTCGAGAACAATTTCCTGATTAGAAAATTAAAATTGTTTATCAAGGATTTCAGCCCTTCTCAAGAGAAAGCCCCTTTGACCACAAGTGTAAACTTTTACTCATGGAATCCAACTGTCCCCACAGGCAGTGTGTCAGCTGATAGCTAATAGGCTCATTATGAGTCAAGGACAAATAGAGAAACCCATGGAAACCACAGTGAAACACTAATGTTATTCTGTGCAGTTTCACCTAAGTATCCAGTACTTGGAATATGTTTTACTCAATCTCCAGCTTTCAATCAGCTAAAAACGACCACAAGACGTCCTCAGCCTTCTGGTTACCAGAGGTGAAGGGTCAATAGAAAACACCTAAATAAACTAAATTGTCCAGCACATCATTACAAATGACATACAAAAACATGTGAATGTTTTCTTAGAGAAACACATATTTTCATCTTAACCACTCAATTTAAACTACTCTCGGGGGCCTCAAAGACTGCGCCTTCACCAGATGCAACCTTTTCATTATGTCTCATTTTTCTTGGCTTCCCTGCAGTATTTCAACTCTTTGGTCATTCCTCAATTTTCGAGATTCTCTTTGTCCTTAACTGATGTACTGATTTCCTTCTAACCTCCTTCAGCTCCACATTTCAGTCCCATGATTCAGTCTTCCACATGCTTTTCTTTTCTCTAGATTCTAGTCTCAAAGGGCCAACTCTAACTATAGATTAGATTCTCGAAACTCTTTTCCACTCTAGTAAACCTAAGCCACAGCTGTTGGATGTCCTCCCCTTAGTTACCTTTCTAACAACCGGAATTCTTTATCCTTTTTCATTAATCCAACAGAAATTTGAGTATTGACTGTGCGCCCGGATTAGGGTTACCAAGAAAAACAAGATCGCCAGAGTGCCATAAAATAGAACCACACTCACATTAGTGCGGTCAACCATAAAAAGTTGCACTGGGAGGATGAGAACACCTATCCCCATGGTGGTCCACAAAGCTGCCACATTTGACCTCAGTTTTATAAAAACCACAAGCAGAGGAATTAGCAGGACAGAGTGGGAGACAGGGCAACAAGGCTACAAGCGATATGTACCAAGGTGTGTCGATGAGGGAGGGCAGGAATTGTACACACTTTGCTCAGCAGAACTATAACTCAAGATGTCAGGAGAGGAGGATGGTCTTCCTTTATCACATCTTTAGTCTTGGTGCTTCCATATTTCACATCAATGTTGTTCTAATTTCTTTTATCTTGAAAGTCTTAAGCTCCCTTCTCCTGGTACCTCATGCCCAACAAATGCTGAGCAGAAAATCCCAGTTGGTTTCATCCAATTCATGCCTAAGTTTTAAGGCCAAGCTCAACTGCCATGTCTCCAGTAAGCTTTTCCAATCTCCACCACAGACACAAGTAATAACTCCTTCAGGGATCTCAAATACTTCAACTCTCTCTATTCGTATTCAGCGCCACGATTTGACAGAAAGCTCACAGAATGCGTAGCCATGTCTAGTCACATCTGCACTACGGTGTTTTTACACAGCAGGTACTCAAAGATGTTGCCTTTTCTTGAAGTACTTTTTTAAATTTCCTACTTTACACTGCCTCTTATTATGGAGAGTATTTTAATACTCTCATATAACTCTGTTAGCGAAGCCATCATAAATTCAGTTGGCTAAGTTGTCTTTTATTTTTTTTTAATTAACGCACTCCATGGAAGGAAGGGGGCCTGGGCCATTTGCCAAATTCCTTCCAAGTATAGAATTCTAGTCTTCCACCTTATAAATATGGTTAACCAAAAATGATTAGTGTTACTATTTCTAATTGTTAGACACTGAGAAGTAAGCTTTTAAATCAACACGTTGTAAGATTTCTCCAAACTTTCTTTTTTTCTTCCTCCAAACTTAAACACAACTCTTTTAGCACACTTGAAGTCATGCTCTTCATTCTTGCCTAAGAATATAAACAGCATCTTACAACCCTGAAAGGGAAACTAAAAAAACAGAAATTCTTCAATGGGCATTATATTAATGATTTAACTATCTTCTATTAAAAATAAGCCATTTCTAATAAATAGGACCACCTCTATTGAGATAGGATTATTCCAGCAAAAACAATCTGAGGACATTTCTGGGTGATGATGAAAGTTCATAAAAAAACACACGAAGATATAAGAGCCAACAAGGTGACAAACTGCTTTAGCGCCTTGTACAAGGGATCAATTTTCACATCGCAGTTCTGTCTATCTCAACGCAAGTGTCAGAAAACTGATATCCCAAATACTCTAAAACACTCCTACAAATACACAGAGATTTTTGAAGCTAAGACGAAAGCTGCTAAAAAGTCTAAGAGCAAATCCTGAACAAAGCATAAAAACCCAGAAAGCAAGTATAATAGATTCCAATTTGTTTTATTCATTTTGCATATAAATGAATCTGTGTTAAAATTACAGTTGACAGATTACCTCTTCAGCGCTACGATAATCCATATACTTTCCACAATCATGCTGCTAACCTGTGGGCATACTTTCATAAAACGAAGGATTTTATTCAAAACCATTTAGCAGCAATCATCTTATGTGATTAAGTCATAGATATGAACTGAAACAGTTATTTTGCTGATACTTAATTTTTCTTCCCGGGATCCCATGGTTTCTCTTCACTCCTTCTGCATTATGCTAGAGGACGTGTCTTGGGACCAACCTGGGGAGTGAGTTTTGGGGAGCCTGTCCGGAGGGGGTTGCAAAGTGTTGCTCCGTCCCAGGTAATAAGGAAAAAAAAACCCCTCAAACATAATTTTGATTGTGCTTTAGAACAGGAAAACAGACGCCTTCCTAGCCCAGCAGTGATGCTTAGAAGGGAACTGGAACACAGACTTCATTACACTGTGCTGATCTCACTAAATAAAGGGGTCTACATGTATTGATCGGCTTGGATTAAACCCCTAGCTGTTTGCAGGACCCTGCATGATGTGAAAGCCGGTTCAGGGAACAAGGAAGAGCACAAAGCACTTTTGTTCTTGGGCAGCCAAAGAGCACATTTTACACTAGGTAGTAGATGGACATGATTAAAATAATAGCATGCAGCTAGAGAACAGCCGGGAGGTAAAAGTCGTGTTCAATTCAAAGATTTCTCGTTTTTAAAAAGTGATGTAATGGTAACGTAAAGGTAAAATGACTTTTTTTAAGAGAGGAATATTTGCTTTTCAGATTACTAAACAGAAAGGCAATTCCGCCTCCTTAACAGAGTTGTTCCCTTGAAACCCCCATATATGTCTGTAGTGACTTTTTAACTCTCACGCAGCAGCGGCTCCCCCCACCTTGTCACGTCCACTATTATTGTAAAATGGTGCACACAGGGAGGGGCAAATCCGAGATTAAGGTTAAGGTTAGTTTTGTACATCTGCTCATTTTCATTTGGAAGAACACGATTTTCTTTAGTCAAACTCAATTTTCATTCAAACTAAGCCTGAATGTGCTGCGAACGGATCTTATTACAATAAAATATTGCTGCCAAATTTTACAGGAGGCTTTAATCTCAGCAAAAGAGAAACCATGCCCCTTTACCCTGGTTTTCAGAGCACAGGCCAAGCACGTGCTTCCAAATGTTGTTAGTGCTCATCTTTACACTTTCAAAAAGTTCTCGATTTTAAAACAATAAATGTTTTTTTAAACATCAGCCAAGGGAGTATTTCCAGAAAGCTTTTCCACCTTCCTTCCCAATTCTAAGGGTTAAGTACTCTGACGTACTACCACAATTACCCATTATTCTTACTCTACCATTACTACTCCAATATTTTGGTATTTAAAAGAGAGGATGGCAATAATTTAGTATTAAATCACTACATGAATCTCTCCGATTTTTCTTGTCTTTTCAACCTCACTGACTAATAATGATTCAAGGATGACTCACTTAACGAAATAAAGTAATTGGCTGTAGTCGGGAGGTGGGGGGTGGAGGGGACCAGCCTAGGGACTGAATCCAAACTTGAATGCAATCCAAATCTTGGTTTAGCTTCCGAAGAGCTGCACGGTACAGTATCTTGGGCAAGTTGCTATGCCTCCGAGCTTCTGTATTATGGAGCAGACACTGCCTACTCGCTGGGTTGCTTCTAAAGTTTGAAGATAATTGTTTGAAATTACCGTTAGAGACAAATATTAGTTATTTTAAAAACTGCCCAGGGTTTAGATTCTAATACCTTTATGTCCACTTTATCAGGAGAAAGCCATAGCTGTTACACAAATATTGAGGACATTTTAGTTGGGGAAGAGGAGCAGAGAGACTTCTGCTTTAATATTTATGTTTCAGTATATCACATATGAGAAAACTCTTCAAGTTCCTTCCTCGGAAGGTCAAGAAGCCAGAAACCCACTACATTACTGTTCAGCCATTGATTCATTTAACCAATATTTACAAAGTACCTCGAATGAATAAAGTAGCGGCTGGTGTTCAGTGACTACACGGAACGCAAAAGCTATTATCTGCCAGCAGTGATTCCAAAGAAGACAGGAGGTGGAAGGGTGTAAGACTCAAAGAAGATATTTAAATTCATTTTCTTCTTAAAAAGCGGGCCGGGATTAATCAGAAATACACTGCAAAGGGGCAGTAAGGAGGAAGTGAACCCAAATCCTTGCTTTATAAAATGGACTTATTTACCCTAATATATTAATTTACTAAACGTAACCATTAATTGACTCAGTTTCTGAAAATGCTTCATGTTGAAAAGGAAGGGGTGTAAGAAAAAAATGCTAACTTATCACCATGAATATTTATTTACGTAGTGGGCATTGTTCTAAGCACTTTATAGGTATTAATTCATCTACTCATCTTAATAGGCATGTAAATAGGGACTGTCCTTATCTTCAGGAAACTGAAGTTAACTGAAGGGGCTAAATCTTGGGTATCGTTTATGACCTAGAGCTCACAGATCCCGATTACAAAATATGCATTTACATTTGAGAAATATTTGGGGGTGTGGAAAAATATGAAAGATAATTTAATCATTTTCCTTAATTTTGCGCTGAAAATAGTAGGGAAACTGAAAGCTTACCGTAAGTATAGTATCTCTTTTTTTAAGATTTTATTTTTAAGTCATGTCTACACCCAACATGGGGCTCGAACTCACAACCCCAAGATCAAGAGTTGCATGCTTCACTGACTGAGCCAGCCAGGCACCCCTAAGTATAGTATCTTTATAGGAAAAGAGGGAGTTCACGGCCAATTGCGTTGTCTAACAATTGGAACTGCTCAGACTGAAACAACGATGGTTCACGCTTAGTAAATGGACATTGTTAAAAAGGTCATATATTGTTATTCTAGAGGAAACACCCAGATGCCTATGGTTTTAAAAGTCCTCAAGTATTTTCATTTTGGAGATTGTCATCATTCTGAAAAAAAAATGGACCTTAGAAATACATAACTATTGGCTCAATTATACATTGTTCTCAAAAGGGAATACAAAATTAAACTTAAATAGAATAATTGGGGGAGGTTATATGACTATATAATAAACTTTAAAAAATCAAAATGAATCATTTCTTTAAAATACAGTACAGTGTCTATGCTAGCCTTGGAAAGATGATACGCTGCCTTTGGAAAAAACATGGAATCTTCCATATATTAATAACTGGGTACTTCTGCAAATTCTCTAGCTTTTTCTAAATCTGTTTACTCGGGGCACCTGGGTGGCTCAGTCAGTTAAGTGTCTGCCTTCAGCTCAGGTCATGATCCCAGGGTCCTGCATTGGGCTCCCTGCTCAGTCTGGAGCCTGCTTCTCCCTCTTCTGCTCCCCCTGCTTGTGCTCTCTCTCTCTGTCTCTCTCTCTGTTAAATAAATAAATAAATAAATAAATAAATAAATAAATAAAATCTGTTTACCCAATCCCTTTAAAATATATATAAAATGTATCCCAACTGGTTGTTATGATAATTAAGCTAAATAACCATCTAAAGCCCCTAACAGTATCTGGAACTCAAGCAAATTTGGTACATTTACATAAATATAAAACACAGTCAAAGGGTTTCCAATCTTTTGCCTACAAATAGTTACCTTTGAAAAAAAATCTTAAGATTGGGTAAATCTCTCCAATTCTCTGATCTCTGAAATAGAACGAGTGAGTGATAGCCATCACTGATTTCCAACATTATTGAGTATGCTGTGCTTGGCACTGGGGATAGAGATGTGAATAAGACAGAGGCCATCCTGGAAGAACTACAAGGTGAGTATGGAAAAGCGACTTTCTAGCATTGAAAGGTGAACAGAGGGGGCTAGTAGGTTCTGGAGAGGCAGATCAGCACAAGCAAAGATAAGGCAACGTGACCAAATGGTGCAGCCAGGACCCATCAATTAGTTCCACATGGGGGGCCTGGGTGGCTCAATCGGTTAAGCATCTGCCTTCGGCTCAGGTCATGATCCCGGGGTCCTGGGATCGAGCCCACATTGGGCTCCCAGCTCAGTGGAGAGGCTGCTTCTCCTCTCTCTGTCTCTCTCAAATAAAGAAATCTTAAAAAAACAATAACAGTTCCACAAATGAGCCCAGAATGTCCACAAGGGCTAAAGGGCAAAGAAGCTGCAGAGGCAGGCTCCAGGGCCAGACCCTGCAAGAAAGGGCCTTCTACTTTAGGCCCAAGTGGCTAGACTTTCTCCTCAAGGCACTGGGGGCCCATGTAGGCCCACTGTGAGTCCTTGGGCAGGAGACAGACAAAATATATGCCTTGTATAAAGAATTCCAGCAGCAGCATGAGGGAGAGATAGCTCAAAGAGAAACTGTGTTATTAAAAAAAAAAAAAAAAAAAAAAAGATTAAGTTTTGTTACTTATTAAATCATCTTCTTTTGTATAGAAAAAAAATTGGCAAGTCATCCAAATCCTCCACGCTGATATGGAGGGAACAACACTAAAATCTACAGGGCTTTCCCCCAGTTCCCAGAGGAGCACGCAGGGATTTAGCTGATGGATTCAACTTTTGAGGGCCTTGGGAATTTATAAGCTTCCCCTTAATAACAGCAAATTTAAATTCTGGTAGCCATAGTGACAGGTTATTATAGCCTTATCTGAAGTTTGGGAAGCAACCAAAAGCAAGGCCCTCAAGTAAGGGAAAAATACTTTTTCCTGAACAATAGTCAACAAGTATTCAACATATATTCAAAAATACATTTAAGATTTTATTTAACCTTCTCAAAATAATGCTCATTCCTCTTTTTAATAAGGAAAATAATATATTAACAGAGCACAAAGACTGATTACGATACAGTAATTTAAGTCATGCCAAGAGAAGAAAATTTACTACAATTATATATATACAATTATATATAGCTAGAACTAGATCTGGAAAAAAAGTGGGGTTTGGGGCACCTGGGTGGTGCAGTCGTTAAGTGTCTGCCTTCGGCTCAGGGTGTGATCCCAGCGTTCTGGGATCGAGGCCCACGTCAGGCTCCTCAGCTAGGAGCCTGCTTCTTCCTCTCCCACTCCCCCTGCTTGTGTTCCCTCTCTCGCTGGCTGTCTCTGTCAAATAAATAAATAAAATCTAAAAAAAAAAAAAAAAAAAGTGGGGTTTAATTATGGTTGGAGACAGTGCTGCCCTACTGCTTACAAGTCCTTCAAGGCTATTATAGTACACATGCAATCAGAAAATTACTTCACAAAGGAACAAAAATGTGTCACATTTCCTCTTTCATTCCATATATACACATGAACTCAGCTAATTGTATGGCTAGTATATTGCGAAGCCCTATGTGCTTAGGCATCAAAGTGTCTGGTGATGCTGGCCAAAGAGGATGGTGCTCAAATATTTTGCCAAGCTGAACTATTACCCAGTAACTTGTAATCCTAAAAGAATGCTCAGGAACAAATATTTTAGATAATGAAAGAGAAAATAAAGAAATGACTGATGACTAGTTAGCTGCCATCCTGGGACACCTCCAATGTTCCCAGGACACACAACTAAAGGAAACACTGAAACTGTTTGGTGAGTATGCCAGGACACCCCTAACAACTAAATGGAGTACGCAACTCATTATTACACTTTTGATACACTTTATTTTTATTTTTTATTTTTTTAAATATTTTATTTATTTATTTGACACAGAGAGAGCCAGCCAGTGAGAGAGGGAACACAAGCAGGGGGAGTGGGAGAGGAAGAAGCAGGCTCCCAGCGGAGGAGCCTGATGCGGGGCTCGATCCCAGAATGCTGGGATCACGCCCTGAGCCGAAGGCAGATGCTTAACGACTGCGCCACCCAGGCACCCCACACTTTTGATATACTTTAAAAATGTTATCATGAAATCTCATGTAGTTTTTTCTTTGGTTTTTCCATAATCAAATATAAAATTAAAGTGGATTTTTTAAAGTGACTTAATCGGCCACACCAGAATATATAATTAGGTTCTAGAAAAGTTCTTAAATTAAACGAAGTCTCATAATCTTATCACTTATATTATTTCATAGATTATGCATCAAGAACTCTATGTGTACAATATAATGTCTGTGCCTAAAATATCAGATATATATATATTTATTCCTCATATATTTGGCTACCCTCCAAAGAACCTTCACTGCTAAACTATAATATCCAAAGGGTTATTTTAATATGTCTCAATGGCATTCGTGAATTAAGGCGCTAACTGAAGACTGGGTTTAGCATTAGCCCCATTATTAACGAGGCTGCCTCCCATGGAAGGACGCAAACACACAATAAATAGATTGAGCTTTGCCACACGTTCAACACACACACTATTATTCAGTTCTGGCAGATACACCAGTGGTACAAATCAAAGCCTATCTGAGTTGCTGTTTTGCTTATATTAAATTAATTTCACGTGCAGCCCACACCAGATGGGTCACGCCCATAATCTCTAATGACATTAGACATTTACTTATGGGTTTCAGACATATCCATCCTACTCAAAACAACTAGGCATCATATATTATGTGATTGTTGTCCCTTTTACCTGCAAACAGGCATTAGAATTGCCATTTTGTGATCTGGTTAACAGCTACTCCACTGAAAATTATAATTTGCCTTTCAAAACATCATCGAGTCCAAGACTGACATATTCCTAATGTAAAGCTATTCTCTTAGAAAGAATTTACTTCCTTCGCTTTAATACTTTTAAATCATAGCTTTAGATTTTAAGCTCATAAAGAAAAACCTAACTACCTGCATATAAAAAACTATCTACTTACACTTAAGCAAATACACTTTGATTGTAGTAATTATCCAAAAAAGTGAAAAGAAAAAAAATATGGGAAAGAAGTTGGCCTTGATGTCTTCAATAAGCATAAACCAAAGATAATACATCAAAAGTTTATTTTTCTCAATGTCCAGCCAATAATTTGTAAAACAGATGGGTATCAGTTAAGACTGTAGTTCTGGCCACAATTTGGAAAATATAAAGTATTAACTATGAAAACTGAGTGATGATTCTGTATGTCAGCAATCATAATTTATATAACTTTATTATTACCCATTTTTAGAACCTTTAGAACTTCATAAGAAAAGTGTTATTAGGTCAAAAAGCAGAATTTTTGGAATAGTGCAGCATTAAGCAGTGTCCCCGTGCTCTGCTTCTTCCTTGGCAGAATAATGAACCTCTCTTTTCATTTGTAAAATAGATGATATACAATCATAGTGTTCACACCTAACACAGGACTGTGAGGCACACAGGTGCCAACTCACACACAAAAAAAACATTTTCGGATCCAGTACACAGTGTCCAATAAATAAATATTAATTAGAAGCATTATGAACATTCTGGAATTGTATTATCACTAACAGAGCGACCATGGGCACGGGTGGGTACATCACAGCCAGGCATCAGAGGTCCCTTTCTACTGGAAAAGAGACAGAAGTCTCTGAGGCTGAGTACTTCCCCTATCCTAGAATGCAGGGTGAAGGCAATGCTTTTCAAAGTGCAGATATAAGAACAGATTATTAGTATCATCTGGAATGGAATGAAATGGAAAATGGAGTACATCGCCGTCCACGGTAAGTATATTGTCTTGTGACATACAGATGTGTGGTGTGTCTATATACACTCCCACATGCATTCATACACACGTAAACACATATATATGTAAAAACAGAATTGTGATGTGAAATGCACTGCTGACAAGGTTTCCCAGTCATAACGATTTGCAAACTAGTGCTCTAATGGACGTGACTCTCTACCTACTCAGCTAGGACACCTGTGAAAAAAATCACACCACGCCCAGCTAAGGTTTCTAAGGCAGAATTCATTGGCAAAAGTCCTGACACGACAGAGAGCTTCAAGATGTGAGCATAGCAGCTGAGCAGGCCTCTTCCAGGGAGCCCCGTCGGAGAGGATTTGGGCTCCGTCCCCAGTGACTAAAGTCTAAAATTGTGTTACCTCCTCTGGGGCGTAGAGAGTTGTATTGCTGCCAATACTTTCCAAAGTGGAATTTGACTGTGAGAGCAAGAACTTCTCCAGAAGAGTGAAAGAACTAAATTTCCATGAGAAACTGAAGCTTCCATAATCCCAAATTTCAACGAGCTCCCTAAGAGTTAGTGAAACATTTACCATCAGACATATATATGGGAACATACATTCATCCATTCAATGGAATCTTTATTTTTAAAAAGGCTCTTTTTACCATTTCCTTAGCTAACCAGACATATAACCAAAAACAAAACAAAACAAAAAACAGTTCCAAAATTCTGAGATAGGAAATGTCATTTTGGACCAATAAATACCACCTACAGTATCTGACAGTGATAATTACAAGTTTCTTCTGCCCTCTTCACAAATCTACTAAAATATAATCACATGTTTTTCAAAAATATTAAAATTTATCTTTTCTGTTAGGAATTTGCTATCAACTGAATACTTGCGGCCACCCAAAATTCTTATGTCGAAATCTATTCCCTGATACCTGGCATTTGGAGGTGGGGCTTTTAGGAGGTGATTAGGTCATGAGGGTGGAGCCCCCATAAGGGGATTGGTGTCCTCATATTAAAAAAAAAAAAAAAAAAAAAAAAAAAAGGTGAGTTCCTTCATCACTTCCACCATGTGAGGACAGAGTGGATAAGACAGCTGTCTATGAACCAAGAAGCTGGCCCTCACCTGATCGGCCACCCTCGGGACCTCCCAGCCTCCAGAACAGTGAGAAATCCATTTCTGTTGTTTACGTGTCATTCAGTCTATGGTATTCTCTTACTGCATCCCGAATGGACTAAAGAAAAAAAGTCTCAGATAGTGAATTTTCTGTCAATTTTTAAAAATCTAACACTCTGAACGGCTTTGGCATCCCTACTTTGTAAGAAAAGAGGGCATAGGAGTAAAAGTGATCCTAGAAAGGCATCTATGCAAGCACACTGCAGGTTTTTGATGACAACACCTCACTTCCCACCTAGGCAAGTTACAGGAACACTTTGATAGAATCTTTGCATAGCAACATCTCTCAATGCCATGGTGATTTTCTATTAAGATCTGACCTAGAAAAAGCCCTTAATTTTTCTTTCTACTTTATCTTACGATATATTCTTACAAGAAAATCAAAATATTTTGGAAGACATTTAGAAAAATTGGTCCATTTAGAGAGAGAAAAAAATTAAGGAGAAAGAAGAAATTGTTCCCAAAGCAGTTTTGTGTAGCCTAAAACGGTGTGATCCTACGGCCTCGTTAAAATTTCCTTTTACCCAGATACTTTCCACCAATTCACAAACTATCATCGCATTTTCACCTTTCTAAGTTACTGAGTACTTCATTTTTCTTTTAATTTCCATATTATTCCCTCAATAGATGATACTCTCCTTGACCTCATTTCCTACTGTTCAGTAAATCGCCAAACTGTTGTTCCCACGCATTCATTCATCTGATCTACCAACTAGTGTTCTGGGAAGGATTTGTCAGGCACTGCGCTAGGCACTGAGGGTACTGGAAGAATAAGCTGCACAGTCCTCACTCACAGCGATGAGCGCTATCTCAGGCCCATGGCAGAAAGGCACAGACCCCTGATGGAAGTGACACCTTTCATTTCCTTACCTTGATATTTCCCCTTTCTGGCCATAACCACATACACCAGCTTCTCATTCCCCCAAAGTTTATGAAGTTTGTGCTCCATCTTGACTGAGACCTTCAGCAAAACCCACTGTCAGCTAGGATGCAACTCACTGCCCATAACGGAAAACTCATCTCATGCTGCCTTACACAATCGATGGGGCTTATCAGCTAACATGACCAGAAGCCCAGGAATAGGAAAAGCCCTGGATCATAGTAATTCAGCTGTTGAGTAACTGCTTCTTTCCTTCTCTCCACTCTGCTGGGAAGCGGATGACTAACAAGAGCTCTTGACATTATCTGCTTCCTTGTCCCCATCCAGGGAGGGTGAGAACCACGGAGGGAAAGGGAAGGAGGTGGGGGGGATGGGGGCAATGAGGGGGCAAAAGATCTAGACACAAGTTGAGAGGGAACAATATTTCTTTCCTTAAACGTGAGCTCAGTTCAAGTGTTCCAACGTCGTCCGAGGAAGAGGAGTATGATGCCTCTTCCCTAGAACCAGAGGAGGACTGAGCTTCTCCTAAAGTTACGAACTCTATGCAGTTGCCAGGAGTAGATACCCAAAGAGTGACTGAGGAAGGACTCTCAGCAGAGGTCACCATGATGTCTATTACATAACTGACTTCACACACAGCATTATTCACCTACTGCTTACAGCCTTCAGAGTCAGCTCCATCCATAATGTCCTCTGCAGAATTCCTGATTGCCTAATTCTCCTTCCCAGCTCTAGAAGACTCCCACCTCATCAGCCAACTCAATCCCTCCCTCTGGCACTCGAGGGCCTTCAAGACTTGGTCCCGTCAGTCTACGGTTTTGGTTAAGTAATCTCCAATAAAAATCTCCCTCCCGTGTCAATCTGATCCCACTCACATACTCCTTTATCCATCTCTCCTCCTCTATCTAAACTGCCACTCTCCAAAGTGTAGCCCATCGGCCTCTCCATGAAGTCATCCCTGCAGATCTGGTTCCTCGCTGGTCTGAATTTCCAGGCACACCCGATGGAGAGAGCACAGTATATCAGAAGGGGCACAGGAATGGAAATCACACAGACCTGGGTTCAACTCTTGGTACCACCACCTGTTAATGGTATGCCTTGGGTAAATCATGTTACAACTGCTTACTTCTGAATTTCCTTACCTGCAACACTGGATTACCGCTTTTGCCAGGCCCTATTATCAAGGACCTTGTGCATACAGTCACTTGATAAATTTTTTAAATATCTATCATCATTATTGAATCATGAGATCTCTTGCTTGTATGCAGTCTTCTGGTTCTGGTTCTCTCATGTTCTCATATACCAGGTCTTCACTCAACAAGTAATCTGGGGCAAGCAGGAGAGTCATCTCTCTATCTGTATCCCCTAACTGCCGGGCACTGGGTCTGGTAAAACCAAGATGCTGCTTCACGGGGGCTACATTTGTCTTCTAGCACCTTCCATAAAAAATACTTGCTATTTCTTAAGGAGAAAACATTCATGGCATAAGAGTATTCTGGGTAGAATGTTGAGACCAAAATGGCAGGAAAAAAGGTAAAACTCTGGGCGCACTTACTAATACCTCAAGGAAACTGAGCAAGGTTTTGTGATCATTCTTGGGAAAAAAGGAATGGTAAAATGAACAGGCACTGGCAACATAGATTTAAAAAAAACACCAAACAAGCAACAGAGTACTGGCAAGTGGGGGATGGGAAGCTGATGGTACATGAAATGCCTCATCAGAACCAGCCTTTATGAGAAACACTGACTTCATAGGCTTGAGGGGAAGGACTGTATAATGGACAGAAATTAGAAGACAATATCCAGACCACATTCAGCCACTTACTAATCTTATGATTCTAAGTGAATCACTTCACCTCTGTGAACTCAGTTTCATTACACGAAAATAGAAATGTCCCCCACCACACACCCCCACTGCACCCCCTTGTCCTACTTAGAGTTGCAGCAGCTAAATAAAATTTATTAAATTTCTGAAGAAGTAGAAAAGGCTATGCAAATGTAACACATTTATAAAAAAACCATTCTGAATGCCAAAGGTAAAGCGAGCCTCACAAATTTCAATACAGCCCAGATGAAAGGTCCCCGTTGAACCCACTAGACATTCTATATGAATAACCAGCAAAATAAAAGATGCATCTGTTCTTAATTGCCTAGTTTCTTTAAACGGCTGCCTGGAAAATGATAAATTACAATTACTATTTGAGATGCATTAAACAATTAGGACATTTGAAGGGAAGACTACCAAACGTCGGACAAGGGGGCACTAATGTGGACTGAGAATTCATGCTTTCTGCTAATTTGCGGATCATTAGTGCAGTGACAATCCCGTACCAGAGCTTTCTCAGTTTGAGTAGTTAGTGTGAGCTTACCTCATAAGGGACCGTTTTCCTACAACATAAATGCAACAAGACGCTTTACTAAGTGTCTTCAGCATCAACAGAATAGATGACAAGTCAACAAAAGATGTCATCGCAGATCTAAGTGACTGAACTGAAGGAATAATTACATAGACGCAGAATGTGAAAATCTGCAGGATTTAATTTCACAAAGGAATTAGGAGAACAAATATTCAGCGCTGTTGAGATTTTTCTCTCATCATTTCATTAAGGTGGCCCATTCTTTCTGGCCTTGAAAACCACACAGAGATTCTACACAGAAATATTTATCATTTAAATGATCCCCACAGATTGTGACTATTTTCCCCACCACCACAACTAGTAAGTGTGAGCTGGGCACTGACGTTTTCCAAGGCAATGTACACTGACTTCATTATACATGCCAGGAAACAAATATTTGTTGAAGAAACATATACAACACAAAGCCATGCCAGGCTCTGGAAATTTCCATATCAACACTTTCTTAAATTCATAATGCCTGCTAATCCAGAGTAGTTCATTTCAAGTGAATTTCTAAAATAAAAGGCAAAGTAATAATGAACTGACCCTTCTTTGTAAGGTTTTAAAATGTAATTCAAGGGGCTCCTGGGTGGCTCAGTTGGTTGAGTGTCTGCCTTTGGTTCAGGTCATGACCTCAAGGGCCTGGGATGGAGTCCTGCTTCAGGCTCCCTGCTCACCGGGGAGCCTGCTTCTCCCCCTCCCTCTCCCCCATTCGTGCAGGCCCTCGCTCTCTCTCTCTCTCAAACAAATAAATAAAATCTTAAAGAAAAATAAAATGTAGTTCGACAATCTGCTAAATCAAGTCAAGCGCCAATACGAAGGGAGAACATCAGGAAGGCCAGCTGATGTCAGAGGAAAATCAAATGCAATATATCGGTGCTTCCCCTCCGGACAGAAAGTCCTTTAGTTAAACCATAATATCAGCAAGTAAATGAAGCAGCCAGAAAGGAGGAGATTTCAGCACTAGGAATAACTGGAAGTAGAACTTATGAACCATTTTCTTTGCCATAATTTTTTTTTAACCAGGTAAGTGCAGAATCTTAGTCTATTTATTCACACTTATACTAGAATTTACTAGTCTCCTTATCTGAGCATCTGGTGAAATAAGTATCAAGATATTTTAAAATAAACAGAAATGTAATTATAGTGTATATAGATATGTCCTGATCAATCATTAACATGAACAAAGGTGTCACCAATGCCTATTTTAAATGCAGATAGTATTTGTCTGAAGACAGAAAGTAGGCTTCTATATTAAACAAACAAACAAAACAAAACAAAACAAAACAAAAAACAAGAAAGAGGAGGTAAGAGACAACCTCCAAAATATGATACCTCTAAAATTCCATCTGATCTGTGTTTCTGTCATGGAAATACACACGAAATCCAACTATGTCCGTTTGGTAGAAAACCACCATTATGAGAATCACCTGGAGTTCACTTGTAATAATGTGTGTTATTAGGACTAAGACCTTAAAATCTAGGGTAGGCCTTGGAATCTGAATTTTAACAAGCTCCTCCCAGGGGAACTCTCAAACACCCCAAAATCTGAAGGCCAATGATATTGGCTTAAAAAAAGTTAAAACAAGAGCACTTTGTTAGAGTGATTGCCTGCACTTTTTAATATAGACACCAGCAACAGAAGTTAAACTGGAAATAATAAAAGCATAGACATAGCACAGAACTATGTAACCGTCAATTTTATACGCAGTCGGATTAAAATCCGATGAGTTCTCTTCATAAAGGGATACTCCCTCATACTGCTGGAAATCTCAAAACGACGTGAGAGGACGCACTGTCACAAAGAACCATCTGCGCCTACAGGGGGACACCGGGAACGCACGACCAGGTGTAAGGACACACATCTTCAAAAGTGGCTGGCATTCTCAGTTTCATTCTTGATACAGCTCAGATTATGGATATTAGCATCAAAGATGATTCCACTTGGGAAAAAAGCCAAAAGACATTTTTCCCCCAAAACAACAGCAAAGGATAGCATCCATAAAAGGAAACTCATCCACGTGGAAGAAGGAAAAATAACAGGTCGAGGGGACAGTGACTTTCCCTTCCGAGTGAACAAACCCCAACCAGAGTGATCTATAAAAGATTCAACAAAGAACAACTGAAGAAGTAAACCTGAAACTCCTACAGAGATAAGATTCAAAACACGAAGTTACTGAAGGCCTCCCCCAATAGTGCTCAATTTGCAAATGTAATGAATTTGCCATAATGGATTCACCTTTGTTATATGTTCTATCAGTTTAGGGCACAACCGTTTACTGACATAAAAGTCCTCAAGAAGAAAAAGAGACTTGGTAGCAACTTAGATGTGCTTTGAAAGATATATGCATTCTTGAAAACAGATCATTTTTTACCTTTTGTTAAAGTTAATGAAATTCATTTTTCAGCAGGAATCTGAAACAGTAGTAACTGGGGTGATCTAAATCCCTTGTTATTTATACCTTCATGCATCTACAATAGGCCTTTTCTCCATTGCCTGATGTTAAGAAATCTTATTTAAGAAAATTGTAGGCCATGAACTGAAATATAGTCTTAATATGTCTCTTGAAGTTGCTGTAGGCTGAAACTCATCAACCCCTTTTTGGTTATTTAACAATTTAAAGTGTGTGTGTGTGTGTGTGTGTGTGTGTGTGTGTGGTTTACTCCAATCGATTTGGCAGCTTATGTCATCTAAAACTTGTAGATGTTATCGTGCACCCTTTGTTCAAATGAGGATTTAAAGTAAGTACCGGCATTGATTTCTGAGGCTACTATGTGTTTGGGTTGCCAGTGGGGTCTCCAGATGATGTTGAAACGAGGGCCTTTTTGAAAAAAGAATCAACTTACAGGTCTCACATTTGAGTTCAAAAATCAATTTTACAAGTGCAAGATGGTAAGCAGTTCATCTGAAAAAGACCCAGGAGTTTTAGTTAACCACGGTCTTAACAGAAGCCAACAGAATCACGCAGCAGGAAACAATGCCAAGTCCACCTTGGGCTGCGCTGGAAGGGCCGCATCCACATCAAAGGCAAGAACGCCTCTGCGGCGTGGGCAGGACACAGAAGGAATGAGTTCAGTGGTGGCGGGAACCCAGTTTCCTCTACTGAAAAGAAGGAGTTGGCCAGAATGCCCAAACACCACCGAGGAAACCACAGGAAACCATGTGATGTTCAGCCTGTGGCAGACCAGATTGAAGGAGCCAAGGTGACTACGCTCAGGGATGCGAAGGATCGCTACATGGTAGGTTCCTACCACAGGGCTTTCGCCTGTCTTGTTGACCACCACTGCCTGCTCCTTGAAAAAGGCCTGACATATGACAAATGCTCAAAAATACTGTTGAATGAAAAACGATGAAATGAATGACCTCGGAGCATAAGAGAATATACTTGCTGTTCTGTACGGTGCCAAGAAATCAGACAGGCACCAGTGGGTAAGAATTTTAGGAACATATGCTCCAGTTAAACTTTTTAAGAAACCACTTTTTAACAGTTAGAGCTCTCCAAAGACGGAGCAGACTTTGTAAGGGAGGGATCTCCTCCTCGTTTGGGGGGAGGGAGCAGCAGTGGTATTCTTGCAGAAACTGGATAACCATCTGTCAAGGATGCTACAGCAATGAAAACACTGTTTACATCATCGAACACCACAAGGGTTTCATTTTTATCCTATCTGCCATTTCTGTAGAGCAAACCTTCTGCTGACATGAAATCATCAAGCTGAAATGAAGGATTTTAAACCATTTTAGGAGTGACTCAACAAAATGTGTTAGAGTGGTTCCCAAATGCAGGTACATAAAAACATCTGTGGAGCTTGTCATAAATACAGGTTTCTAAGTCCCACTTGATCTCCTTTCTCTAGTCTACTCCGTGACATTGTCTTAGCAATTAGCTCCTCTCTTCAGCACCATCACCCCCCCACACTGGAGTCTGTACCCCATCATCGTGCAAACCTGTCACTCCCTTCTTTAAAAAATATCCTCAATTAACCCCGCTTCTCTCTCCAACCACCACCTAACTTCTCTTCTTCCTTTTAAAGGAAAACTCAATCTGTATCCAGCTTCCCGCCTCCACCTGACTGTTGAACACACCCAAATCAAAGACACCAGTTACTCCATGTTGTGGAATCAATGGTCAACTTCCAGTCCTCATCCCCGAGTTGATCCTTCACAGTAGCATCTGGCACAGATGATTAGGCCCTCCCTTTAACACATTTCCTCACATGCCTCCAGAGACACCATACCTTACTGATTTTTATCCTACCTCCCTGGTCACTCTTTCTCAGTCTCTACTCCACCTCTTAATCCTGACTTCCAAACACTGGAGTGCTCAAATTCGTCATACGAAACCATTTCTTTACTTTCGTTGGTTTTCTACTTCTCACACTGGGCTCCTTAGTGACTTCAACCTGAATCCTGGTTCTACTTATTGTTTATACACTTAGTACTTCCCATTCTGCAGCCCAGCTTATGCCACCGAACCACAAACCTATATTCAAATGTCCCTTTGACATCTCTGATACTCTTCTCCATAGGGGCAAACCAAGTTCCTGATCTTCCCCATCACAGTGACTAACATCCTTCCCACTGTTCGGACAAAATTATCAAATAGTCATCCTTGACTCTGTTTACACACCATCCATCCAAGCCATCAAATCCCATCAGCTCTATTATCAAAACAGATTCAGAGAATAAACTAAGACTTCTATCTCACACTACATAACAAAAATTAACTCAAAATGGTCAATGACCTACACAAAAGAGCTAAAACCATAAAAAATCTTTGAAGAAAACAACGGAGAAATCTTTATGACCTTGGATTCTGCAATGGATTCTTAAGGTATGACACCAAAAGCAAGAGCAACAAGAGGGGAAAATAAATAGATAAATTGGACTTCATCAAAGTTAAAAACTTTCGTGCATAAATGGACATTGCCAAAAAGGTGAAAAGACAACCTAGAGGGTGGGAGAAAATCTTTGTCAATCATGTATCTGTTAAGGGTCTAGTATCCAAAATATATAAGGAACTCCGACAAATGAAGGACAAAAAACAAACAACCCAATTTAAAAATGGGCAAAGGACTTGAACAGACATTCCTCCAGAGAAGAGACACAAATGACTCATATGAAAAGATACTCAATATCAGCGGTCATTAGGGAAATGCAAATCAAAACCACAAAGAGGTACCACATCGCACTCACTAGGATGGCTACAATAAAAATAAATGGATAATAACAAGTTTGGGGGCACCTGGGTGGCTCAGATGTTAAGCATCTGCCTTTGGCTCAGGTCGTGATCCCAGGGTCCTGGGATAGAGCCCCGCATCGGGCTCCTGGCTCAGCGGGGAACCTGCTTCTCCCTCTCCCTCTGCTTCTCCACCTGCTCATGCTCTCTCTCTCTGTATCTCTGTGTCTCAAATGAATAAATAAAATCTTTAAAAAAAAGAAATAAAAATAAATGTAAAATAACAAGTTTCGGCGAGGACGTGGAGAAACTGGAATCCTTGTATATTGCCACTGGGCATGCAAAATGGTGCAGCTGCTGTGCAAAACAGTTTGGCAGTTCCTCAAAAAGTTAAATGCAGAATTACCATATGACCCCTCAATTCCACTCCCAGATATATACCCAAAAGAACTGAAAACGAGTACTCAAAAAGTCTATGTACACACATGTTCTTACCAGCTCTATTCAAAATAGCCAGGAGGTGAAAACACCCCAATGTCCATCAACCAATGAATGAGTAAATTGTTTACAGACAAATGGTAAACCATATACAAATTTATATACATTCAATGAAGTACCATTTGGCCATGATAAGGAATGAGGTACTGACACAGGCTACAATGTGGGTGAACCTCCAAAACATGACACTAAGTGAAAGAAGCCACATACAAAAGGTTTATGGGACTGGGTGGGGGAGGAAGATTTGGGAGAAAAATCTTAATGGAGAAGAGGTTTTCCTTTAAGTGATGAAAACGATGTGAAACTAGATAGAGATGGTGGTTGTAAAACATTGAAATGTCCTAAATTCATTGAATGGTTCACACTAAAATGGTTAAGTTTATGTTATGTGAATTTCACGTCAATAAATTATTTTTTAAGATATTCAGAATCCAACCTCTTCTCTTACTTCTACTGCTTTGGTCCAAGCTGCCATCTTCTCTTACCGACATTATCACTAGTCTCCTAAGAGGTCTCCTTGTCCCCTCTTATCCCCTTTGGTTTTTCTCAACACGACAGCCAGAATGATGCCATTTTGTCAGTCAGATCATGTCTTTCTTCTGTTGAAGGCTCTCTAATAGCTTTTTACCTCCTCATAGTAAAAGCCAAAGTCCTTACAGCGGTCTACAAGGCCCCTCACAGTGTGGTCCATTACTGCTCTAACCTTATCTGACCTCATCCCTGACTACTCTGCCCCTTCTTTCCTCACAGATCATACCTGGGTCCTTGCTGCTCCACCAACATTCCAAACACACTCCTGCCTCAGGGCCCTTGCACTTGATGTTTGCTCTATTTTGAATGCTCTTCCCATATATATCTATGGCTCTGGACCATCTCCTCCAACATCAGTTCTTACTCAATTATCTCCTATGCAGTGATGCCTCCCCTAAGCATCCTATTTAAACTCCAGAACAACACATTCTCCCTATCTCTCTTCTCTGCATTACTTTTCTCCATAGCATTTACACTGTCTAACATACAGTAAATTTTATGTATTTACTATGCCTATTTTCTTTTTTTTTTTTTTTAAGATTTTATTCATTTATTTGACAGAGAGAGACAGCGAGAGAGGGAACACAAGCAGGGGGAGTGGAAAGGGAGAAACAGGCTTCCTACTGAGCAGGGAGCCTGATGTGGGGCTCAATCCCTGGACTCTGGGATCATGACCTGAGCCGAAGGCAGATGCTTAACGACTGATCTACCCAGGTGCCCCTAGTATGTCTATTTTCTATCCCCCACGAGATGTTTACTAGAAAATCCAAGGGACAGTGAGAAAGGGGCTCTCTGGATCTTGGAAGGACAGATTTTAAACCACCTGGGTGCCTGCTTGCTAATATGTTTGCCTACGTGAACTGTGACTTACTGTCTTCAACACAGACCTGGTTGTAAGTTTGTGAGACAGTAGGCCTCACCTACTCCAAATCACTGAAGGCTATAAATAACTGTAAAAGGACTTAAAAAAAAAAAAAAAAGTAACCACTCACACTGGCTTATCTTGGTTTGCAGCATTGCATTAAGAAAAATGGACCTAAAATATATCAAAAGGGATATAAAAAATTCCAGGTATCAAAGTCTAAATGAGATGATGAAAACAAGGATGAAATTTTTTAGTTCTTATGTTGATCTTATTACATACTTAATTGCTCTTAAAAAAAAAAAAAAAACTGCCTCGCGGTATTAAAACAAGGTCTCCACCCCTGAGAATCCAAAGGGCTGCATTTCATTTGTAACTCCTTAGAGCTTATCATAATATCCAAGAGAACAATCTCAGTACCTACGGCCTTTTCCCCCAATCATCGGAAATGAGTAAAGTTCAAGCGCTTAGCCAACTGTATAAATACAATGTGTATAGACCTACCTTTCAAATATTTAAAAACATCTCCACATTTAATACCAAAAAAATATGTGTCAAAATAAAAAAAAAAATTAAAACAAACCCAAGGTTTTCACAACAATTCAATACAAGCCTTGAACGCAGCGAGCTACTTAAAATAAAGATGGCTTCCCAATTCAGTAACACATACACCAAAGTACTCATGTTATTTAAAAAAAGAAGTAGTGTCGTTGTAAAGTCCTGCTAAACTAATAAAAAATATTTTGGTACTGTCATCTAAAGATACCATACGCTACAGCTTCCCCCGAGCTTGTAAATGCAGGCAAGCTTCAATCAGTAAGTAAACTAATCTAAATCAAATTCCCTCCAGTTGAAAATAATCATCATGTCCTGCCCAGAGTTGGTGAGTATAAATGGATTACTGAAAATATTCTTGGTAATTGCAGGTTGCTATTTATGTTGACCAGAGTTGGAGGAGTTTACTTAGTGAAATGTCTAAGCACGCAGACCACCAATGTGCAACACACAGGAAAATCACTCTTGACATCCACATGAAAAACAGCCTGCATCCTCTCTGCCGTGTCACTGTGTGGTTGTTATTTCACAGTGTCAGATACACTGTTGGTGACAAAATGAAAATTTATGATTGCAGTTATTTTACTTCCAGGTAATACGCTACCACCACAGATTTTTTCTAGTTCAGCGGAGTAGAAGTTAAATACTAAAGACTAAATATTATTTTCCAAAGCCCTAAATTTTGCTGCTTGTAAACAAGTATGCACAAAATACGAATGGTGACAATAATTGAAATGTCTTTTTTAATTATAGGGAGCTTTGGTTGCCCCATAGTCACCAACTCCCAGATATGTCCAGTAACACACGAGGCATGGTGTGAAGTGGGAATAAAGAAGACCAGCTCTACGATGAACTTGTCCTAAGACACCTGGCCAGTTAGGCTAGCTCTCCTTAGCTCTCACTCTTTCCTGGGTTATACCATAATGTTTTGTTTTGTTTTTTAATCATCGCCATCATCGGGATTAAATTAGGAATCAGAAAACCCGGGTTCTAAGTCCAGATCTGCAGCTAACTGTCTAAAGAGCTGTATAATCACAGGAAAAGCCTAAAATCTCTCTGAGCTCCAATTTGCTCATCTGTAAAATGAGGGGGGTTGTAATAAAGGCTTTTAAAATGGAAGAGAAAAATGCAAGATAAAAATGAGTACCTCAACATGTTACAATTGATCCTAACTTATAAAGGCAAGCAGAGAATAACCACAGGATAAAAAAAGGAATGTTTTTCACTCGAGGGGAAACAGAAAAATGAAAACTATTATAGAATTAAATGGTCATGAGGATGTAGAAAAGAACTAACGTTCAGCCTTGGAAGGAAGTGTCCTACAAAAATGTAAAAAAAAAAAAAAAATTCCGTCAATAGTCTACGTTCTCTTTGGCCTGGTAATTCTCCTTTTGAGTATAAATCCCCCTAAAAAATATCCCTGAAGAAAAATCAAAGTTCTCTAAAAAAGCATCTCCATAGCAGCACTCTATGTAAGAGAGAAAAATTGGGAACAACCTGGAAGTGCAAAAATAGAGGCCCAGTTAAGCAAAATCTGGGTTTGCTTACAAAATGGAACAAAGGTCTACACGGCCATTTTTAAATTCTGAACTAGTCTCAAAAGAGTGCAAATATTCAACATGGTATCACATGAAATGTAAAGGCCAATCACAAAATACATTTGTCTTCTTTATGATTTTAGAGAAGACATACCGATGACAACCGGAGGAGAAACTGGAGGGACCGAACTAGCTCATTGGGTCCATTCTTCCTATGAAATTCATCACAACAGCAAAAAACAAAAGGCAGACGGAAGGAAAAGATGCTCTCCGAGCTACGGCCTAGCTTTGGCATTTCTATGCTTCTTCTACCTAGCTTCGCTAACATGACCAATACCAGCTTAGATCTCCATCTCATGCTTAATGTTCTCCAAGCACTTTCACAAAGATTATGGTGTTTTGTTGTCTGAAAAATAACCAGCACGCGTGACACCTCTACATCAAAATGTCAAAGTCTGGTACAAGGACTAGCGTGCCAGGGATGTATCCTATGAAACCACTATACATATGGCTGGACTGCCCTCTCCCCAGATGTCACCAGCGGGAAATCAGAGGAAGCATCAAGAGTCAGGAGTTATGATTTCAGTAGGCTTGCGGACTCTGCTGTGAACTCTAAATTTAATACAGCAGACCTTGACGTGAAGCAAATGCCTTAGAGAATTGCTGTACATATTTTATGTACAATTACTTCTTTCCTTAAACACCGTAGACCACTGAACTTGACAAAAGGTGGGCCTAGCAATAGATCCCTTCCAGATTTAGTACGAGCAAGGTAACGAATTTCCTGCAGGGCACAGAATTCATGAACAGAGTCAGGGCATGGGATCTGGATTCAGGGTATAGATGTATCTTTGGGTTATTATCCCACTAAAGACTCCAAAAAGACGTAAGAGGTAAAAAATGTAGAATCCTTCTAAATAACAATTCTCCAAAGGAAACATACTGGTGACAACACTCTTGCTAAAAAAACAAAACAAAAAAGTGGATATTTCACAAAAGCCTGTGTAAGTTTTCTTCCTCACTCCAAAACACCTTTTTCTCTAACCAATATTTTGGCCTTTCACATATTCTATGAATGATAAAGAGAAAAGTAATGGTGCGGCATGAGAGAAATAGTTTGGGGGGGAAGCTTCAAGATAGAGAAGGTAACTGGGTGTACGGAAGCATGAAGTTCTGTCGCAGACTGCGGTACACGCTTCTCTCACTGATGGCTAGAGCACAAAGTCAAAAGTCGTTTCAGTCTTTCACATTTACAACTCTAGCAAAATCCGTTTCTAGGTTATACTAAAAAGACCCTGGCAAGCAACCACGCCCAATTTCTACTCTTACCGGCATTATCTAATAATTAGAAAACAGGCTTTCATTTGCAAAACCATTCCACGTGCCAATGTACTTCATCTTAAATCCGGGGTTTTTAATGACAGACCGTGTGTTGATTTGTAACCAGCAAATTTCAACAAGCTCTTACGAAAAGAGACTGGGAGAAAGATGTATCCATTTAAAAATGAATCTCAGAAATAAATTGCAAAAATGCAACAAATTCCACTGACATTTTTTTTCCTCGGGGTTATTCTAGAGAAACGTCATCGATACATTTTTTTCAGTATTTGAATAATATTTACTGGTCACATAGGTCCTAGGATACCACATAATAATTCACAGATCTAAAGAAAATGAACCCCAAGACTCAAAATCTACACTTGTGATTTGATTTGAATTAAACCTCTACCGTGTCAACCATGACCTACTAGCTGAGCAATTCAGTGTGGAGCCAGACTAATTTAACACTTACTCATTAAAATACCATGAAATAAGGCAAGGGCAGAAAGAAGTCTTTAGAAAAAAATCAACTTCAGAAAGAATACATAGGTGTAAGCAAATCACAATTAGAATGGAAATGAAAATAAAATGATAATCTTGCACTAAAGAACCATAGTAGCTAAGAGGCCATTTACATTTCAAAGTCCTCTGCCTATGGTCTTAAGTATCATACCACCAAGGTTTGTCAGTGCTGCAGAGACACTTCAGTTAAGGCTGTGTGGTAGAGCCCTGTGTAAATTAATTAGTTGAGGCTGCACGGATTTTCTAAAAGGAGCTCTCTAAAACAGCCTTAGAGATATGCACGATTTGTGGGGAATAACAATTTAAATACAACTCACTAATCAATTCTTCTTGCTTTCACATTTCAATGACATTTTGTGTAATGATAAATAAGTCCATGAAAATACTACCAACCAAATTTTTTTTTTGCTTTCAATTAGAGATAAAGGAAGGGGCTTTCAATTTCGCTTAGGATAGCAAAGTTTTATCTCAGGTTTTATCTAGATTTACTGGCATGATGACCACAATGAACTTGAGCCACATTTAAAAAGGAGATGTGTCTATATTCGAAATTCACATACGTTAACAGATAAATTAGCTATCTAATAATTTCTATAAACAATGTCATAACAAAAATATGGATCTCATGCTCCTGCCTCAAGATTTAACCTGCTAAGTCGTTTATTATAATTTAGCTAAATATTAAAGTTTATGTGTTTTATCAAAGATAATATCATAAATATTTCTTTATTTCTTTAATTCAAAATACTAAGTGGATTTTTGCTGTAAATAATTCCCAAAACTATTAGAATCAGATATTTGGCAAATATCCTTCAAAAATAAGTAAAATATGTGCAGAAAAACTAAAAATTAATTACATAATGGTTTCTACTAGAAATTAAAAATGGAAGAAATCTGAAGTTTTCAAGAGATTAGGAGCCTTCCAATTATGTACATAAGAGATTCATAAGCTCTTCTGTAATCCTAAAATAAAGTCCCTACAGTCTCATTATAGTGATTGTGAAAAATTCATACTTGTTATACAGTAGGGATGATTTAGAGACTTTTTAATGGCTAATTTGTTTCAAGAGCATAGACACTGTATGTACAAATATATCTTTTGAGATAGTACCATTGAGAAGAGGCTGTCCTTCGTGCACATCCTGTGATAAGACTGCACTGTAAACATCTTCAGGAAATCCAGTCTTGCATAATGCGATTTCACCAGAAGCATCTACAGACGCCTGCAACACAAGAAAAAAATGTGTGCAATGATTGCTACCTCCTTCAACCGAGAAACATTCCACTTGGCATAAAGCCTCAATTTTTCAGCTATCTTGTACAAACAACCCCTTTGTTTCCGAACGGTTACAATTAGAATGTAGAGGGCAAAGGGTTAATCTTTTTGATAACTGGAGTAGAAGAAACAAATCCCACTTGTCTTGTCCAGTAAAATCTAAATAATACACATTCTAGGTTCTTCTAAAGACCGCACATTTCCATTAAAATGGGCATTGTGGCTGAAGTATTATCAAGTGGATCTGGGGGGAGGGGAGAGCCAACTAGTTTCTAGGCTCCACAAATCCCCATCATCAGCTTAACTTTTCAAGAAAAATGCATACATTAAGTATACAGATTTTTATGTTCTCGTCCAATTCTCTGGCTGCGAAGTTGGTTTGGATATACCCTGTTCATTAAATCACAAAACTACGACATACTTACTGCACGATAGAGAGTACTTTGTACCAAGTTTAAAACCAATCGATCAATAGTAGGTATGTCTCTAATTTGAAAGGCAGGGACACATTAAAAATATAAACAAAGATTAATATAATTATGTTTCCTTTTTATACGTAAAGATTAGGAAGTCTCTCTTGCCATCTTTGCCTCGATTATCCCATACGCAGCTAACTACCCCATGTGGTTACAACTCAGCCGTAGGAAGTGCTATCCACTTAGCCCTCCAAGGCAGTCTCACTATGTCTTCCAGCCCTACGGACATCCTCAGAGCGCTCAACAGAACTCCTGCAGCGCTTCCATTAATCATAGGACACTTCACCCTGCACTGGTGGGCACCCATATACAAGGAGGGGGAGGAGTGGACACGGGCTGCGGGAGGGATCGAAGTAGCTGCAGGGCCAGCATTAGGCGCAGTTTGCCCTGGCGAGGAGAATCAGAAATTGGGAGGAAGGAGGAAGGGAAGTCCCAGAAAGAGAGAGACCCGAAAGCCAATGTCAAAGCAATACCACACAGCTTCACAATTAAAGGTCTACCTGGATTCTGCATGAGAAGTTGTGCAAATACTAAAGTCATAAAAATCCACACTAATCTAATATTTAAACCGTTCTTTTCTGATCTGGGAAAATAAAGAAAAAAGTCAATTTGAACTTTGTTAAATATTACACAGTCTTTAATCTCAAAAAAAAAAAAAAGTATTAGGAGCCACAGTGAGAGAATAGTTCAGACCCTTCAAATAGTTTTAAGTCTGTTATGTGCAAGAAAGGAGTGTTATCAGGTCAAGGGTCTGGAGCAACCAAACCGCTCACACAGGTGTTATCACAAGCTGGAACAGGCACATCGGGAGTGCTGTTTGGGAAATTCTAGTAAAAATGAATGTGGATATATCGTAGCCTATGTGCTAGGTATATTCCTGTGGAAACTTCCCTGTGGGTGCTCTCGTCAATACGTGAGGGCATGTTCTCACGTCCACATGGCACGGTTTCAACGGCGGGACCTGAAGATTACCTAAACAGCCATCAAAATTTTCACTTCGCCAACAAAAGGAGCACTTGACAGCATTAGAACGGAAGGATAGAAGCTACATTTATCCACGGGGTTCCATCTCCAAACAGTCAGTTTCTTGAACTTCCATGCAAGACTGCAAGAGAAATTTAATTCTAAATCAACCTAGGGATGACTATTCTTTTTAAGTAAGTTCAGAAACCTATTTATGCAACACTCCAAACTCAGACCAGAGACAAAGCACTCTGTAGCATGAATCTTGCAAATAAATAAATAGATAAATAAATAAAAGCATGATTGAGGACTCCATTTTTTATACATAAAGTTTAATATAAAAGATGTGAAGTTACTGACACTTATAAAGCAAGAATATAAAAATGCACAAGGTAGTGATAAACACGGAACTGAGGACAGAGGCTACTCCCCCACTCCCCAGCAGGAGGGGTAGTGCAGGAGGGGGGAGGCAAGATAGGAAAGGTCCCAGGAAGGGTCGTACAGGCAGGTGGCTTTGATTTTATTTGTAATAATTCATTTCCTTCAGTAAAATGCGAAGATATGCACAGGAATACGGGTGCAAATTCTGTTATTCCCTATTTATCCTGTATGCTCTATTACTCCATAATAAGAAAGAGCAAACATTAGGGGCTAAGTGAGAAGTAAGGAGTAGGGCTTCCAACACCCATCAAGTTTGGGACACTGGATGCTATTTTGATTCTTGCCAGCTGGAAATATTCAGGCACTTGTACTGGGCCTGGCAAAGAGCAGGCACTCAGTAAGTAAAAGCTTTTGCTTTGAGCTAACCAAAACAACTGAAGGGAACTCCCCGGTTCACCAGATAAAATGGACCAATGTGCTGTAAATCTGTGTCCCACCGATGGGTCAGAAGTCGGCCTATTGCCCTCCAGTCCAGGCTTCTGCAGAGGGAGGCCGTGGCAGGTTTCCAATCGTAGACAGGTGGGAGCAGGGCCCTGGAGGGGCAGCAGGGCAGAGGCAAACAATGGTCAGCATGCAGTACCAGGGGTCACATTCCAACGTGACCGTTCGGGTTAGGGCAGCCCGCAGCTGGATAAGCACCCAGAGAGCCATGAAGTCTAAAGACTAGAGGAAAACTGTAACCTTTTCTTGAGCTCCACTGCTATGGTCTTGTTTTCCAGTGGATCTGCCCTAAGGTTGGAGATGTATGCCCCTCATCCAAACCTACAGGAACGGAATTTCGAGGCCCAATAAAGTCCATCAGTGATCCTGGGTATGTTCGCTTCTGAGTTTCCGTCTCCACCTTATTTCGAAGAAGGGAATTTCTGTCCTCAACATGTTACCCTTTGCGCAACTTCTCTGCCCCGCTTCCTCATCTAACAAAAGGGCCCTAACTGCATAAGGTGGCTGTGAGAATTTCTGAAACCTGCTTGTAAAGCACATCTCTAACAAATACTGGCTACCGATATTAAATACCCATGGGTCATATATTACTTTCTGAGATTTTCATACTCATTTTTTTTTAAGATTTATTTATTTATTTGAGAGAGAAAGCACAAGCAGGGGGAGGATCAGAGGGAGAGGGAGAAGCAGACTCCCCACTGAGCAGGGAGCCCGATGCAGGGCTCGATCCCAAGACCCTGGGATCCTGACCTGAGCCAAAAGCAGACGCTTAACCCACTGAGCCACTCATACTCATTTTAAATAGCTAAAACTTCTCTAAATTCTTCTTCCCCGAGACAAAAAGGATTCACAACATAACATGCTGTTATTCCATAATGTGTTTTCTTAAAAACAAGCTCCAAAAATTATTAAATGTATGGACGCCTTTTTGGTTGGTGCCACTGGGGAGGGGGTACTACTGGCTTTTAGTGGCTGAAGGCCAGGGTTGCTGCGAATCATCACAAAACACACAGGACAGCCCCTGCCACAGAGAACGATCCAGCCCAAAATGTCAATAGGGCCAAGAGTGAGACAACCTATTCTTTAGCAACCCATGAAAACTGGTGTCCACCTACCCTTTAAGCACCACCCCGCCAGTAGTAGGAAGGTCGCTGTCTTTTCAAACAGTACTCCATACTCTTTTTGGGACATCCTCGTTTTCAGAAAACCAAAGCCATGCCCCTGTGGCTTGCCCCAACATCGGCTGATCACTCTGCTGGACCCAGTATGAGGATCCAAAAGTTCAGAGAGAGAAACTTTCCTCTCAGAAAGTACTCTGTGGTACAAGGAGGCGGCTGTGAATCAAATGCATTTTCCTTATATTTGAACAAGGTAGGGGTCAGCAAACATTTTTCTGTATAAGGGGCCAGATAGTAAATATTTGAGGTTCGACAAGCCATAGCAACTCTGTTGAAATGACTGAACTCTGCTGTTGCAAGGCCAAAGCCGTAATAGACAATGGGAAAGGAATGAACACGGCTCTATTCATTCAAATAAAACTTTATTTATACACACTGAAATGTGACTTTCATTTAATTTTCGAGCGGCAAAAATATTCTTCTTCTTTTGATTTTCTATAAGCATTTAAAAATGTGAAAACCATTCTTGGCCATACAAAAACGGGCATCAGGGCTGTAGTCTGCCATCCCTGGAACGGCATGTTAAGATTTAGAAAACATTACTATCTCACCTGATTCTCAGGAGAGCCCCTTGGGGGTGGGCGTGGGGGCGGTGAAATTATTCTCATTTTACAAATGAGCAAACAGGTTCTCACTCGGAGGAGTGGTAAAATACTCAAGACCTCACATACAGGAAGAGGAAGAGGCAAGACGCTAACCCTACAGTCTTTCCAAGTAGAGCAAATAATTACAACACAGTTCTTTCCAGAAACTTGTACTGAGGATCCATTTGCCAATGGAAACAGAACCAAACAGCCTCACTGCCTTTAAGAAGTTCAAGGCTTAATGTGAGTGCAAAATAAAGAAGTGATTGCTACAGAAAGGGACGACCAGGAGGTAGAGACCCACAGCGCCCAGGGCAGAGGTCTGGGGGCCTCCCACACAGAGCCCAGGAGTAGCCAGGCGGTGTAGAGTGGTGGGAAGCCATCCCAGGCGGTCGCTGTTGAGCTGGAACAAGGCGGCAAGAAACAGCATACTGCCTGGAGAATTACAATGAGTTCAGTGTCACTGGAGTCCAAGGAGCAAGGCAGGAAGTCAAAAGTTGAGGATGGAGAGTTAGACAGGGTTAGATCATAAATGGTTAGGGGCGTGGGGTTATCCTGTTGGCTGTGGGGAGTAGGGCATAGATTTTAATCACAGGCAGATTACATTTGATAGAGAAGTCTCTGATGCTTCCTGGGAAAATGGGGGGGCGGGGACAAGTGACAGCTGGGGTACAAGTCAGGACACAGCCTTGAGTCCGACAGGGGCTGCAGGAATGAGGAAGGGGCAGATTGTATCAGTATGCAGACAGTTAAAACTGACAGGCTTAGTGAGGGCAGGGATTTGGGGTGGAAGGGAGAAAGGGAGGGAAGGATGCCCTCCCCCACGTTTCCAGCTGAGTGACTGTGAACTTGGGCGGCACAAACTAAGAAAGATACTCGCAACATTATAACACCGGGAACAAGGTGCTAAAGAAGCAGAAAGAATGGCATGATAAATCTGCCTGTAGAAATCAAAGAAGACTCCATAGCCGAAGTGACATTTAGGCTCTGTCTTTAAAGATGATTAAAAATTTGCCAGGACAAAGAGGAGGAAGTAGAAAAGGGCATTCCAGGCAAGAGGAGCAGAGCAGACAAAGGCTTGCTGATTTATACTGAGCTTGTAGTCCACCCAAACAACCCTGATCTTTTTTACCAGAAAACTATTAAGTCATGGCTTCCAGTATCCGTGCTGCTGATTTGGGGTCCCAAGGGGCAGCAATTTACATGTAACCTTCCCAGATTTGATCGTGATAAATTAATAATTCCACCTAGATTTAGTCATCTCCCACCCTCCAGTTCTCTGCATCAAGAAAGTCTGAGACTCCCCAATGTCTTCATAAAGATGCTACTCAGATACTAAAGACGGGGTGTGACACATCACCCTTCCCTCCAACCCCAAGCCTAAGAGGGGTTATCCGATGGGGCGCCTGGGTGGCTCAGTCAGTTAAGCATCTGCCTTCAGCTCAGGTCATGATCCCAGGGTCCTGGGATCAAGCCCCACGTTGGGCTCCCTACTTAGCAGGGTGTCTGCTTCTCCCTCTGCCTGCAGCTCCCCCTGCTTGTGCTCTCTCTCTCACAAATAAATAAATAAAATCTTCAAAAAAAAAAAAGAGGGGCTATCTGCTGAATGGTGCGGAGCTCAGACTTTCAAAGTGCCAGACTTCCAAGTTTGAATCCTGCCCCATCACTTATGCCTGTGAGACTTCAGAGACGTCACAGTTTCCCATCTGGACTATATGTACAATAAAGACAGCACCCACTCACTGCGCTGGGTGGGGATTAACTGAGATCATATGTGTACAGCACTGGGGATGGTGTCTGGCACGTGGTTATTCAATGCATCAGCTGTCAGTAATAGTTTTAACACTATGATGACAACATAAATTCAACGTGCACGACATGTCTCTACAGCTCAGTACTTCCCAAACTTGCTCCAGCATAGCAAGAATTCTGGAACACTGGCCTATAATCCAGACTCCTGGATCTAAATCACGACTCACTAAAACAGAATTTCAAGACACGCGGTGGATAAACCGGTACACGTAGCAAGTGCCTACACAGCATGCAGTGGCCACACATCCAGTCCCCATGTGTCTCCTGAAACTTCCCTGGACTCAGGCACAGCATACCTGTGTGCTCTGGCCTTCAAGTCTAAGAACCTAGCAACAAAAAGCAATAAAGAAACAATTATTTTTCCTGCTTTTAACAATCCCATGCGGTCTCCTAGCTACCGTGTACATGTGAAAATTGAATCTGCAAGCCCTCCTTTTGTAATTACTGGTTCCAGAATTTTGCCCCAGGTCGGCATGGGGCTCTCTATTCTTTTCTTGGAAAACTGTACTTCCTTGATTTTGTTTTTGGCTTTGCTCTTTTTTTTTTTTTTTTAAAGATTTTATTTATTTATTTGACAGAGAGAGAGACAGCCAGCGAGAGAGGGAACACAAGCAGGGGGAGTGGGAGAGGAAGAAGCAGGCTCATAGCTGAAGAGCCTGATGTGGGGCTCGATCCCATAACGCGGAGATCACGCCCTGAGCCGAAGGCAGACGCTTAACCGCTGTGCCACCCAGGCGCCCCTGGCTTTGCTCTTAATCGGGCATGATCCCACCCCTGATCCGTTAGTGATTCTCCTCGTCTCCGCAATTCTTCCAAGATGACCAGCAGGCAGCGAAAGTCCCCGTGGCCCACTAGGACGATGTGCGCGCCGGCCGGAGGCGCTGGACTCACTCAGAGCCGCCCCGCGCCTTCGCACAATCGGTTCACCTATCTTGAGTTTCAATTTCCTCTTACAAGTATTTGCTCCACTCCTCCCAGGCGGAAGACCGAGCTCCTTGTCTAGAAAGGACAAGTGTAACAGGAGTTGAGGAGTACTGCTTGCCTGTATTAGTCTATCTGTTCCGGTCCTGCACTCGCAATGACGTCACTTTTGTTCCCGTTAGAATTCTTTCCGTAGTCTCAATATTGTGAGCTTTAAAGCCCTGAGTCCACTACTCTTCCAGGCCCCGTTATCGTGACTCTTTTTTATAGTCCTCCGCGGTCACCGGCTCCGCTTTCCACTTTCCTCCAAGTCACTCCTAAATCCAAGCTTTTAAATATTCCCCTGAAAGCCACAGTGGTCAATCTCCTCGCCTCTCCATCTTCCACCAGATCGAGATTATCTATGATTATTGGCTAAAAATTTCACATCGGAAAGCAGCCCAAAGCTAATGGAATCTTTATCTTTTCTTTCTGGCTTTGAAGACCGCCTGACGAAATCCTAGGCTCTCTTGCTTATCAAATTTAATCAATTGGATATTTTCCCCCAAAGCATCAATCTCTTCATTTTTTCCCTTCCAGATACTCTAAGGTCAGAATCTAGTAAGAATTTAAGTTCTGTGAAGTAGATTATATAATTCAGTCAACAAAGCTGGAAACTTCCTTTTTCTTTATGTTTGTCTCTTACCTTTTCATGGAAATAAAGGCAGTAACGTGCGTCCTGGTTAAGACTCAGGGCTCTGGAGCAAACCTGCTTAGGTTTAAACCCTGTCCCCACTCCCTGTGTGACCTGTGCGAGCTGAACAAGCTACAGAAGTTCACCCGTACCCCGGCTTCTTCTCCTGTTACAATCATCAACTACTACCACTCAGGGAGTACCAGCCTCATGGGATTGCTGGGAAGCATGTAAAGGGCGTAAAGATAATACCGGATTCACCACAAGACAAGGGGTAGCTATTATTATGATATTGTTGTTTTTTCTGTTGTGGAGACTTTTATTGCTTTGCTACATGAGTACCTGAGAAGTATTTTTAAAGCATTTTATAAAGTAGGAATTCCGGGAAAATAAAAAGGGAAAAAGAAAACAACAAAGACCAAGTGACAAAAATTCATTCATGTGCAAAAGAAAACAAGTGGAGGGATCCCTGGGGGCTCAGTCTATTAAGCGTCTGCCTTCAGCTCAGGTCATGATCCCAGGGTCTTGGGATGGAGCCCCATGTTGGGCTCCCTGCTCAGCGGGGAGTCTGCTTCTTCCTCTGCCTGCTGCTCCCCCTGCTTGTGTTCTATCAAATAAATAAATAAAATCTTAAAAAAAAAAAAAAACACCCAGAAAACAAGTAGAATCCCTGATGTGTATTTGTGGGGTGGGGGCGGGCAGTGTTGGAAAAGGCAGGGGGACAACTATGGTAATACGTTTATTATGTAGTTAGGTCCTCCAAACGCTAGACGCAAAAATAAACAACTAGTGAAGATATTTTTAAGTGGTTAGTGGGGTACACGGTAATAAAATAATGGACTGTTCAGGACCAAGTCTGCATGACTAATTTTTTATTTTTTAATCCAATTTATCACCAGACAATTACATTTGCCAGATTCTCTACATTTCACAGGATTCCATCCATGATGTTGGAGGCTACGTTAAGAAGATTATTCAAGAGCTGCTGCCACTCTTCAAAGATTTTTCTCTGTGTCAGCCATGCCACCGATGACACTTTGAATTTCATATCCCCGGAAACATGCTTGAAATGTGCAGAAGTTTAACCCTGCCCTTTGATATTTTTGTTTTGCCAGGTACTACTCTGAAGGGAGAGCCCAGCATTTCGAACTGGTTCTTTAACTCTTTCTTGACTTCATGACACAATCTAGACCAGCTTGGATGCGAGGAATCCCTGACCAAGGCCACCCACTGAGCCCTGTGACCCACCTAGTAATTTCCGCCTTTGCCTCCATTATATTATTAGGATGAGTCCTTGAATATCTCTAGCATCAGTACTTTTCTTTTTCTGATTTCCATTTCTTTTAATGGCAAGTAGTCAAATAACAGCGTCGATGCTGGCCAGGAAACCTGATGACTGCTGAAACGGAACTCAAAGCCAGAGGACAGCACCACAATACAAGAGCCTGATGGACAGAAGTCTGAGTTCCGCATGCAAAAGGTGGTTTAGAGCATCAACTTCTCAGGAATTGGACCTATCAAAGCTCGGGACCACACACAAACATCGATCAAGTCCGGGGAGATCTGTGCCATCCCCTAGCTCGTCAGCCACGTGAGAAGAGGCTTTCGAGGCATCAAGGCTTTGTGGAGTGCAATCCCGAAACACAGCCAAGAGTTTACCAGTAAGTGTCGTGGATTTAATGTCATGGGTAGCAACCCTACAGATACTCCCAGACTTGGCTTATGAAAGGGTAACACTATCAAGAGATTGTGGCTCGGACCGTTCTGCAATTAAACTGCCGGTAAAAGTTCCACAAGTGTCTAAGGCAATTCAGTAGAGACAACCAATCCCGGCTTACATTGATTTTTTCCCATCAACTCATTACACTCACCAGAGATTGCAAGAGGCTTAGACACAATGTTCGAAATGTCATCAAATAGTATATTACTTAGCATTAGACAGTGTTTATAACCAACTGGGGAATTCATCTGACTAAACGCACTGTGTATGACTGATTACTAATATTTATGGAGTGCTTATCACGTTTCAGGATCTACACTCCAATGCCTTCCACGCATTATATCCCAATAATCCTCACAACAACCCTATGTGGTAGGTGCGATAATAGTGTCATTTTGCAGGCAAGGAAGCAAAGTAAAAGGAAATTGCCCTAGGTTATTCAGCTAGTCCCTTTAGGGATGGTATTCAAACCAGCGCGAAATGGCTTTGGGGACCACCCTTCCCCACTACGAATCGGGGACAAAAACATCAGAAAGTATCCACACATAACGACACATATTACCTAACTGAGTAAGGGCTGGAACTTGTCCTCTATGAGTTAAGACCACATGACAAATCTACCTGCTACCATTGTAAATTTTTTCCTAAAATGTTCTCACATGATTGTGAGATGATATGATACCTCCTTTTAAAATAATTCCAATGTTTCTGTACACTAGGGGAAAAATTGGAGAGAAAGAGATAGCGCAAACATGTATAAACTTCTGTTTTTTTAAGCCATCCAAACCAAAACCCCACCTCCCTCAAGCTCTTCTAAAAGTACATGTGGAAAAATTATTAGCAAATACATATCATAGTGAGTATATGAATTTTCAGTAGGTGATATTGATGGGGAAATAATCATCGTCTATAATAGACGCTTTGTGTACTTCCTATACTCCAGGCTCCCTTGCAGTCATCTACAATTAGGCCCGTTTCATAAAACCTGGAGCATGGTTTCACTTTTTCTTTTTTTTTTTTAATGGTTTCATTTTTTAAAAATGGTTACAGACGTTTACAGTCCCCATAACTCTGATTTAATTTGAATAGCTGGCCATAGTGATGATTTATCTAATTCTAAGTCCTTGATAAGATAAACCCAACCCAATTATACCATTATTCTTGTGAGAAAATAACATTCACAGCACAGCTTCCAGAAATGTGCTGCAGTGAGAAGAGGGCACTGTCAATAACATCAGAGTTCAAAGTCATTCCTGAACTCGTTCCCCAAGCTGCACCCGGCCCAGTGGTGTTCTAATAGGTTAAGCAATAAAGAAGCAAACCCATGAGCCCTGCATGCTAACTCAGAGGTTACAGAGCTAATATCATCAGTTCCGGTCTCAACTCGGGGGCTGAAGACTAGCGTTTTTTTCCACCCCTGGCCATGGTGAGTGATTTAAGGCTGGCATTTGGACGGTTCCACTGCGTAACCTGTGGAGGGGGAGTGCTTCCTCCCCTCCAGAAGCTTCTCTCCATGTGGAAGGAACGCGGCTAACTCTGAATACTCCCACCTCTTTCCACTCCACTAGCCAGTCCTACCCTGAATGGCAGTTCTCAAAGTGTGGGCTGGGGAACGCTAGGGGTCCCCAAGATCCTTCCAGGAGATCTGAAAAGGTAAAACCTCTTCTAATACAATAACGCTATTTGTCTTTTCACTCTCAATCTCTCACAAGTATAAAGTGGAGTATTCCTGAGGCCAAGTGAAGTGTGATATCATAACAGAGCAAATGCAGAAGCAGATACAGGAATCCAACTGTCTTCCAGTAAGCCAGACATTAAGGAGATTTACAAAACATATAAGCACAAGGCTAGTCTTCCCACTAACTTCTCTTTTCTGTTTTGGAAAATACAGCTATTTTTCATAATAATTGGTATTTATGTTACATATATAATGGGTTTAATATTTTTAAATGAATTAAATATATAGTTTTCTCAGTTTAATTTCTAATATGCTAAACACCAACAGATATTACCCACATTGCAAAAGCTCACGGGGGCTCTCAGTAATTGTTAAGCGCGTAAGAGGATCCTAAGACCGAGAAGTTTGTGAACGACTGCGCTAGAGAGAAGGATGGACTGGACTGATCTGAAGGCTGAGTTCAAAAGAACAGTCTGGGCAGCTGGTGCCCAGCTCTGTCTCCTGCTGCTCCCACTGGGTAGTCACAGGCCCGCAGAAAACAAGTGTGGTGATCTCATTTTCCATGCTGGGAGTTCACGGATCCCCTGCAGCATTTGGGGGTTGGGGGAGGGTGTCCAGAACCGCCTGCAACTGAGTGCACATGTCGGTGGAATTCCGGGGTTCCCTATTAGCATCACGTCCTGCAGCCCAGCCTTCATCAGAACCACGTGATACCCTCCTTTCCCAAGTGTTGGCTCTGCTGGCTTCTATTTCACTTGGTTCAGAACTTGGTTCAGGAGGAAAGGTCCTATTTCCTGGGCCTCTTCAGAGACTTGCATTTGGTATATTATCTGGAGATCTCGGCAAATGTTAAAAACAGAATCCAGGGGCGCCTGGGTGGCACAGCGGTTGGGCGTCTGCCTTCAGCTCAGGGCGTGATCCCGGCGTTATGGGATCGAGCCCCACGTCAGGCTGGTCCGCTATGAGCCTGCTTCTTCCTCTCCCACTCCCCCTGTGTTCCCTCTCTCACTGGCTGTCTCTCTCTCTCTCTCTCTAATAAATAAATAAAAAATCTTAAAAAAAAAAAAAAAAAAAAAAACAGAATCCAACACTGGGGGAAGAAAACACTCATGGAAGTACCGGGTCTCTGGGCAGGAGAGAAAGGATGTTTTACTATGACCCTTCATGTTTCTCAACTTGGTGGTTTGCAGCCTTGATTGTGCAGTGTGGCTGGTTTTTATAGTTGGGCAGGTAGCTTTTAACATCGAGAGGCTTTAATTCCTAAACCACAGGGTATTTTGATCTTGATGTGTGACCACAACTTATGGTGGTTATTCCCCAGGGAAGTGGCTGTTTACAGAGGTAGGTAGGGTCTAGCGCAGACAAGGGGGCCTCAGGAAAGGCTGTAGGCCAAGGATCTCGGAAAAGAGGCAGGACACATGGGGTGACCTTAGCCAAAGGACGAACACTTTTGGGTGAGGGCCACCGTAGCTTGGCCCCTTGGCGAAGGCTTGGGGCAGCTCAGAGCTTCTGCAGGTGCCCATGGGCCCCAGGCTGAATATACAGGGACAGCGGAGGCACGGAAAAAGATGGTTCAACAGCTACTGCCTAAAGACTACTGAGCAGAATAATATCGGCCATTTTTAAAAGACCGTGGATTCCCGAGCCTTATCAAGGTTCTCACATGAAATTATGGACAGGTCTGGAGGGCAGCACCGGACTGGCTGCCTCTAATTCTGTTCTGCATTCAGAGGCAAAAGAAGGCACATCTTGGATTCTCTTAATTTGCCCACGGGCTCCAGGATCAGCCTCGAACTAGCTCGTCTGAACTGGTCTTGACAAATGGAGGAGAAATTTTGCCTTGCCAAGGGCCTTTTCGGCTAAAGCAATCCCACAACCAGTGGCAAGAGACTGAAAACCCTTGCTCCCAAGACCATGCGTCCCACGACTACCCACCCGACAGAGCCCACGCTAGTGACAACACCAGCCTGGCAGTCTCCAGGGGCTCACAGGGAAAGGTAAAGTAGGAGGTTTCAATGTGCTGGTTGCAAATCGAAACTCATCAGGGAGAGGCTCCCCGTGGGAGGTTATATTCAGCACTCTGCACTTACCTCGGGGGTAGGGGATGCACCCACACATTCTGGGTTTTCCTTGAGAAAGCTGGCATTTGAGATACTGTCCCCTGTGTGCAACGTTCGGAAATATCCGAAGGTGGCAATCCCTGTCCTCTTTGACTTCCATCCTTCAGATTGAATATCTTTAAGTCTTCATTTCCCCTTTGAACTCTGTGTTCAGTTCAAAGGTCATGGATGATAGACAAGAGGCTTAGCCTGATTAGCAACGGGGGAAGGCTAAACCGAAGAAGGCTTTCTCCGCCCACTGTGAGTCTTTCCCTCAGACGTCATGGGCTCTGTATCATGGTCGTTGGGACACTTAGAGACAGGCCGTGGGGTCCTAACTTCGCCTGGGATAATTCTTCTAGGATCGAGATGGGTTTGCCTTCTAACTTTGTAGACTGGGACCTTCATCACCTCTTTTCTGTTGGGAGCCAGGCTGCCTCCACAGTGCAGATACCTGATGCTGCAGATATCATGATGAGGCAGATACAAAGAGCAGGGTCCCCAGGCCGGAGGACTGCGTTGCTAAAGATGGGAGGTAAGGGGTGGGGGAATTAATTCAGAGATCCAACATATTTAACCCACATTCTCCACCCTTGCCTTTGTCAGTAATAAAGGTTGTATTTTGGCTCTGTACCTACTGACGCTTTTGTCTTATTTGTCCAGAACTTAGATGGATAAGAAGCACTATTTATTAGGTCTCTTCAAAGACACCAAAATTACATACAAAGTCTCAATATTACTGAATACTCAAAGGCCAAGGCTCAAAGATTGAAAAGAGGCCAGACTATATAACTTCCTGATACCACCAGCAGGGCCACAAGCCCACCAGGGTGGCTGAACACTGAGGGTGAGAGAGCAGACGTCCAAGTCTCTTCAAGTTCTTGGGAGAGCCCAGGTGCTAGGAAGAGAAAGTCACATGTACCTCCAGATTGCTCAGTGACTATGGTGCTGGGCCCAGCCAGCTTGAGGTCAGGAAAAACAGGGCAATTCAGAGAACCCTCAACCACTCATCAGTTACTTGCATCTCTTAAAATCACCACCAAGGGACCATGTGGCCAGTGACAGAAACTGCCTCCTTCCATAGTATCTGATCTTCATGGTGGCTCAGTCTATTAAATTTCCCCCATTCATAAGGCCAACGTTGCTCTCTGAAACATAGATCCTTAAAGTCTGGATTCTAAAGTCCAAATCCTACACCGGCTGCAATCTTTCAAAATCTAGAACAGACAAGCTTACTTTGCTCCTACTGCATACACTCTTGCAGACTTCCAAGAAACTGGTTGTGACCAGCAAGGCAAAACCCTGTTCAAGTCCCCACTGGCCACATCCTAGAGGTATGTCTTTGAGTGAATGGGTTAAGCCAGACTTCATTCAGACATTTGTAAAATGGATAGTGATGATAATAGCCCACCTTATCTCAGGGGGCTGATGTACGATTACACAAGACAATGCAGGTAAAGGGCTTGGCCTGGCCCACAGTAAGCACTCGGCAAATATTAGATTTAATCACGAGTCAGCTTTCAAGAAGGCTCAATCCTTGGCAACATCCCATACAAGCCACAATTGACAATGTTAGGCAAAAAGAAGAGGCAATAAACAGCAAGGCCAAGCTATAGGCAAATTACAAATTTCATCTGGTCCTCATGGAAGAGACAAAGGCCAAAACGCATATCAAAACAAGCTTCAACTCATTAGTAACCAGGAGAGCGCAAATTAAAACCAAAGAGATACTATTACACAGTCCACTACGTTGTTAAAAATATTTAAGTTTGGCTATAACACATACATTAAATTCATGGAAAAACAGAAATACATACATGGTGCTGGTGGACCGATTTAGAAAACATTCTTGTTTTCAACCCAGAAATTCTACTCCTTGGTACATATCCCAGAGCAGCCCAGCTTTCCATCACCTGGGAGCTTGCTAGACATGCAAATTCTCGGGTTCCACCACAGGTTTACGGAACCAGAAGCTCAGAGGGTGCGGCCAGGAATCTCCGTTTAACGGGCTTTCTGGTCATTCTTACATGAGCTCAAGTTTGAGAAATGCAGTCCTGGAGTGTCCCTGACACTTAATGCCCAGGTGGCAAGTACAGCAATGTTCGTAGTAGCAAAATTCTGAAACCACACACACAAACCCATCACAATAAATTGAATAAGTAAATTCTACCATATTCATAGCATGCAATGCCCTAGAGCAGTGAAAATGAACAAATTATAGTTACACAACTCAACTGAATGAATCTTACAGACAGAATGCTAAGCAGAAGAAGCAAATCACAAAAAGTACATTTTATATATATGTGCACATAAATACACACATATGCATGGTACATTTATAAACGCATAATACACACACATTTACATAAACACATCTCTCCTCCCCCATATATATGGGATATATACATAGATGGTAACACTGTGAAGAAAAGCAATGAATAATTAATTAGAAAAATTAAGATAGTGGTTACCTCTGGGGCAAAAAGGGGGAATGGAAACCTTATTCTGGAGACTTCCAAGGTACTGGCAATATTCCATTTCTTAACCTATCTGGTAGTTACACTGACATATTTGTATACTATAATTATTTCTTACACTGCACATATATGCTTTATATACTCCTCCGCAAGAACCACATTTTACAATAAAAAAAGATTTTTTTAAAGGTTGAACTTCATATATATACAAAATAGAACTGAATGCCAATCCTGCCTTAATTTTTTTTTACCTGCATTCAAATAAACACCAAACCAGAACACAGGCTCTGACATCAGGCTGCTGGCATTTGAATCCTAGTTCCTTCTCTTAACAAAATCACTTTGGGTACCTTGTTCTAAACTATCTGGGCACTGGTGTCCTCATATGTAAAACGAGTATAATCTTTTGTGAATTAAATGAGTTAATACACTTAAAGTACTTAGAACAGTGCCTGGCACATAGTAATTACTCAAAAATGATGTGCTATTATTAGGACAGGATGAAACTGAGTTAAAAGTAACATTTCCTGCATCTAATCGCCAATAAATCATCAGCATCTACAGGAACAATGAATCTTCACTCCGTTTTTGCAGCTTCTGTGCTGAAACCAACCAACATTACCTTCAACCCCCTCCTATTAGGTCCTCATCATGTTGAAACTATTCAGAGGTGAGTAACTTACTCTGGTTCCAGGCTAGTCTCACACACACACACACACACACACACACACACACACACACACGCATCAATATCAGAACATTAAAGAATTAAATCACAGAAGCAAAGAGACAGACCTGGAAGACACCAGAATAGCTTCTGTTCGATTACCTGTAATTCCCAAATCAAATTGCTGGCAAAATAACACTCCATATATATTAACCCCTTTCCCTAATCCTGTCAGCCTAGACAACATCTGTTAGAATTTAAGGAGGAATGTTAAAATATGTGTCCTTCAACTGTGGCTTCCCAGTGGGGTCAAAGGGACACTGGTGGTAGTCCCTTCAGAGTTACAAGATACCTGGCTACAACGCTGAATGTAGAACAAAGCTTTGGACATATAAGAGCTCAAATGTATTCAAATAATTAAATTGTCCCTTGATTGTGTTTGCGTAAAACAGAGGTAATGGCTACGCCCCACAATCTTCAGTTAAAGAGCTTATTATACCTTGTTTACCATATGAAAGCACTTTTCTAAGTGATTTGTATATATATATATATATATGTATATATTAACTCATTTACTTTTCATTACTGCCTTATGATAGACCATCCTAAAAATGTCATGTTGTCCAGGTGCACACAACACGCAAGTGTCAGAACGGGGGCACAAACACAGGTCAACTAGCCCGGAGACCCCAATCTTGACCACTGCCTCACTGCCTCTCTAGGCAACTAAATCAGTACAACTGGAGAGAAAAAAGGACAAGAACCAAAAATCTAAGGAAATGTTAAACGTAATAAAGGGAGCATTTCAGGTCAGAAAACGAGAAGCTTCATTTGACAAACAACAGTCACTCGTGTGTTAGTCTGTGTATTGCGTACAAAATCTTGGTGGGAGAAACTGAGCAAGACTCTCTACCCTCAGACCACATACCAAAAGAAATTTCAGGTAAGTAAATATCGAAATGTGAAAATATAAACAGAAAAATACAATTTGACATAGCATGAGGTCTGAGAAGCCTGTGTTGGGAGGTGCATGGTCTCAATTCGTATATCGGCACAACCACCAGAGTAGTATTCCATAAACACACCGTATGTATGTATGTGTGTGTGTATGTAACTATGTATGTGTATATATATTTAAATTACGTACATATAAATTTAAATTATGAAGAACCAAGACTTAAGAAAATAAGGAATAAGAATCATGACACTATCCATTACAAATGCCAATACTAAAAAAGTAACCTCACTGTTTTCCAAAATGCCTTTATTTTAGGTCATAAAAGGCTATAAGCCATCTGCAGAGAGTCCAGTGTTATCTACATTTAAATATACCAGTATCCCCCTTTTAAACACAGCTCCTTAGAGACAGCCTCAAATAAAGGGAAGGCCATAAACCAAATCATGGATAACTCAGTTTCGTTTACGAAGAAGTTAACTATAAATCGATTTGTAAATTAAATCAATGATTATGATGTTCCCCCCAAATGTTCTTAGTATTTGTCAAACAGAAAAGACAGAACTGTAAATAAAACGTAGTGCCAAAAACACAAACACCGAATGCAAACAATTACTTTTATGGGAGAAAAGCCACGGGTTGGGGTGAAACAGAAGTGAAAAATACATATTATGTATCAATAAGCTAAGCCCGTGGAAAAAGTACAGTCTCTTTAGATACTGCAAAATAAAGTCCACACGTTTAAAAACCTGAAAAAAAAATTAGAGCTGCCCTGAAGCAAACAAATCCTTGAGGGGCTGGAATTTGATTCTTTAGTCCTCATCACCATGCACGGAATCCGCCACCTAGAATCTGGATCTACTAAAAACCATTATAAATGGAGAGGAAAGGCCTCTGGGAAGAAAGATCTTGGGACAAATATGGCACTCTGCATCCTTCATGGCGCCCTCTCAGATCTTTAAAAAAACCTATACAAACACAAAAGAGGGTCAACTGAACCCAAAGATGCACTGAACAGCTGGAAAACTAGCAGTTTATGGGCATTATAACCCCTCCATTTAACCTTTTTTTAAATTAAAATTAAATCTGGGTAAGATCTCCTGGAGAAGTGGGTCACCGGTAAGCTCAGAGAGGGTATTAAGAAGCATCGCTGAAAAGATTAGAATCTGTTAACACCCAAACCCTCTGCTTGAAGACTTCGAATCAAAAAGACATTTGATTCTTTGCCTCCATCCTCCTTCTGATAGAGGCTGTAACTTACTACGGTCTAAACGTTTTTGGCTTTTGGCTAAACACTACTGCCAAATTGAAAGAACTACAGAAGAAAAAATCTGAGTAGGAAAACCCACAAAAGATGTTTCATGGCTTGACAGGCCATAAATATGTAAGCAAATTTTAGCTGCAATGAAATATTCACTCCATTCTTTTTTTTTTTAATCAGTTTTCAACTTCCTTAACTTCCTGGATATTTCTATAACATCCATGAATCTTCTATAATTTCTATTAAAACACATATGACACAAACATATGGACTATTCTAAAATTGAGCGGAAGATGCCAGACACAAAAGGGAATATATGATTTCATAAAGTACTAAGATTCCATAAGAATAAGCAAAAGTAATAGATGTTACTAGAAGTCAAGTAAATACTCAGCACTGGAGGATGGTTAAAATTGGAGGAGGGTACTTACGAGGTGTTGGGGAAACTGATTCAATAACGTGTTCACTTTATGAACATTCAGCAGCTTATCCACTTACATGTGCACCTTCCTGGATGCATTTGATAGTTCCATAAAGTGTGAGTGTCTATGTTGAGGTGTGTGTCAAATCTGAATCTTGAATTCCCTGAAGCACAATTTGGGGAAGCAGGACATGAGAAGCTAATTTTGAACATGTTACCACCGAATGGACTCCACTGGGAGTGGATGCCAAAGGAGCTCCAAAAGGCTAATATTTTGGCCACACAAAACACATTTTTTCTTTATTTACTGGACCAGAAAGCCATAAAGAATGAACTTCAGACTTCGAACCATTGTGTTAACCAATTAAGACAACAAAAGAAAAAAATATTAAAGTGGTCACAGTCTCTAGTTTATGAAAGATTTATGTTAAGCAGAGGGAGTGGATTATATACGCTTTAAACTTAGTAAAATGAATGGCTTTTTAGTCATTTATTTCAGAGTTCACTTAATAGCTTCCCAATCAACCAAGAGACAATTTATTGGCGATTATAGTCAAGCCAACTGAATCCGCCCAGTTACAATAGGTCAAGTTACAAGCAAAATAGTTCTAGGCTTTCTCCTTGGCAAAACAAATCTGCATCTCTACTCTGTCCCTCCACAAAACATTCGCATGAATCTGCTTTAGTAGTTTCTTTCGGAACGTGGACATATATATTTTAAAAGGCCCCAAATAATTTCATTTGTGGGAGAAAAAGTAACTCAGATGATTCAAACATGGAAAAGGTGCCACTAAACGTATTTCAAAACTTGGTGATCTAGTCTCTTGAATTTATTTTCACAGAAAAGAACGCTGAAAAAACAGTATCAAAAAACGAAAAAGAAACATGCATAGCCTGAGGGCTTCTAGGCTCTTCGGAAGTATTTTAAGTTCTAGGATTCGTGCAAAAAAATTATTTTTGAGCACTTATCAGCATATTATTTGTTGATCGAGACAATTTGAAGAACATTATAAAACTGATTTTGAATCATTTCCCTATGATATTTTCTTCTTTCTCTAAGATAACATACTTAAAAAATGAGTGAAAATCCTAACCAAGCATTACATTTTGGCTTCAGATGCCAAAATAAGTCAAAATATTTAAGGTCAAATTAAGAGAAAATATAACTCAGAAGCTATTTAAAAAAAAAATCTAACCAACTCGGTATAGAGGAATTGAAATTCCTCTCTAATGTGATATTCGTTCCTTGAGTACCATTGTATTGAAAGGGTCTCAGTTGACGGAGGGAGAAAACCATGTATCTTGCAGTCAGACTCAATCTACTCTAACAGATACCATTTCACTCTGGATTCTCAGAAAAACTACTCAAACTGAGTTCTACTTTCATCATCTCTAAAATGGGAATTTTATCTCACGAGGTTATCGAAATAATTAACTGGGATAACATATTAGTTTCCTCCACTGAAATTAAAAATATTTTATTGTAATGGTTTAGTACTATCAGACATTAGTTTAAAAAAAAAAAGATTCGAAGAAGTGGCAGCAAATATCGGGAAGTTTTAACGGCTTTCTCTGTTGTATGTGCTTTTCTGAGTTACATGAATGACCTACTGACAATTAATAAAAATAAAATAAATTGTGAGCTGTCTTAAAACTGCATATGAGGGAAAAAAACCCTGAAGGGCCAGGCTTACAACCGTTACTGAAAGCGTAATAGAAAAGTTCAATATTTAGGGGCACCTGGCTGGTTCAGTCAGTAGAGTGTGAGACTCCTGACCTTGAGGTCCTGAGTTTGAGCCCTGTGTTGGGTGTAGAGATTACCTAAATAAATAAATAAATATACTTTTTAAAAACTTCAATATTTAATGCAACAGAAGAAACTTGAATAGGCTCAAAATTTATTTTAATAATGACAGAAAAATGGTCATTCACATTTTCATTTCCCGTAATTTCTAGAATAATATTCTAAATTATGCCCCTTCAATTAACTTTTTTTTAATTCCTTTTATTAATTCACTGAAACATTAAATTAAGTAATATCTCAGAATGGGGGGAGGGAATCTGGGTATAAATATTTTCAATTATGATGGTCAAGTAAACAATTGTTTTTAAATTAACACAAAAACCTATATTAAAACTATAATATACATCAGTACACTGTGGTCAAGTAGATTTTTAAGTTAACATAAAAACCAATATGAAAATTCCAATATATAGAAGTATATATTATTACTCCAGCGCTTATTTATTTTTGTTATGCGTAGGTATATTTTATAAAGGAAAATCAAAGAACGGATCACGGATCAAGTACATCTCCAAGCATTTCCCTATATGACTACCATATTGTATTTATAATAGCACTTCCTTTTAAATAGCTCAAGCTGTTTTAAAGGCATTATACGATTAATTTTCCAATGCTACTTGGGAAAAACCCAAGTTAAACAGTTTATTTAATCAAGGCAGGAAACCAGAACGTCTGATTCCTATACTAAATATTCTTCTGCATCTCAAGCTCTAGATAGTAGTAAGGTGTTTAGACTATACTTTAGACCACCAGGAATAGATGAAAAATTAAATATTCGGTCAAAGGAATGTAAGAAATATCACAATGGTTTAACCAACTAACGTAATCTCTCAGGCACAAATAACTCAGCACCGGTAGTCATTTTATAATACAACATGGAAACTAATCTATTATTTAACTACCCATTAACTTAGCCAATCTTCTTTAGACCTACTTGTAGCTCAGCCTGCTATAGGTTGTTCTCAACACAACTCTAGGACATTCTACTGTTACTTTAGGTCATCTTCATCCTATTTCTACAATGCTTGATTTTCTATTCTTTTGTTATAGCTTCTGTTGTGGTCTTCATCCAAGTTCTTCTCATTCAGAAGCCCTGAAATCCCACTGATCATTCTTGCTCTTTCTGTGAAGCATTTCTAGGTACGTGGCTATGCCATAAACATTGGGTGGTTTAACAGTCATTTTCTTGACCTGGAACTAGAACTAAAATGCTTTTCTCCACACAGTAAGGGATCTCAAATCTGACTGCCTATTACACATACTTCATTAAATCAATTCTTACTAATGACATTCAGAGTTCAACTAATCCAATTCTTTGTAATTATAAACATTTTAATACATATCATTATCTAGGCATATATATTTATATATCATGTGTACATCATGAATACAGACATATCTGTGGAAAAATAACTTGCTAGGTCAATGGGCTATATTTTTAGTGCTGACTAAAAATATCACTCAATTCAAAGGTTCTCATGGAAGCTATCTTCTTTCAAAGAAATATAGAAGAATAAAAGGAATAAAAGGAATAATTTTTATTCCCCTTCCTTTAAGTCTAACCCAAAAAAAATAGTTTACTTTTAGTGGTAAAAACAGAATTGCCAATGAAAAAAAATAATTTTTGAAAGTCAAGCATATAAAAAATATAGATGACTTCTCACCCACCATATATAATAAACTATTGTTAATGACCTTCAAAGTAATATTCTACCACTCTGGGTATGTGGAAATCTTTGCATTTCAGGTTAAAAATTAAAGTCATTCCAAAGCCTTTGAAAAGGAGTCATTTGGGGGATATTTTTAAGCAGCCCCAAGAGTCCTAGAACTGGAAAGTCCCTTAGAGATCAACTAATCCAACCAGGCCCAGTATTTTACTGTTGAGGAAAATGAGGTCATGAGAGTTTCAGGGCATAAACTACATCTGGACTAGATTAGAACCCCAGGCTTCCTGCCCTTGACACTAGCTCTTGCCCTTGACACTATGTAACATCAACTCGTTTGCACAGAATGACACCTTTGGTGCCCAAATCAGCTTGGATTGGAAAAAACACAAAGACGTCAATTAACTATGGATTGACACTTCATGCTAAACTGTGATAAATGTTGCAGGAGACACATGTGTAGAGAGCAATCCTCAACATGCATGTTATATACACATACACAACCCAAGGGCTTGTGCGCTTCTGTTATTACAGGGGAAGCTCAGATAAGGAAGTATCCTGAGTATGAAAGAGAGTAACCAGAAATAAGAACCGAGAAGCATTTACTTATAACCTAAATTCTCCTTTAAGAAACTCTGCTGTAACACAAATCGTAATCTTTTAAATCCAAATATTTTAAAAGGTCCTACTTAGCTCTGGAATTCACCTTCTCCTGCCTAAAGGCATCCCTCTACATAGGCAGAAGATGTGGTTCTAAATAGAACATTTATCTGTATATACCTCTTCCCTGGCATGAATAGGGTTGTTTAATTAAAACGGATCTACATTTAGTTAAATACACAAAGACGTAGCATCTGCTCAAATTAACTGATATAATTAGCTAAAAAATTAAAACAAAAATAAGTTTTTGGTAGAAATAGACAGAAATGTGGGGCATAATGATTTGTTGATACAAATTACATTTCAACTTACAGTTCTTAACCCAACTTGAAAATGCTTAGATTTTTAGGTATACTAATGGCAGATATGAAATACTCAAATGACAAAATCCAAACTCCAAATCTATCATATTTTTTAAATGGTTGATAAAATTCACCACCAGTCTGTGCAGTGCTTAAACTTGATTACATTTTGTATTTGAGCCAAAAGAACAAATTTGAATAATGTTAACTTGGGCAAAACCATAGAGTATACACAAAAACACTACATTTCTTAAATAATATCTAGGATTTTTCTTTAAAAATCACTCTTCTAACTTAAGAATATCCCTTTGAAAACAGAATGGGGATTTGAGTTACTTAGGATTTTTTTAAGGCATTTTAAAGCAAGATTAACTGTTGCTTTAAGTCTTGACATTTCCCGATTAATAACCCTAAAGCTTAATGAGGCACAACAGATTTAAGAATTGAGAATTTTTAATGAAAAGGGAAATTAAGGACAGTTTGGTGTAATACACTGTCACCAAAATAATCTGTTCCAAGAAGACTTAAGTCTCTATATGTAAAAAATATAATCTGAAAAGAATTTCCTCTTAAAATCTCAGTCTGAACTTTTAGAAGAAGGTCAGAGCAGACTTTCCGGAAGGTATGAAAGTCAAAAAGTACAACTGTATGTAAATTCTGAACTTGCCATTGGGGCCTAAAAAATTATATATGTATATAGATCAATAGATAGATATAAATTATCTATCTATATCTCCATATATATATTTTAAATGTACCCATAAAATATTCTAGGATGCACAATTTATTACTTTTCAAATCACACCTAGTATGCTTGCAATGCACCATCTGTGAGTAATGACCACATACCACAAGATAAGAAAAGAGCAAAGATATGCATAACTATGGCCACTAAGTAGAATAAACTGTGAATACTAACTATGTTAATTCTCCTTACTTTTACAATAAGTTGTTACAAAGGCACATGAAAATCAAATAAACACTGAGAATAAATGTTTTATACCTAAAATGATTACTGCATCCTAGATTCCCCACATCTTAAAATAAGGCTTCTTCTTAACATGTTTCATATGTTGAATATTAATCTCTTCAAAGTGTATACACCTAACAGGTGAAAATCACATATGGTTTATGCATCTTTTATCATAATTCCTCACCCAGCATTGAAAGCAGGACCTATGTGATAAGACTAAGAATGCAGAGTATCTATAAATATTAAGGTGATGTCCTTGATGCTTCATAACCAATACAAGTGTATTTAAATTAGAACAAAGGAACTATGCAATTAAAATGTGAACTAGAAAAACAAAGCAGGTTTCTAGTCTAGTAATTACTGGGTAGGTAGTAAAAATAAAATTGATTTCTTTTCCTTTTTTTTTTTTTTTTGCCTGATGATAAATCCATCGAAGGCCTTGAAAGTCACTTGTATAATTTAAAACGAAAGTTTGTCGTAACTTTGTGATATCCTTTGATCCTTGAAATTTAATGGTTAAATTTGACTTTTTTGTGTTTAGTGCAAAGGAAAATGCTAATGCCATAGGTTAAAATGAGGAAGAACAGAGAAAATCTTAAAGCTGAATATCATAATGTGCAAAATCGACTAGAATTATGTAAGTCTAAATAATAGAACAACTAAACTAATAAAGAATCTCTCAAAGTAAAAAAAAAAGTGTTCAAAGTAAAACAAGGAACACTTCAGTTAACACATAAACTCATAAAGTCCTTTTGGATATTTAATTATTCTTTAACTGGTCTGAAAAAATAAGGTTGCTCTGTATCTACATTAATAACCTATTCATTCTCTTCCTAAAACTCTTGTCTTCTTAGTCTGACCTTAAAAAAAAAAAAAAAAAACTAGACTTGAATAGCAGATGACTGCAGAGGGGCCATTTTCACCTTGCAGATAGATCTTTGTTATTCTGGTGTGTAAAGCAGGCCATTAGCACAAAGTCATTTCTAATCTCAGTTGTACAATCCACATGGCGTACTTAACCCTAAAACTCATGTTGCATAAACTGCTCTCCTTTCCCTCCTAATGACCTTGCAAATCATTCAATGTGATTACTTAACTGGCACCCAGGAATTAGGAGATGCCAAATAACTTTATGACAAAGTTATGATTTCCCCTTTCCTGGGGGTTTACAAACGTCAACGTGACATCCGTCTAGAAGAAACTGAGAAAGAACATGGGATGGTAAAGATAAGGGCATTATGTGATATTTATAAATGCTATTTTTAAAAAATTCTTCAAGAAGAAAATGACTTAGAGAATTCACACCTGACTTCAAGGCAGATGACTAAGAGAAAACGAGAATGCTCCAATGGTACAACACTTAGTCCTGCTGTACCAATGACCAACAAACCTCTCCTCCTGTCCTAACTTCACTGCACAGTATTCAATTAAAACTTACTTTCAGATCAAAAAGTTAGTGAACATAATACCATCTACTGCTGGTCTCACACTCTGAAAATTTATGAAAAGTTGTTCGTAAATTAGCAAGACCACTCGATGTTCAAAATTAATGCTTTTAAAAATCAGATTTTTTTGATCTATGACATTTTCTTTGTTTAGAAAAGAGAATAGCTGATGTCCATAGGATTCTTAAGTTTATCTTGCCTTCTCCCTAACTTCAAACCACTGAAGTAGCATTTTTTTTCCTTCTTCCCCTTCAGCCTAACCTCTTTAGTAAACCCTATTTGAGAAGAAGAAACAATAAATGAAGTGACAAGAGGTGAAAGAATGAGGAGTGCGCACTCCAAGAATAAAGGACGGTTTTATAACAGGAGATACTTTTGTTAGCAAGTGACTGACGGGTCTCCTCCCCTAGTTAGAAGAAATTCCATCCACTTCCCAAAACTGCAGAGGCCGAAAACGGCTAGTCTAACAGTTCTGAAACCCCGGAGTCAGGAGAGCCGAGGGGGGGCGGACTGGAGAGTGGGGGAAGGGGGAGAGACCAGCAGGAGACGAAAGAACAAAAGGAGAAACCCAAGAAAGGAGAAAAGACGGGACCGGGCGGCCACGGAGTCAGAGGGAGAGAGAAAGAGAGAGAGAGAGCCGGGGAGCAGGAGAGCACGACCTGGGGGAAGAGAGCGCAGAGCCGGGCAGGGCGCGCCGCTCCACGGCGCACCATGGACAGGGCTTCATCCGCCTCTGCTCACACCCCTCTAGGGGGCGGCGGGAGAAGGCGCTAGAGACCGCGGGCGCCGACCCCGTCCCGCCCCCGGCGCCCGCAGTCCCCCCCACCACCGCCCCGCGCCCCGGCCAGAGCGCGCCAGGCCCTGACCCGTGAAGACCACGGAGGGGGGAGATCCGCACCATCTGTCCCAGCCCAGACCGCCCCCGGCGCAAGGGCACTTCCGAGCCGCGCCCGCACTTTTCAGAGCTGCCACCCGCTGGCCACCCCCAGCTGCAAGGGTGCGCAGGGGGGCCCTCGGGCGGATTTCCCGGGAGACTCTGACCTGCATTCAGGGCGGGCACGCCCCTCTCCTGGAGCCTCTTTGGAACCTCATCTCCTGCGGGGGCCGATTCTGGACCCCCGCCCTGCCCCCGCCCTGCGTGGGGGTCGCCGGTGAGGCGCGCGGCGTCGCTTCCCGGGACCCTGTGGGCGGCCGAGAGGGGCCTCGGAGTATTCTCCGGCCGGACGCCGCGGGAAAGTTGGGCGGTCAGCCGGGCTGGGGACCGGTGGCTCGGAGTGGCAAGGGAGCCTGCGACCTGCCTGAAGCAGGTGCTTCCTGCCCCGGAAAAGCCTCCTAGTACCGATTCCATGAAGAGGCTGTCTGGCGCTCTCCCGAAGGCGTGAAAAGTGCGGAGGCTCCCCGCGAAGGCGTCCCCGAAGACGCAGCAGGAGAGAGACAGCGGACAGAGGGAGAGGAATAATAACCGAGTAACGGAACTTCTCCCCGCTCGCCAGGATAAGGGGCGTGCGGGGCCAGCGGCTGGGTGCGGAGGCCCCGGCCCGCACAGACTCTTCGGGGCAAGGGGACGACGAGGTTTTCTTCCAGGTGGGACCGGCACAGAACACAGTGAGGGCAAGAGGACAAGAAGAGAAAGCAACTCTGGGCTGGCGAAAAGACAATAGGACAGTGGAGCCCTCGGGCACCGGGAGGCGCGCGGGTGCCAGGGTGGGGTGGGGTGGAGGCACGTCCCGTAACTAAGACACTAGAGTGAGAATTCCGACTGCAAACTCGCGACCCATCCCTGCAGAAATAAACAAAAAAAATTGGAGCAAAGTGCAAAGCGAGGGGCGAGAAGCATAGAAAACTGCAAAACCTGGGAGCTATCCTGCCTCACCCTTCTGCTGCCTGGAGACACCCCCTACAAGCTCGCCCGGCCCGGAAGGAAGAACAGGAGGGGCCGGCGACCGGTCCCTTCGGGACCCGCCGGGAGCGGCGCGGAAGACCAGCCGGCCCGGCCAGCCCTGCCCCAGCGCCCGGCCCGAGCCTCGTGCCTGCGCAGCTCCCGACCGCGCGGTGCGGCACCTCCCTTCCCGGGTGCGCAGCCTGGCCCCGCAGCGGCGCGGGGAACAAAGGGACCCGGCGCCGCCCGCCCCACCCCGCCCGCGGCCCGGCCCGCGGAGACCGCCGCGTACCTGAAGCAGGGCCGCCAGCAGCGGCAGCAGGGTCCGCGACGCTCCCACTATCCGGCACATGGAGGCGGAGAGGGGCCGAGCGAGGAGCCGGAGGCGGCGGCGGCAGCAGCGGCAGCACCAACAGCGGCGCGGAGAGACGGCTCCAGGCAGTTTCCACCCCCTTCCCTTCCCCTCCCCACCCCACCCCCTTCACCGCTGCTCTCCTCTCCCCGCCAATGGAGAGCGAGCTGATGACAAATAGCGGGCCGCGGAGTCCGCGGGACTCGCACCAGGAGTAATAAAACAGACCGAGAGATCAAGGAGCTGGGGAGGGGGCGGGGGAGAAGGCGGGCGTGCGTGTGAGGGTGTGTGAGAGAGAGAGAGGGAGAAAGAGAAAGAGAGAGTGTGTGTGCGTGCGTGTGTGTAGGCGGCCGCGGTGGCAGCGTAGGCGGCTAGGCTCCGGCCCTAAGCGCAGCGGAAGCCGGGAGGGATGCAGGCGGCGGGGACCTTGGCCGGTGTAGGATGCGGAGGTGGAAGTGGAGCGGCTGGCGCTCCCGAGGAGCTCCGCAGCGCGAGGTTTCGGGCTCGTGGCTTTGGTTCCTCTGGGTCCCCTCTCCAGGGCCGCTCTGCAAGACGAAGATGCCGAGGAGAGCGCCGCGGGGAGGGCGCTCCGGGCCGTGCGCACTGCGCCCACAAAGGGCAGCAGTCCCGCTGCCCGGCGCCTCCGCTGCGTGGGGGCTGAGCGCCGCTTCCCGGAGCCCCTTTCCGGCTCCCCGCAGAGTTGGAGATTGTTCTCCGGCCTCGGCCGCGCGGGGGTGAGGCCAGGGGCCGGCGCAGCCGCTACTGCCTCGGCTCCGTCCCGCGCAGCTGCCGC
>NW_024424230.1:42150399-42155914 GCF_017311325.1 Ursus maritimus | reverse complement strand
GGAGGGGGGAGATCCGCACCATCTGTCCCAGCCCAGACCGCCCCCGGCGCAAGGGCACTTCCGAGCCGCGCCCGCACTTTTCAGAGCTGCCACCCGCTGGCCACCCCCAGCTGCAAGGGTGCGCAGGGGGGCCCTCGGGCGGATTTCCCGGGAGACTCTGACCTGCATTCAGGGCGGGCACGCCCCTCTCCTGGAGCCTCTTTGGAACCTCATCTCCTGCGGGGGCCGATTCTGGACCCCCGCCCTGCCCCCGCCCTGCGTGGGGGTCGCCGGTGAGGCGCGCGGCGTCGCTTCCCGGGACCCTGTGGGCGGCCGAGAGGGGCCTCGGAGTATTCTCCGGCCGGACGCCGCGGGAAAGTTGGGCGGTCAGCCGGGCTGGGGACCGGTGGCTCGGAGTGGCAAGGGAGCCTGCGACCTGCCTGAAGCAGGTGCTTCCTGCCCCGGAAAAGCCTCCTAGTACCGATTCCATGAAGAGGCTGTCTGGCGCTCTCCCGAAGGCGTGAAAAGTGCGGAGGCTCCCCGCGAAGGCGTCCCCGAAGACGCAGCAGGAGAGAGACAGCGGACAGAGGGAGAGGAATAATAACCGAGTAACGGAACTTCTCCCCGCTCGCCAGGATAAGGGGCGTGCGGGGCCAGCGGCTGGGTGCGGAGGCCCCGGCCCGCACAGACTCTTCGGGGCAAGGGGACGACGAGGTTTTCTTCCAGGTGGGACCGGCACAGAACACAGTGAGGGCAAGAGGACAAGAAGAGAAAGCAACTCTGGGCTGGCGAAAAGACAATAGGACAGTGGAGCCCTCGGGCACCGGGAGGCGCGCGGGTGCCAGGGTGGGGTGGGGTGGAGGCACGTCCCGTAACTAAGACACTAGAGTGAGAATTCCGACTGCAAACTCGCGACCCATCCCTGCAGAAATAAACAAAAAAAATTGGAGCAAAGTGCAAAGCGAGGGGCGAGAAGCATAGAAAACTGCAAAACCTGGGAGCTATCCTGCCTCACCCTTCTGCTGCCTGGAGACACCCCCTACAAGCTCGCCCGGCCCGGAAGGAAGAACAGGAGGGGCCGGCGACCGGTCCCTTCGGGACCCGCCGGGAGCGGCGCGGAAGACCAGCCGGCCCGGCCAGCCCTGCCCCAGCGCCCGGCCCGAGCCTCGTGCCTGCGCAGCTCCCGACCGCGCGGTGCGGCACCTCCCTTCCCGGGTGCGCAGCCTGGCCCCGCAGCGGCGCGGGGAACAAAGGGACCCGGCGCCGCCCGCCCCACCCCGCCCGCGGCCCGGCCCGCGGAGACCGCCGCGTACCTGAAGCAGGGCCGCCAGCAGCGGCAGCAGGGTCCGCGACGCTCCCACTATCCGGCACATGGAGGCGGAGAGGGGCCGAGCGAGGAGCCGGAGGCGGCGGCGGCAGCAGCGGCAGCACCAACAGCGGCGCGGAGAGACGGCTCCAGGCAGTTTCCACCCCCTTCCCTTCCCCTCCCCACCCCACCCCCTTCACCGCTGCTCTCCTCTCCCCGCCAATGGAGAGCGAGCTGATGACAAATAGCGGGCCGCGGAGTCCGCGGGACTCGCACCAGGAGTAATAAAACAGACCGAGAGATCAAGGAGCTGGGGAGGGGGCGGGGGAGAAGGCGGGCGTGCGTGTGAGGGTGTGTGAGAGAGAGAGAGGGAGAAAGAGAAAGAGAGAGTGTGTGTGCGTGCGTGTGTGTAGGCGGCCGCGGTGGCAGCGTAGGCGGCTAGGCTCCGGCCCTAAGCGCAGCGGAAGCCGGGAGGGATGCAGGCGGCGGGGACCTTGGCCGGTGTAGGATGCGGAGGTGGAAGTGGAGCGGCTGGCGCTCCCGAGGAGCTCCGCAGCGCGAGGTTTCGGGCTCGTGGCTTTGGTTCCTCTGGGTCCCCTCTCCAGGGCCGCTCTGCAAGACGAAGATGCCGAGGAGAGCGCCGCGGGGAGGGCGCTCCGGGCCGTGCGCACTGCGCCCACAAAGGGCAGCAGTCCCGCTGCCCGGCGCCTCCGCTGCGTGGGGGCTGAGCGCCGCTTCCCGGAGCCCCTTTCCGGCTCCCCGCAGAGTTGGAGATTGTTCTCCGGCCTCGGCCGCGCGGGGGTGAGGCCAGGGGCCGGCGCAGCCGCTACTGCCTCGGCTCCGTCCCGCGCAGCTGCCGCCGCGGCCGCCCCTGCTGCCTGCGCGCCGGCACCCGCCTGCCGGTCCTTGCCCGGCGCGGCTCACTCGCGCGCGCCGCCCCACCCCCAGTCGCCGCCGCCGCTGCCCCAGGCTGCGCGGCCCTCTCTCCTCTCCCCTCACCGCCGCTGCGCCGCCGCCGCCCTCGCCCCCGCCTCCCTCTTCCTCCATAAACTTCCCGCCCGCGTCGTGGCCGAATCGGGCCACCGAGCTGCAGCGGTAGCCAGCCAGATCGCGGCAACCGCCGCCCCCACCCCCAAAGCACCCCGTTTTGTTGCTGCAGCCGCGGGGTCGCCGGAGAGGAAGTCACAGGGTGCGCGGGCACCACCCCGGCAGGTGGAGGAGCTGCGGGAGATAAAATAACTTGCACGGGAACTTGATGGTTGGCAGGTTCCTCGTTGGACCGCGATGGGAATCAGAGATTAGGAGACGGAAGAGTGCCTCCTAGGTAGCCTAACACACGCTTCTTTTTTCTGTTTTGTCATTCTTTCGAGATAGATTATTTTTCTGGAGTGGAGGGCAGACACAGCAAACTGAGCAGGAGCAGGGCAGAGCCCTCCTGAGCCATTGTTGTCTGAGGTGCTGCCTTGAGCCACCTGCGGGCCGGGGAGGGCGGAGGCCACGGTTTCTCTCAGGCGCTCCGTAGTTCATCCCTGTACGCAGTCGTATGGAACAGCCCAAGTTTCTGTGTTCTTTGTTTCGTTTTCTTTTTGTTCCCTCTGAGAGTTTGAGAATTTGGTGGTTTGTTTGTTTTGACCTCCGTTTTTATATTTCTAACTCGTTAGTGGTACTGTTCACAATTTTTAGTAAACAGTTTCAGGGACTTGGACTTCCTCCCACACCACCTCCAGCAACGTCAACAAAGAAAAACAGAAAAGAAAGAGATGGGAGTAAACAACCTAAGGCCAGAACTCGGGAGGATGAAGAATGGTTGATCTGAAAGATACAATGACTGACACAGGATTCGCACCAAGTAAGGAGTTTTCTTCTCTCCCTTAAGGCATGAACTTGGAATGATAATTTTGCCACCAAAAAGATGAGGGACTACAAGTTTGGGATGTGCTGTTTGTATGGTGAAGGAGGGTGAAAGTAATTGATTTTGGCTACATAATGAATTTTTTTCAGAACCTTATTTATTTATTTTAGGTTTTACAGGTAAATAAAAATACCGGTTTTTATTTTGGGCGTTTCCACACTGGAGAAGTCGTGAACTTCGTTTACGGATAATGAACATTATTCTTCTACTTTGGGTAACTGAAGTACTAACATTATTTGAATTTGAGTTTCAGGATGCTGATCATTTAAGAACTTGATGATGAATTTCTAAAAAATCAATTTTTAATTTCTTTGACAAGAGTGATGCAGCTTTGTAGTGTACTATTGCTGGCTAGGCTTTAAATTTAATATTCATAGGGAGGCTTATTCAATTTTAATTAAAACATAATATTGTAGGCCATTTTTAAAATGAATCTCAAAAAAAATTCCTGGATTTCCTTTCAAGAATAAGGAGGGATCATGTTAATTAAATTTAAGGATGAAAGGCTCAGCTGAAGCATTCTTTTTCTCATTTCTTCTTTGCTAAATATTATTGTCAACACGATTCTTCCTGAGCTTCTTGCAATAGGGTATTGATAAATTGCACACTCTCAAGGAGGCATGCCATAATAGTAAAACATTCAGTAGCAATATGGAGATATTGTTTTATCTTATTACCAAGTGACGTTTATAGATCCCATCTTCATGCCTAAGAATTAGCTGACAGATCCTGGACATGAGACCTTAGTTTATATGTCTCCCCACTCCCAGCAGTAGCCATTGACTGATGTTTATTGCCATTTCCAGAATTGATTTGAGTTAGAACAGATTTCTAGCATGAGTAACTCTATTGCTTGTGTATTTATTTTGCTAGAAGCTTTAAACATCATGCCCCTTATAAATTAAGCTTCGTATTATGACTTCAAATCTGCTTTGGAATGCCTATCGGAAAACTAATTCTCTGATTCTTAATAGTTTTTGATCATACAGATAAGAACTTACAGCATTTTTTTTTAATTTGGTCGAACTTGCATCTCTGTTTCAGTGGTTTGTGGGTGCTTTGGAAACTTGCCTGAGATGAACTTGATCACATGGTCAGCCAAATCTTACTAATCAGCCTTTTATCACAAGAAGGAATGGCCACAGTCTAAAATCATGTTATTGGAGACTTTGTGCATCCATTTGATGTTAATAAAATTAGATCAGTGTTGACTTTGGCACACAACACAGCCCTGCCTCCTCTGCACATAGTTGAAATAATCTAATGGGGCCATTCATTCCTAACAGGCAAATGGTATTAAACTCTAAGATTTTCAGCCTCGGATCACAGCATTGTCAGTCAGAAGACCAACTTTCCATCAGCCTTTGGGGCTGGAGGGGAGCTTGAGCAGTGACCAGTGACGCTATATACAGTGGTGGACGGAGATTGAAAATAATAAAAAGTGGGTTGGGCTCTTAGACTGAATCAGTGTAATCCCTTGATTTCTGGCCTGTGGGCCGCTGCTGATACTACAAGGGTTCTGCAAATAAATATGTGCACCAACCATTGTGGACAGACTGAATAACGATGTGTCCTGCACGCATAGCTGAGTTTTCATATGTACATAGATACCGATGATGATTATTTTTTAAACATTTATTTCAAAAGTAAAATCATAACTTTTTGGATATTGGTTGTATTTTCAGGCAAACGGGATGCTAAACTTAACAAATACATAGTGTATTTGTAAAAGATCCTCACTTTGTCAACAAATAGTAGTGATAGTCTATCTGCAGCACCTCACTACAAGCCTACCACCGCCCTCCACCCCCACCATACAGCTCAAGACAGAGACCATACTTGCCTTTACCCTGCCTAAGCATCCTTCCAGAATCTGAATAAGAAAGGTTAGCTCCTCGACTTTTCATGGCTCCTTCTCTCCCAAGCCCCAGACAGCAAATAGGATTGTCCTTCTCCCTTAGAGTGGCCCTCACATTGCAAGTTTCTCCACAATTGGCTTTAGTGTATTAAAGCTGAACTAGCTGGAGTTATACCCCTTTTATGAGGTTATGGAATGTTCTAAATCAAAGTTAAGGATGATCTGTGCAACCCCCTTATTTTCCAGGAATACTGAAGCTTAAAGGAGGCGAAAGATGCCCGCTGGCAAGTATGGAACCCAATAGAATGTGGCCTTTCTTACTACAGTCCTTTCGGAAGCTCCTTTACATTAATCTAAATCCCTTCAACTTTGGAAAAATCAATGATATGGAATGAGAGGAAGGTTTAACAAAAAAAAGAAGGAAGAAGGAAGAGGAAGGAAGGAAGAAGAAGAAGGAATT
>NW_024424230.1:41852344-42150374 GCF_017311325.1 Ursus maritimus | reverse complement strand
AGTCGCCGCCGCCGCTGCCGCCCGCGCACCCCGCTCGGCCTCCGCGAGCGCGACCGACGCGAGCCGCAGCCGCCGCCGCCACTCTCCCCGCGCTCGCCGCACGCGCTGCCAGGCTGCGCGGCCCTCTCTCCTCTCCTCTCCCCTCCCGCCGCTGCTGCCGCCGCCGCCCTCGCCCCCGCCTCCCTCCTCCGCCAAGCTTCCCCGCCCGCGTCGTGGCCAATCGGAGGCCACCGAGCTGCGGCGGTAGCCGGCCAGATCCGCGGCAGCCGCCCGCCCCCACCCCCCCAAAGCACCCCGTTTTTGCTGCAGCCCGCGGGGGGTCGCCGGAGGGAAGTCTGGGGTGCGCGGAGCACCGCCCCGGCAGGTGGAGGAGCTGCGGGAAATAAAATAACTTGCACGGGAACTTGATGGTTGGCAGGTTCCTCGTTGGACCGCGATGGGGAATCAGAGATTAGGAGACGGAAGAGTGCCTCCTAGGTAGCCTAACACACGCTTCTTTTTCTGTTTTGTCATTCTTTCGAGATAGATTATTTTTCTGGGTAGGGGCAGACACAGCAAACTGGCGAGGCAGGCAGAGCCCCTCCTGGCCATTGTTGTCTGAGGTGCTTGCCTTGAGCCACCTGCGGGCCGGGGAGGGCGGAGGCCACGGTTTCTCTCCAGCGCTCGTAGTTCTCCCACCTTTGCGAATGTGCTGGAACAGCCCAAGTTTCTGTGTTCTTGTTTCGTTTTCTTTTGTTCCCTCTGAGAGTTTGAGAGTGCGTGTTATTTTATTTGAAGCCTCCCGTTTTATATTTCTAACTCGTTAGTGGTACTGTTCACAATTTTTAGTAAACAGTTTCAGGGACTTGGACTTCCTCCCCACACCACCTCCAACAACGTCAACAAAGAAAAACAGAAAAGAAAGAGATGGGGTAAACAACCTAAGGCCAGAACTCGGGATGAAAATAGGATTATCTGAAAGATACAATGACTGACACAGAGTTCGCACCAAGTAAAGGAGTTTTGCTTCCTCTCCTTAAGGCATGAACTTGGAATGGTATACAAAAAGTGAGAGACTTTACAAGTTTGGGATACAAGCATTTGTGCAATGGAGGGAGGGGTGAAGAGTAATTGATTTTGGCTACATAATGAATTTTTTCCAGAACCTTATTTATTTATTTATTTTAGGTTTTACAGGTAAATAAAAATACCGGTTTTTATTTAAGCGTTTCCACACTGGAGGTCGTGGAACTTCGTTGCAGTTAATGAACATTATTCTTCTACTTTGGGTAACTGAAGTACTAACATTATTTGAATTTGAGTTTCAGGATACTGATCATTTAAGAACTTGATGATGAATTTCTAAAAATCAAGTACTAATTTCTTTGACAAGAGTGATGCAGCTTTTAATAATGTACTATTGCTGGCTAGGCTTTTAAAAATTTAATATTCATAGGGAGGCTTATTCAATTTTAATTAAAACATAATATTGTAGGCCATTTTTAAAATGAATCTCAAAAAAAATTCCTGGATTTCCTTCTCAAAAGAATAAGGAAGGTCATGTTAATTAAATTTAAGGATGAAAGGCTCGGCTTGTTCTTTCTCTTTTTCTTCTTTGCTAAATATTATTGTCACACGATTGCTTCCTGAGCTTCTTGCAATAGGGTATTGATAAATTGCACTCTCAAGGAGGCATGCATAATAGTAAAACATTCAGTAGCAATATGGAGATATTGTTTATCTTATTACCAAGTGGCATTTATAGATCCCATCTTCATGCCTAAGAATTAAGCTGTGATCCTGGACATGAGACCTTAGTTTATATCCTCCCCACTCCCAGCAGTAGCCATTGATGTTTATTGCCATTCCGATTGATTTAAAGTTAGAACAGATTTCAGCATGAGTAACTCTATTGCTTGTTAGCATTATTTGCTAGAAGCTTTAAACATCATGCCCCTTATAAATTAAACTCGTATTATGACTTCAAAATCTGCTTTGGAATGCCTATCAGCTAATTCTCTGATTCCAATAGTTTTTGATCATACAGATAAGAACTTACAGCATTTTTTTTTTTTTAATTTGGTCCAACTTGCATGCCTCTCATTTTTCAGTGGTTGTGAATTGCTTTGGAAACTTGCCTGAGATGAACTTGATCACATGGTCAGCCAAATCTTACTAATCAGCCTTTTATCACAAGAAGGAATAGCCTAGTCTAAAATCATGTTATTGGAGACTTTGTGCATCCATTTGATGTTAATAAAATTAGATCCAGTGTTGACTTTGGCACACAACACAGCCCTGCCTCCTCTGCACCATAGTTGAAATAATCTAATGGGGCCATTCATTCCTATGGGCAAATGGTGACCAAACTCTAAGATTTTCAGCCTCGGATCACAGCATTGTCAGTCAGAAGACCAACTTTCCATCAGCCTTCAGGGCTGGAGGGGGCTTGGCAGTGACCCAGAGAAACAGCCAGGTGGTAGGGGAAGGGGAAGAAGACAAGAAAATAATAAAAATTAGGGTTGGGCTCTTAGACTGAAAATCAGTGTAATCCCTTGATTTCTGGCCTGTGGGCCGCTGCTGATACTACAAGAGGTCTGCAAATAAATATGTGCACCAACCATTGTGGACAGACTGAATAACCGATGTGTCCTGCACACATAGCTAGTTTTCATATGTACATAGATACCATGATGATTTATTTTTAAACATTTATTTCAAAGTAAAATCATAACTTTTTTGTTGTGGTGTATTTTCTTAAACAGGAGATGCTAAACTTAACAAATACATCGTGTATTTGTAAAAAAGCGTCCTCACTTTGTCAACAAATAGTAGTAGTCTATCTGCAGCACCTCCACCTACAACCTCCCTCCCTCCCACCCCATGCAGCTCCAAGACAGGAACCATACTTGCCTTTACCCTGCTAAGCATCCTTCCCAAATATTGAATGAAGACACTCCTCGACTTTTCCTCCTTCTCTCCCAAGCCCCATGGCAAGCTAGGATTGTCCCTTCTCCCTTAGGAAGTGGCCCTCACATTGCAAGTTTCTCCACAATTAGCTTTAGTGTATTAAAGCTGAACTAGCTGGGTTATACCCCTTTTATAGGGTTATGGAATGTTCTAAATCAAAGTTAAGGATGATCTGTGCAACCCCCTTATTTTCCAGGAATACTGAAGCTTAAAGAGGTACACAAGGCTACCCGCTGGCAAGTATGGAACCCCAATGAGATATGGCCTTTCTTACTCCCAGTCCTTTCTAGGCTCTTTACATTAATCTAGAGAGTCCCTTTTAACTTTGGAAAAATCAATGATATGGAATGAGAGGAAGGTTTAACAAAAAAAAGAAGGAAGGAAAGAAAGAAAGAAAGAAAGAAAGAAAGAAAGAAAGAAAGAAAGAAAGAGAGAGAAGGAAGAAAAAAGAAACAGAAAGCTTAATGAGGCTGGGGATTTGTCCACTATTTCTCTTAGCTATTTTGTTCTTTGCAATATATGTAACATGGGGCTCATAACTGCTTTTCTCTCTGCAGGTCTCAGTTCTCAAGTGCCATTTTCAGTGTGATCATCTTACCATATTTAGTGTGATTCTGGTGTTTCAAGATTTGTTATCTTTTTTTTTTTCAAATTTTATTTATTTATTTATTTATTTATTTATTTATAGAAAGGGAGACTGGGAGGGGGAAAGAGGGAGAAGGAGAGAGATAATCTCAAGCAGCCTCCATGATGAGCGTGGAGCCCAACGCTGGACTTGATCCCAGAACCCTGAGATCATGACCTGAGCTGAAATCAAGAGTAGGACTCCCAACTGACTGAGCCACCCAGGCACCCCCTCAAGATTCCTATCTTTCACACAATCTGGCTGCTGAGTACAAGCCAGCTGTTCATTTGGTACTCAACCAGAGAAGTCATCATCTGTTCCAATACTAGAAAAAAAACTTGGGTTAGAAATATTATTCACCTTTCTTTCTGTCTTTCCTTTTTAAAAAAATGTTTATTTTTATTTTTATTTTTTTAGTATTTGAAAATCCAACTCAATGTTTCCATGGAAAATACAACCACGTAAGTAACTTGAAATACATATGGTCAAGTAAGTGAATAAAGGAGTTATACATTTCCATGATCAGGGAGGTAATTCACAAGCAGCCTTTATATTACAAGGAACACCCCTCCCTCCCCCCTGCAAAACAATCCCTTTCTGGAAGTTAGAATGGTATAATAAACAGAGTATGGATTTGAATTTGGGTGGACCTAGCTCTATGAACTTGGGTGAGTTTCTCAACATTTCTAAGGCTCCTTTTCATTACCTCTGAAATGTGGATAATATATCAGTATTCCTTAAGAAAGCCTGATATGAACATAGTGGAACACAATAGGGACTTGGCATTTTATGTATATGTGTGTTAAATATGCTTACTTCCATTGGAGATTTGAAGTGGAGTTGCTGAGGAATCTCAGTGAATGCTCCTCTTACCTCCTCCAGTACTATCTGCAATTAAAACAAACAAGGCTTTGAATCAGAGTTTTGTTTGGGAGGAACCAATTTTACAGAGGGACACGAAATCTCTAATGTAGGTGGTAATGGCTGAATAAATATCCCACAGACTGACAAAAGTAATAAATACTTGGTGGCTTTACAAGGTGCATAAAAAATATCTCTAGTATATGAAGTATTAGTAGGAAACGATCTTCAGTATTAATGTATTGATTTTATATAGGAAAATGAATTCATATTTGAATTACCTCATAAACTGATAATAGGAAGACCAGGACTAAAACTTACGTGGCTTAGAACTTTTCTCCAGTAAACCTGACTTCTGTCATTTCTCAAACGACTTTCTGTGTGTTCCCAGAGTTGAGATTTCATAGTTGAGTTCAGAGTCCTGCTTAAATATTAGTTGTATCTGGGAAAATATAATTTGCATGATGTTCAAGAAATCTACCTTCTGTGTGGGAAGCATGGGTGCTTATGGGATAACAGCAGCACTTTGGACTACTTAAGAATCAGAAGGGCTATTTCTCAATATAAACATATCTTCAGAAGAGAAAACAAATCGTGTTGAAGATTTTGGTAACATTAGTTGTGCCAAACTTTTGTCCTTGGGTCCTTTTAAAAGCAAAGGTCTGCCTTCTGGAAGGTTCCGAAATACAACTGTCAATGTTTAGAGTATCTGAGGTTATACTGACTCTGTGCCCTTTCCTCCAGTGACATTCCAGTCAGTTGATGAAGTATTCCCTGGACTCAGGAGACCATTGTTCTCTTCCTAGATCTATGAGTGGCTAAATAATCTTAAACACGCCACTTAATTTCTTTACACGTTTTCTTACCTATAGAACCTAAATAACTCCACTTTCCTCACAAAATGCTGAGTGGTCTAAAAAAAATAATGTCAGTAAAGCCTATTTAATTCTTCAGAGAGAAGTTGTAGATAAATGTATGGTATTCTTTGAGGCTGTGGATTCAGCTCTCCTAAGAGGAATGATTATTTGGTACCTAAAGTTAAGTCACATTTTAATGATGTGGCATAACCAACAAGCTGCCTTCTGCTTATTAAATCGTTCTCCTTTTTTCCCCTCACTTGTCCACGGATTTAAAAAATAACATATTTATCCTTCCATTGCAAAGGCAACACATGCTCATCCATAGATACTTCAGAAAATTATATTCAGTTAAACACACCATAATCATTCATAGATGATTTCTTACATTGCAGTACAATCTGGAAAGATATAGTCCAAGTTTCCCTTTTAAACAGTGAATGTAAAAAAATCAACAATAGTCCCATTTATTACAGAATTTATAATGTATGTCTGTGTGATTCATTCTTTCCATAGCTCAAAAGAGCTGAGTGATTATCATAAATAAGCATTTTCTTTCTGGGAGGTCTATTATTTTGAATCATCCTTGAGAAGCTTTTTCAAAAATGTGTTTGCAGGAGATGGGAATATTCTCACTTCTAAAGTTGTTAGACAGCCAATAATAAGCATGTATTTGCATTCTCAAAGTACCTTACCAAGCCGTAGGAAATTTCAAACCCTTGGAGGCCTCCTAGCACCTGGGATGTCTTCAGTTGAGAGAAGAGTTCTTTGAGGATTCTGGTCCTCAGGGCTATGAGGGAAGGGATGGGCAGCTGGCAGGGACAAATGGGCACAGCTGGACATCAGAAGAAGGAAAGAACGAAGGCACCTGCTCATGGTGTGGACAGAATGTTGACTGTGGCATAACTACAGGACCAGGGCAAGGTCATAATCCTAGTAATTGCTCAATAAATGTTTTTTTTTCAGTTTTAGAAGTGAGTCATGCACCAAAAAACCCCACAAAAAACAAAAAACCACGGAATTTGGACTAGAGCGTGGGATAGCCTTTTCCTTTTAGCATCCAGAACTGACAGGAAGGACCCCACAACCGGGTAACTGGTAAGTAAGTCATCCAGGACAGTTCAGTCTGTCCTTTCCCAGAATGTGCACAGCTCTTGATAAACGCAAGTCATCATCAACAGTAAGAAAGTTTCACTCTGAGATGCTTGCTGGTGGGGATGTGCGCTGCTATTCCCAGTTCTCAAATTGTTATTTCAACAAATATTAAAAACCAATTATACTTCAAAAATTCCACCTTTTAAGTTATTTTTGTAAGGTTGGAAATGATATAAAATGGCTTTTTGTAATTATAGCCCTTTCAAAATTGAAAACAAACTCTATCCATATGTTAATGAGATAGTTTAAGCTTTAACCAGAGAAGATACAAGTTGGCTTCTTTTTTTCCTATTTTCTGGATGTAGAACCTCAGAGATCCTTAATTTTCTTATCTCTCTCATTTTTTCTACGTTCCCTGCCCCTCTACATTCTCTCTCTTTTAAATACGTTTTCTGGGAGATTTCTTTAGCTTTTTCTTCCAGCCTTTCTGTTAAATGTTTGGTCATATTTTTGATTTCCAAAAGTTTTTGGTTGTTCTCTGATAGTTTCTTTTATAGAAACTTGCTCTTGTTTCACGAATGGAAAATCTTCTCTTATCTCTCTACATATTGTTTAGAAGTTTTCTCCTGTTCCCTGAATCATCCTAGTTTACCCTCCGTTGCATTTCTTGCAGAGTTTATTTTTGTCTCTGTCTTTCATGTCAGAGGCTTTCCTGGGCGAGAGGATTATGTTCAGTGTGCAGAATTTAACATGATCCCCCCAGTTTTCCGTAAGCCATCCTACCCTGCCTCAGCTTTGCTTGGGTGATGGGTTCGGAGACGGTCTCTAAGACATCAAGATCCTTGTTCTCAGAACAACTTCTAACCATTGTCCTCTCAATTCTGATAAGATAGGGGTTGTTACGCCCACACTTATACCCCACGCCTCATGTGCTGGACAGCCTGGGACTAGTTTCTGCCCTGCGGAAGTATAGAAACTCCCCAGCTGAGACAGGCTCAAGCCACACTGCACTCTACTGGTGGGTTGACCTTACTTTTCTCTATCTAGATTTAATCTGTGGCTTATTCCTTGACAAAGGAAAGAAGGAGGCTTGGTGATTACCTGAAGGCTAGGTGGCTGCTGATACCTTTTTCCCTGACAGAGTTGGTCATCTAAGGATGAGATACATATGCCTCAGTCTCCAAGGAGACCTGGATCCCTGGAAGCAGCCTAGGACTCTCACTGTGACCCAGCCTCTCCTGAAGTTCATGAAGGACACCCCCTGTCATTCTCCATGTTCTGTGAGAAACGGTGTCACCTTCATATATTACCTAGTCCCAGTTCACTGTTTTAACACCTATAGTTTTCAGCTTTAAAAAAAAAAAAAATTCTAAATCTTCTGTCCTCAACATAATATAAATAAGAGTTATGAAAACCATTTTCAAGGTTGTACCACATCATGTTGAAGGAATCCATGGGAGTCTTGACCCCTGAGTGTTCACTTGTGTATGCACTAGCTGAAGCAATCCAGAACAAAGTACTTATCCATATCAAATGGATAGACTTCTATTTCTTTCTTTTTTTTTTTTTTTAAAGATTTTATTTATTTATTTGACAGAGATAGAGACAGCCAGCGAGAGAGGGAACACAAGCAGGGGAGTGGGAGAGGAAGAAGCAGGCTCATAGCGGAGGAGCCTGATGTGGGGCTCGATCCCATAACGCCAGGATCACGCCTTGAGCCGAAGGCAGACGCTTAACGACTGCGCCACCCAGGCACCCCTAGACTTCTATTTCTAAGAGACAGTAGTGAAATACAAAGTTACAATATTGGTAATCCAAACCTCAAATTTAGTGTAGTTGAGAAAAATACATTGATAACTAAAGTATCTGGTATAATTATCTGCAGCTTTTTTTTTTTTTTATGCTTGTCACACTGTGTGTACTAAAATGTCCTAGGAGAAACATCTTTCATTGGAATGAAAGGAGCACCCTCTAAATGTATGTGAATCAAAAGGTGCCCTTACTATACCTTGCACCAAATATTGTGACAAATTCCTAATGGGGAAGCTCATCACTACTTTCCCCCACTAACAATCCCGCTATTGAGAATTACTGTTTGAATATTTAATTCCTCTTCCCTTACACTTAGTATGAACCTTCTCTTATTCATTTGAAGTCTTATGAGGTTGAATTTCATCACCTTGTTATTCAATAATGTGCCATCACTACACCTTATAGGGATTTATAAAGATTTTATACACATGATAATTTGAAGCTTGGAGTTAAAAGAGATATATTTAAAACCATTAAACAGATGTGTAGAAATTATTCAGCATTTCACCAGAAGTTGTATTTCCAGAGAATCAGTTCTCAAAAATGTATCTCTTCTGTTTAGAATATCCAGTGTATCTTACAGTAAAATTGAGTAGCTTACCACTTCCTAGTAGGAACATAGGAGAGGAAAAAGCTTATTTTAAATTATTAAGAAAATACTTTCCCTTAAAAAGTGACTTTTAAAAAGGAGGTGACTTTTAAAAAGATTGTGTCCAAATGGCTCACTCATCTGAGAATGGAACAAAATACAAGACTAATACTGCAGATCTTTTTCTTTCACTCTCAGCTCTACAGAAGACACGTGGACTTCAGAGCAGCTCTGCACAGACTCTAGAGTTTGTAGGAAAAGAAACAAGGGGGTGGCGACCGGCTGGAGGGGAGGGAGAACCATGGTGAGCAGGAACACGGACACTCTGAAGGCTCCAGTGAGAGTTTCAAACTCCACAGGCCTGGCAAAAGCCAGCAGTGGATAGATGATGAATTGAGATAGCACCTGCCTGAAGGAAAGCAACCTGCTTGGATCTGAATAAGCAGGAAATACTTCAGTTTCTTCAGCAGAATCTAGAAAAAGATAACCCAAGACACTGGCTAAAATTCCTTCACCTGCAGTACATGGTTTTTTGGTTTTTTTTTTTTTTTCCTTGTTTCTTGGTTTGTTCGTTTGTTTTTAAGAATCACAAAATCAACCTAGCTGCTTTCATGTTGTATACTGTTAAGAAATCACTTTGCATTCCTCTATAAATCCTAAAGTTCAAATTGCTGATGGTATCTCCTATAATCGATACAGCAAAATCAGATTATTACCAAAATTAAAGTAAAAAAAAAAATTTGCTCTTTATAGTTTTCCAAAGTTAATGTAAAAAAAAACCAAAACAGGGGCGCCTGGGTGGCACAGCGGTTAAGCGTCTGCCTTCGGCTCAGGGCGTGATCCCGGTGTTACGGGATCGAGCCCCACATCAGGCTCCTCTGCTATGAGCCTGCTTCTTCCTCTCCCACTCCCCCTGCTTGTGTTCCCTCCTCGCTGGCTGTCTCTATCTCTGTCGTATAAATACATAAAATCTTTAAAAAAAAAAAAAAACAAAAAAAAAAAACAAAACAAAACCCTGCATTTAAAAAATCTTCACAAGGGGCACCTGGATGGCTTTGTCAGTTGAGCATCTGACTCTTGATCTCAGCTCCGGTCTTGATCTCAGGGTCGTGAGTTCAAGCCCCATGTTGGGCTCCACACTGGGTGTGAAGCGTAGTTTTTTTTTTTTTTTTTAAAAAAAGATAAGCTAAACTAAAATAAAAAAATTTTAAAAATCTTCACGAACAGTGAAATAAAACCTCATGTGTGGCCCTCCAAAATGTTGCATAATTAATAATTCATAGTTTTCTCCAGAAATCAAATTCTTAAAGCCTTTATGCAGTATTTTGAACATAAAAATAAATGTTTTGCATCCTTAGTTACCAGTTTCCCAATTTTTGTTTTCATTTAAAAATATTTGTTTTTGACCTGTTTTCTTCACTAAACATTTCTCTACCTTTGTGCTCCTTTGAGTCAAATTCATAGCAAATACCATTTCTTAGCTCTGTGTGATGGATGCTATTTTTAAAAATCTGTATATATCTGAGTCAGCTTACAATATCTTAAAAACAAGCAAGTGAATAAAAAAAGCAGTAAGGAGGGAGTTGGTGAGGAGGAAAGAACAAAAAGATAGTTATTCACACTGCTGACTTTTCCTATGCTTTGTTAAAATGTCTAATCCTGAAACCGATGTGGTGCGGTGTGGCCCTGCTCGTTGAACCGGCCATTAGGAGGTGCTCACAGTTTAAAACACACTCTTCAAACCTTTAAGGCAACTTACAGTCTAGTTTTTATGTTTTGTAGAATTTATCTTTAATTTTAGAAATTTCATTTTGCTCGAACTTACCACTTGTGAAAATTGTCAAGCTGACAGCTCTGGAAACCAAAGTCGTCCAATTAGGCCAAAAAACAAATGTTTCTATGGCATCTATCACCACAGAACACCAAGTGGCCCTTAGACAAACACATCAGGTTAAAAGAAAAACATGTATTTGAGAAGGAACAACTTCCGAGCTACTTTGCCTTCAGACAGATAAAGTCGATGATAATTGGTGTAGAGCAGTGGTCTTCAGGAAGTTTTCCCGAGGGCGGTATCTACTTTTATATGATAGAAGGGTACGTTTGTATCCTGACTATGCCTCCAGGGTAGAGTCTACTTTCATAAAGCAGTTTCACAGCTGTTTGTTATGGACACTGATGTGGGAAACAAAGGCAGAAGAAACATTATTAAATTTTCTCACTACCTACAGCCCACTGACAAAGTCCTTGAAACAGGCAGTGACATTCCTCTAGGGACTCAACTGTCTCGATGTTGACACTTTGCTAAGGGCAAAAGGCAATCCTAGCCCAACCCCTGCCCCCCGCCCCCCGCCCTGGCCAGCATCCTGTAAGTCTACTTTAACATATAAAAATTCCTTTAGAAATTTCCTTTATCTCTAAACCCCCAAGATACACGTTGGCAATCACCCCCCAAGCCTATGGCTCACTGATATACATCTGAAGGGTCTCATGCCTAAAATTTTATGAGATGGTAGAAAATGACCTTTTTGCAACAATAGCCAGCCCCCTCAAGGTCCTGGAAACCTTGCTTCCAAAATTCCTTAGAGCCTTACTCTATCCCAAAACCCCTCCTGACTTGGAAGTATATAACGGGCCACTCCTCATGACGCCAGTGCAGCTCTTTCTGCCCACGAGTCCTGCCCTTGTGCTTTAATAAAACCACCTTTTTGTGCCAAAGATGTCTCAAGAATTCTTTCTTGGCCATTGGCTTCAAACCCTCACATCTTTCCTGCATCGGACGCTATTCAGACTGGTAACTATCCATTCAGTTTCCACCGTTATTGCTTTTTATTTACTCTGTCTGACCCACACTGACTGGCTCCTGGACAAGTGTTTAGCAAAGATATGAACATGTATGGAACAACGAAGACCAAAGGACAAGCCTGGCCACCAGGAATCCTTGGTAGGTGTCCTTTCCCTCTGAGACACTGTTTGGAGGAGACAGAAAAGGATTTTCGACTGGTTATTTGTAACAGAAGTTATTGTTCATGGGTTATAGTTGTCTGTACAAGTACAAAAACTTTTGAATATTGTGCATGAATTACTCAGATGACTTAATCATGGCTTCAATAATCTCGCATCAGTTATGAAGCTCAGTGTGATAATCAAACATTTACACTGAAACATTATTTTAAAAAATTCCTGTATTAAAGGAAATCAATATACAAAATTAAAAAATTGTACAACTGATAAAATAGAGAACGAGTTAAGAAAATATTGTTACTTGGAATTAACTCCTGATGAATAGGAACAGTTATTTTACTTTCCTATATTTGGTACGCAACTCATAAATCTTATACCCCATCATTTTGTTGTTGTTGTTGTTGTTTAAACCTGCACTGCAGAGTGTAGATCATGACACCTACTGGCAGCATACAATTTTGCACCCTAGTTCCATAAGACACTGAAGGCCCTTGTTACTTAAGATAGGTTTTCAAAGACATTTCAAAGCTATGCTTATATTATGAGTCAATAATAAACTCTCCTTGAAAAAATTGTATCTTGGAGCATGACTCTCGGTTTGGATAGGCAACATTATGCCGACTAAGAAACATTGCCTAAAACTCAGTGGCTTCAATTAACAGAGGTTTAATACTTGCACGCACGGTGTGTCTGATGGCAAGTCAATTCCATCTCCAACCCCACGGTTACCTACCAGCTTAGTGTCCCCAGGAGAGTCCCTGATTCATTTGGAATATCTTTTTTTGTCCATTGAGCAGGGACACTGTATTTCCGTATTTGTGTCAATTCTGTTACTTTCATTATCACAGCTTTATCATACACTCACTGTATGGGAAGACTTAACTCTTCTTCTAACTGTTCTTTTAAGAAACTCTTTATTATTCTTACCCGATTTTTCCTCTGGTAGAAGTTTAGTATATTTTTGTTAAATTACCTCAAGTCATGTTTGATCTTTGTTTAGACGGCATTAAACTACCAATTAATTTGGTAGTTATTGTAAAATATTTAGTCTTCCATATATGTCCTTTATATCTCAAAAATATTTGTAATATTATTCATATGTTAAAACGTATTTTAATAAAATAGATCTTAGGGATGTTATATTTTTGTTACAGTAATAAATGAAATTTCTTTACACAATTTTATTTCCACATTTGCTATTACCTACATATAGGCATGCTGATGTTTTTGTATTTTTCTCTTATAATAAATACAATAATTGTGTACGTTTTTCATATGATGTCATTTCGCATTTTCCTTAAATAAATCACTGTTCTGTATGTCTTGTACTGATAGCGCTTACCTTTGTGTCATGTCTTTCAGCATTGAACAAATAAAATCTTCTAAAAAGGACATCATTACTGATTGTTTCCACAATTAATAACAGTCTTTCTTATGTTTAACCATGAACTGTATCACGGTGACTATTCTTTAACAATACTGATGACATATTCTATACCATTAGAGTTTTCAAGAATTGTGACTGTTGAATATTTTCAGTGTTTTGCTCAAAAATTATGATTATATTTTTCTTAATTGACATAGTGCTTTAATGTATTAGAATAATAAATTATGTAACATTGATTTGTTTTACATTCCTGAAATAAGTCTTACCTGACGATTTGTTTATGTCCTGTCAAATTCTAGATTTTATTTGTGATTTTTAAAAGTCATATTTATTTGGTGATATGTTGATATAGTTGGCAGAATCTGGTATTTTATTTATTTCTAAAGTACTGTTGTATCATGTTTATTACATAATTTTATTTAATATTTGCTAATAATGTTATTAGACATTTGCTATTATTCTATTCTTTTTCTATTTCTTTTCTTTTCAATTAGTTAACTTTATTACCTAATTCTTTCCTTTTTAAAAATTGATCTTATTTTCTTTTTCTAAAATTTACTTTATTTGCATTCTTTTCTTCACAACACATAGAAAATATTAATACATACAAATTTACTTTTATTTGCCACTTTTGTTTTAACATTTTTATTACTTTTTATCTCTTCCTTGGTTCAGTAGTTTTTTAGAGAAGTATGTTTTCATTTCTAAGGCATTGAACCTTGTTTTCAGTAACAGAAGCATTTATATTTTTCATTCTGTTGTTGTCACTTAATATGACGCATGATTTTGGTTTCTTTGAATTACTGATTTTGCTTTTGGTTTGGTGTCAATTTTAATACATGCTTCTTGCACATTTTATATGAAAGAAAGTTACTGGTAATGTCAAGAACTGTGAAAGGTTGAGAATTTGCCCCACTTGATAGCTAACAAATTAGCTTCCATGGTTGTGTGAATGTTGGGAGAAGACATGGAATTCCTGGATCACAGAGAAAGGATTTTATCACTCGCAGCAGTAGTGGTAGCTAGAGTATCATCATTTTTATGTTAGCTCTCCATGCTATGATTCCCACAGGAGAAGGTAAAGAGAACTGGGTGACACCCACACACACCATGATATGTTACAGAAGAAGTATCCTGAGTTTAGGGAACCTGATCATTTTATAAATGGCAGTAAGCATGCCTCTCCTTTGTTGTTTCCATCTCCAAGACTAAGCAAGCCAACTCTTTGCTCCAGAGAGAGATATTACCTCTCTATTCAAAGGTTATTTTCTATACAAGCATCCTTTTTTTTTTTTTAAGATTTTATTTATTTGAGAGAGAAAGAGTGAGAGCAAGCATGAGTGGGGGAGGGGCAGAGGGAGAGGGAGAACCAGACTCCTTGCTGAGCAGAGAACCCAACTCAGAGCTCGATCCCAGGACCTCAGGATCATGACCTGAGCCAAAGGCAGATGCCCAATCCACTGAGCCACCCAGGTGCCCCCGTCTATAAAAGCATCCTTGGAAAGATAGCCTGAAGCACCCAGTACCTTTGCTGGCAACATGTGCAGAAATGCAAGAAACTCATGGACAGTGATCTCCCAACAGGGCTAGAGGATAAATACATATATATATATATATATATATATATTTTTTTTTTTACCTTGTTCTCTTACTTATAATTATTTTTATCAGCTTAACATAGACATTGATATAAAATAGAGATATTTGTTATATCTATCTATCTAGAATGCTGTGATGTTTAACAATATAGATAAAGTTGTATATTTAAAATGTAATTTTCTATATTTGTAATAATTTTTTAAAATATATTTTAAGCTATTCTGCTATAGATCCTCAGTATTATTTTTCTTTTATTGTTATAATAATCCTTTTTAGTCCCATTTGTGTGAGTTGACACATTTGCTGTAATTATTTGTATAATTATTTAGAGCTCTCTCTTAAAAGTATGAACTCATTGGATTATTTTTTATTCAATCTGATACATTTTGCCTTTTTAATAGGGCAGTTTAAACTATATTCATTAATTTTTTTGGTCTTAGATAATTTTGTCATCTGGCTTTTGTTTGCTTACTGTTTGGCTTCTGTTCTAAGGCTATTTTGTTTACTTTTATCTTCTCAATGCTTTTAGAAAGCAGACTTCCTATGTTTAATTCTATTAGTGCTTTTTTCATCATTATTAAGATATATTCATAACTGCTTTTAATGAATCAAAATAGTAACAAAAAAGCTCTTATTTATTAATTGGGCTTCTTTTATCTATTTCTTTCTCTGTCCCTTAATTCATTCAGTTATTCAAACTTTGTCATTATTGTATCTATACATATCCCTCTTTTCAGGAAATCAGAGTTTTTAAGCTGTTGCATTTTTATTATCCTAATAATGCCAATTGTTTTGAATTTTCAGTATTAGTTTTATTCTCTGCAGTCATATTTTGCAACAGTTGTTGGAACATTATGGTCATAGTTTGAAGGCCAAGAAAAATATTCCTCAGTTCTCCAGTTTCTTTGTGCTTTGGAGCCAAGATGAAAGTCAATCAGAATTCCAGTGGGTCTGGGAAACCAGCTCAAGACCCTTCTGCAAGCACTAGGCAGAAATGATAAGGGGGGGGGGGCAGCAGGGAAGCTAAAGGTTCTTCTCTGTGGAGGCTGAAATTCATAATGTGCTTCCAGGAGCCCTAGGAATGGTTCCTTTCCCCCTTATCCAAAGCTTCTACAGGGAGTGGTATCTGTTTCTATTCCCTCTTCCCTTCTTTTCTCCTCTCTCTAACTTCCTTATATTTCCAGTATCATCTCACCCATTACTGGCCTCAAACTTCTAATATATGTGCTTTTAAAGTAACCCAAGTGCATGAGAGCACTTGTCTTAGTCTGCTCTAACTGCCCTAACAGAACACCATAGACTGGGTGGCGATACAACAGATTTATTTTCTCACGGTTCTAGAGGCTGGAAGAGATCAGGTGCCAGCTTGACTGGGTCCTGGGAGAACTCTCCTCCAGCTTACAGATGGTCTTCTTGCTGTGTGCTCACATGTCCTTTCCCCAGCGTGTGTGCTTGGAGAGAGACAGACAGAGACAGAGACAGAGAGAGATCTCGGTTTTATAAGGCCAAAAATCCTATTGGATTAGGATCCTACCCTTATGACTTCATTTAACCTTAATTATTTCCTGTAAGTCCTATCTCAAATATAGTCGTATTGAGAACTAAAGATTCAACATATGAATTTGGGGGGTGGGGCAGGGGTGTATAACAATACTATAACCTTTGAGACCTTCATTTATACTATAATCTGGGCCTGAAAGCTCTTCTACTTTTTTTTTTAAGATTTATTTATTTGAGAGAGAAAGAAAGAGACAGTGAGCATGTGAGCTGGGGGAAGGGCAGAAGGAGAGGGAAAGAATCCTCAAGCAGACTCCCCCCTAAGTGTGGAGCCTGACATAGGACTCTATCCCAGGACCTCGAGATGATGACCTGAGCCAAAATCAAGTGTCAGTCGCCCAACTGACTGAGCTACCCAGGTGCCCCTCTTCCCACTTTTCATTAAGTGACAAAGTTGTCTTCATCTTTCAAGCTTGGGTCAAGGTCACCCCCTCCAGGAAGTTATGACTGAAACCTTGGTGGAGCTACAAACTTCAGTGCTATATGGTCCCTCCCTGTGGGTAGCTCTCCCTTGTCTGTTAGTGTTGGATGAGCTCCAGTTCACCATAAACTCTTCAGGGCCAGGGCTAGTTTCTTATTTACCGTAAGACTTCAGTGCCTTGGGCAGTGTCTAGCTCACAGTAAGCCTGTAATCAAGGCTGGATAAACTTACAGCACAGATCCTGGACCACCCATGTTCAGTGAGGCACCTGGAAATCTTAGGAGAGACAGGAAGAGGAGGGGAGGCTGAGAAGGGAGGGAGAGGTATTCAGTAGGAGGAGGGACCTGAGCCCTGGGTGACTGAACTCTGATCTTACTGCTTGACCACCAGGACTTCTCAGGCCACCGGCAGAGAGCCACAAGTTTGCATCAGGTGATGAAAATTTAATCCCTTTCCCGAAATAAACATTTTGTGAATTAGTAAAAACTTGCCGCAAAGGGTGCTAGTCTGCAGTCTGGCATCTGGGAAATTCTGCTGCATAGCTAAGTTGCCCGGAGGACATACACTTCATAAAGTGGTAGAAATCAGTATAGCAAAACCATCAGGGGTCTTTAGGGAATAATATTAATCTCCCCATGCAGTCTTTTTTCAGAAAATCTCTTTGCAGTAAAGAAGGCCTCGTGATGATAAGCATGTCCTTTATAGATTAAATGGGGATTGATGACCCTTAAATTTAGCTAGAAAATAATAATTTTTTAACTCCCGTATGATCAAAAGATTTGATGTGCCTTTTAAGAAGATAAAGATGGAAAAATTATCACCAGATTAATTATTTCCACCCTCGTTTTGCATGCTGTATGTATGCATCATAGGAAAGGAGATAGTTTGGGGTCAAATCTTTTAGCCAGACTCTTTTCTCTCTTTAGGAAACACTGTACCCAAACTGCATTCTTTCCTGATCTAAAAATAATACTAGACCTTTGATCAACAGATTTTTCACATGATGCCAAACATTTGGGGTGAAAGGAAATGTTCTTACATTCACTTAACAAAACTGCTCTTTTAGCTGGTTCACATAGATTTATTTTTGAAGCCTGAATTGCTTGCTAATTTCCCAATTAGAAGCTCACAGAATTGCCACATTAGCATCCTCTTCTATTCCTCCTCTGGATGCTCTCCTGTAAGCTGGCTTCTGAGGCCACCTCCCTGGGAAGCCTGCCCCACAGCTCCCCGGTGTGACTCAGGCCAATCCTCACCAGGTATCTGTAGTCTTGTTAGGTCGGTGGGGGGTTGTTGGTGTGTCAGAAGGTGCAAGCACCAGCAACATGAGCCCCTGCTAGCCCCTTGGCACGGTCTTCCTCCTTAGTCTCCCCTACCCAATCGATTATATCCCAAGCAGCATGGTGTGAAGAAAAGCAGAGCTCTTTCTCAACAGTAAAGTATGAAGAAGACTTTATCTCAGCAAGGCTTAGTGTCTTTTCGATTTCAGTGAAGACGGAAAGACTAAAATCATTTTAATATAAAATGCCATAATCTCTTTAAAGTATACTTTTGTGCTTTTGTATTTCAGTTTTACTGCCATAAATATTTCATCTTGATTTATTTTTGTAAAGCTGATTACCTAAAGAAAATAACTAAGAAGGGGGAGATATATTTGGCTACATTATAGAGAAACTTTTAAAAAATCGACTTAACTACTCTATGATTTGGTAAGCAGACCTATGTACGGAATGTAATTTGTAATTTACATGGTTAAAAAAATTTTTCTATAGCTGGCAAATCTACTGAATGTGTTGATTGCTACTTTTAAATTTAAGTAAATCCTTTTGCTTTAGTGGTTTTTTTCTTGAAGCTGAAATACTAAATAAATGTAAAGACCTTTGGGTCAGAAGGCTGCTCTCAATTCAGGTAACAATTTAAATTAGACAATGAAATAGATTTAGTTGACACAAGAAGAGTTATAACTGTGGTTTTGATTTTGCAAATAAAAAGCACCAACTTCTCCAAAAATTCTTGTCACAATATTAGTTCCATGAGGCTATTTTTTTATATTACATCCAAGAAATAATTTTAATAGTTTCCTTAATAAAGGATGAAAGAAAGACTCAGGTGTTAGTAGGTATTATTTTCTAAAGTGCTATAGTAATGACAAAAGCCTAGAGTATTTAGAAATATTTCAAACTATGAATGGATGCCCTGGAAAAATTGCCTTCATTGACAACTGAGTTAATTATAGTAGTTCTGTTATTCAAAGCCCTATTATTTGGCTGTAAAAATCACTGTAGGTTAAAAATGGACTTACATGAGCTTCTCTACAGGTATATATTTTACATACTTTGAAAAAATGGCCTTGATTCTTTTCAAAATCCACTGAATGCAAATACTCTAAAAAATATGTATTTTCAAAATGGCACTCTGTGACAGAGAATCTGTATTGTGTCTAATTATTCAAGACACCATAATATATTTATTTCAGGTTTTTAAAGCAACTTTGAAAGAATTAGCATGGCCGTATTAGAAACGCGTTAGGTCCACACATCTGCATGTGCATTTCATAAATTATATTTATGAGAGAGTGCTAGCTAACCCATGTCTTTGGTTGCTCCTGCAGCTCTCTGGGAGACCAGAATGTGGCTATCATGGAGTCATTTGATTTTAACAGAGATCCTTTCTCTATAACTAATTCAACGCATGGCTATATGGGTAATTTTGAACAAGTGGATCTTTCTCCAACCTGAAAGGCTGCCAGGAGGGAGAGTGAGTGAGAAAAAGAGGGTTTCAAAGGAGTCACAGAGAGCCGCAAAGTAATCACGAAGCACTACTGTATTGCCACAATCCCCTTACAGAAGTGCATTGAGAGGTGGTGATATAGAACAGGAGAGGACACATCATTACAATGAAATACTCTATAATACTTGGGACAACAGTTGGAAATGATTTTAGTTATCAAACAGAGCACCCGGAATTGTAGAAAGTTTGACTCTGTCTGTTGGGAGAAATTTATTAAAAAGCCATGATAGCTCCCCCCGTTACTATACAGAATTTCACACAGCAGTGAAGTATGAAATACAGAAGACTAGAAATGTAAAATAGAAACTGCCATTGTAACCTTTATGTTTCACATTTAATGAAAAAAAAATCTTTTAGCCAAAGATTACATTATACAACTATGTAAATTATGGTTACTCTAAATTTAGATATAACCATTTTATTGAATCCAAAGTGTTGGAATACATTATTAAAGAAGGCTCAGTCTTCTAACCCTGTGAAATCCTAACAAGTGAAATACATTTTGGGTCCTATTGGAGCACCAGTCCTATAGTAAATGGAGGAAAACTTGATTTTGCAAATGTCATTGGAAATATTTTAATAGTGCCAATAAAATGAACAATCCCAATGAATTAAAACAATATCATTGAATATTTAATGCTGCTGCTGTTGCTGAATTTCAGTAGAAAGCCAAACCAATAATGACTGGGAATATGATAAGGACTCATTCTTAACAATAAAGCAGAAACCTTATTGTAACAGGGCCTAATGGGCCACCAGAGTGACTTGTTTCTGAGTCTGGAGTTTTGGTCTGATGTTGCTTAACTACTCCTTGCCAAGGGTAAGGACTGATGCTAGATCCCGGAGTCAGGCTGAGCCAACGAATGGGAGTTATGTTTTTAATATGAATCTCTGTATGATGTAAATCAGGCTGAGTATAATGGGATTTAGTGATATGTTAGAAATAATGTTTAATGCAAGAGTCAAGACCAGGTCAGGCATGGTCTGGAATTCATTCATTCATTTTCAAGCATTGTATATGTCCATGGAAATATGAATTTTAGAATAAAGGCTTGTCTATAAATTCTGAGAAAAGGGACCTATTGAAAGAACCCAAGGAGGAAAATGATATGTTAAAAGGAGTGTTTTATGAGAATTAGTGTAATAGAAGGATTTTAGTGGGAAGTGATTAGAATCAGGTAGTACATTTAGAAAATTATCAGTGTTTCTAATTCAGGTGTGGTGTGATAATATCTTAAAATTTTAATTAATGTGTTTGCTCTCATACACATCCTTAGACATCATCTCCCTCTAGTCAGTCGGAGGTATCATTGGCTAAAAGAATTAGGATTATTGAGACAAAGATGCAAAGGACCAGTCGATGCTAATGTTTTGAAACTTTTTATGGGCCAGCAGAATTGCAAGTTAAGGCTTTCAATGACTAGAGTGGACATTATCAGAGGATAAGAAAATAAGGTTTGTGTACTGGGTGCCTGGGTGACTCAGTCAGTTAAGCATCTGCCTCTGGCTCAGGTCATGATCCCAGGGTCATTGAGGTCCACGCTGGGCTCCCTGCTCAGTGGGGAGCCTGTTTCTCCTTCTCCCTCTACAGCAACCCCTGCTTGTGTGCTCTTTCTCTCTCTTAAATAGATAAAGTATTTTTTAAAATATGGTTTGTGTAAACAGCAAAATGGTAGGTTTAGAAATCTATGTGTCTAACTAGGATTTTCTTTTCCTTTCCACAGGAAACACAGACAAAAAACAAACAAAACAAAATAAAAAACAAAACAAGACAACTTCCTGACTGTGGAAGAGAAGGAGAAGAAAGGCAAAGAAGAGAGTAGCAGACTAAATTAAGGTTCAGGAGCCTGAGAATCTGGGCATCCATCCTGCTGTCTCCTAAAATCAGTTTCTGATGAGTAAAGATGATCGAAACTCCACTGCTTTTTGGGGGATTCCAGGAAAGAGATGCATCTCCCAGATTTGAGATATATTCCCCTTCCAGACCTCAACTCTTCAGAGAAACTCTGTCTTGAGCATGGAACACAAGCTGTAAAGTATAAATGGCTAGAGAACATTATGCAAGAGTATAGCAAGCTCTGAGCCATGCAAACGTGGCACTTTGGTCAGGCTAAGGAGAGAGCAGAATGAGCACAGACCTGATCCATGCACAGAGGAGGGCATCCATGCACAGAGTCATGCATGCAATGAGCTAGGTGCCACAAAACCAAAATGATCGTACCTCTCAACAGAAATCAAGGTGGGGGGGTGCTGATAACTTTGAACCAATGCTTTTCAAAGGTGAGCGTACATCAGAATTACCTGGAGCCCTTGTTAGAACACAGATTCCTGGGCCCCTTATCCAGAATTCCTGATTTAGTAGGTCTGTGTGGGATGGGACCCAAACACTGACATTTCTAACAAGTTCCTGGGTGGCGCTGATGTTGTTGGTAGAGGACCTCGTTTTTGAAAACATTATTCTAGATCAATGTCTTTCCTCCAAACAGAAGATGGTATATCTTCCTTCCCCAACACATACCCTCAATATGGATAGCCCCTGGAGCGAGGTGAAAGAGAAGGAGGAGAGGACACATTCTGATAGTCTGAGAAATTACCAAAAAGAATTTATAACTGAAAGTACTAAGTAATCACTGATTTGAGGGAGTGAGCCTCAATTCCCACATAAAATTCACCACCATCAGCAGAAATTGGGGCTTGGGAGCTAACTTCAGTTCAGTTGTGGAGAAATAAAGAAATTCACTATTTGTACACCTAAGTTTTGTTCCTATGAAAATTCGAGCACTGTCTGCTAGCATTTAGTACAAACTTTATACTGAGATATAAATACAAATTTAGGACTCCTGGAGAGGAAACATTCAGAAAGGATGTTTTGGTCCTTTGTTACAATGAAGCTTTGTCATACACCATTTTGCTTTTTCACTTACATAGAAGTAAGATGTTTCCATAGTCCTGGTACCACCATTCTGCTACTCATCCCCTGGGCCTCCTCAGAGAACAGAGAAAATAGGGGCTATGTCTGAGTGGACAGCCCTTCTGAGAGCTACGAGAAGGCAGAACATCTGTGTGCCTGGGAACACTACTCCCACAGACATAGTTCTCCATCTGGGCCCCTGCACAAACAGACTTAGTGCCCCATTCATGACTTGCTCCGGGTCCTCATGCACCCATGGCAAATAACAACGTTCAGTCTCCTGTGGAGTGGGATCCTCTCCTTTCAAGGGTCCAGCATAAAATGTAAGAGCCTGTCAGATGGCATTTATACATAGGCAGCTGGTAGGGCTTCTCTGTTCAATTGCACACTGGTCTGACCTAAAATTGGACTGTGCACCTTTGGTTTTGCATTTTCCCTTTGCAGACAAGAGCTAGGTCAGTAATTTATAACTCGCACCAAGCTGAATGCACATTTATGAGATTTAGCTGAAATGTATCTAGTACATGCTGCCTAATATCCCCACGTCCTTCAGCCTCTGGAAGTCAACCTTTCCTTTGATACTCTCATATACAATCACGTGAGCCTCTATCCCAAGTAATTGATGGAAAATCAATGCAATTCTTTCCCCAGTATTTCTAAGGATTCTTCAAAGGGTACAGGGTACATATGTTTAAATGTGTGATGCTGTCTACACCACCTACTCTAAACTCCGAATCTTTGCTTTTTTTTTTTTTTAGTCTATAGTTGTTTTATCTGTATACCTAGCAGTCTTCACTCCTCATACTTTATCCCAGGCATAGACAAAACACCATGTAGACATTTCCAAAAGCTCCATTAATCCAGTCATTCATCCTTTTTTTTTTTTAACTGAGTAGCTACTATGTGCCAGGTGATGATCTAGACCTTGGATACAGCACTAAAAAAACCCAGACAGCTGTACTGTTGCACATTTCTACGAAATATGGAGATTTTCCCCAAATGTGGGAAACTAATGGATGACGACGGGAGCAGAGAGCAATAACAACTAAGTCCTACATACCTGTAATAGACATCATGATTTCCAAGCCACAGGGACTCCCTTCATGAGATCCAGCTTTCCTTTGGGGACAGCCTTGTGCCTTGTGTTTGACTCAAGTTCTCATTCTCTACCAAAGTCTCTTTCTGTCATCTCTTTTCCTCAAGTCCAGGGGCTTCTCTAAAACTCTTCTGTCTTGAGCTACCAAAAGAAAAAGGAAACATTGATTTTGAAAAGTTAAAACAAATCATTTCTCTTACTTGGTCTCATTTTAGTATCCTTTCATAACCCAAAGTCCCAGGACAGTGTTTGTTTCAACAGAAGAGCCAAGTCTTTTGGAAAGGATTCATCAGAGGTTAAGCAAAGTTTACATAGACCATTTTTCCATCTTGGAAAATGCAATCCACCACTATCAAGGTAGTGGATAAACAAAATGTCTAAATGCTCAAGTCCTGGGGATTCGATTACGACAGAAGGGCAGATGGGTGGCCTATTCCTGAGGTGAAGTGAAGATAAACTGCTGCCCTACTAAGAGAAACCAAATCTCTTTGCTGTATTTTGTCCTTAATAGCAATTGAAAAAGCATCTGCCTGATCAATAGCTAGATAGCTGATCTCAGTGATGTGTTCATTTATTCCAAAAAAGAGATCACGTTTGGAAAAACAGCTGCAATTGGTGTTACTCTCTGAATATGTTTATAATAATCCACTGTCTTTCTCTATGACCATCTATTCAAGCCCTGGTCAAACAGACCAGTTAAATGTAGATGTGACGGGAATCTGACGCCTGCGTACTTCCAGTCTTCATTGGGTGGCATGAATCTGTGCCATCCTTTAATTTACTTTATGGTTTGGAAGAGAGGAGATAGTTCCAGGGACTGATAATCATCCCATAAGTCAAAGAACTAATGTGGGGATTCTGGCATTGGCAAGGTGTATCTTTGCCTACCATGCTTTCAAAACATGAGGAAATACCTCATTTTATATAACGTACAGTTACTCTGCTTGGTAACTATGGATCCCTTTGAGCAATCTTTAGGAAGGTTCAGGGTTTATGATTTTGATACTGACGCAGGGTATTTCTTCAAAAGAACCTGGTATACTCTTCATCCCTAAGGGCTCTGCATATCGAAATTGGGTGAGAGGTCATAACTCTCAATTGTGCCTCAAATCTGAAAATGATACTAAAATATTTTAAGCTATAAAAATCAAGTAGGTAGCAGGAAACAGTTCTGCTTCAGTCCAGTGGACACTATGATCTATTTGACTCCACCAATGATTTCTGGAGCTTAAGTCATTCTGATCACTGTTTTAACCTGCTGCCTGCCCACTTGGGGAATCATGCACGCTTGTTTCTGGTCTTTGAGCTAAAGAATAACCACTTGGCCTCTGTCATTTTCCAGGATCCCATTATCCCCCACTGAATTTAGGAAGACCATTTCAATTAAGTTACTTCTTATAATCATGGCTGGACTTACAGGGTGTTCTAGTGCTTTGGCAAAGGAATGTCCTTGGAGCCCATCCAGGTAACACAATGAGAAGATGAGTGGCAGGTCACACTAGATAAATCAGCACTAGCATTTCTATCTTTCTTTGTGTACCTTCATCTACATTATATCCTAGAAACCCTTGCACTTCAATTTCATCTAGCCTTGGCCACCGTGGAGCCCAAATTTCAGTCTACTGACCAAGTAATCTGATGAACCACAACTGTATACTCAAACATGAAGCATCTTTAATCCACTATATCTAGGAAAGTGCAATCATGCAGATAAATGTGGTTTATTCCAACAACTTGTTTCTTTCTCCCTATTCTAGGACCCTCAGAATCCATCCATAGTATTCCTCCCCAGATTTCATCAATATAAATTAGCAAAGTCTTCCAATTCCTTTGAAGGATATGCTATCTTCTCTGAAGTCACAGTTTGTACCCATTCTTCTGTGATTTAAGTATAGTTATGGGTCAGGAAACAGTGCAAGCTGTTGAGGCATATCTCATGGAGGATCAGCATCCCCAAGCAAGGTAATTGCCTCAAGTACAGCCCTGATGGTTTCTTCAGACAGGAGAGGAAGGGCTCCTTCTACTTTCAAGAAGGTTCAATGGAATTTGAAGGTTCAGATCTGTCAGAATCCACCTCAAAACTCTCATAGATGATACCAAGCAAGGCTGTAAGTGTAATATGCTTTGCAATTCTGAAATATACATCTTAAGACTTTGAGTTCAGTTTTTCAAAAACATCTGCCATATATTCAGCTACAAGAATAGGAGACATTTTTGGAAGCTCTTTTGTTTTCTGATTATGCCGTGAGCTGAAAATTTAAAATCCAGAGCTTTTCAGTTTCTCTTTGTAGAAAGAAGTAATGCATCAGAAGCAGCTAGGCTACCCCACAGTCCCTGTGGTCATCATTTATAACCCATTGTTTTATTATAGCAACCTCTTTGCACCCCAAATCCTTGTCTTTAATAGCCACTTCATTTTAGACAACTATAGTGATAAGTTAATGATTATTTAAAATCTTTGAATGTCATGGACCGTGACGTTGAGGTTATTTTATCTTCCAATTCAACTAGGCGCAAACTAGCCCAGATCCTCCTCATCTTCAGAGTCTATTTTTTTTAAGACCACTTTCAGTATCACATATTTTCTCAGAAGCTCCTACCTGGACAAGAGCAACTATCTGAACTATTTTAGACAGGGGAGGATTTAGTAGAGGGCATTAGAAGCTTTCCTAATTGTGAGAATACTTGGAGAAGCAAAGGTCATGGAAGATCTCTATGAACTCTCAGCTTCACCACTACCTTACAGAGAGGCAGGGAATTTCAAAAGGCACGGAAGATTACTAGTAATCATACAAGGTTTCTATAACATGAAAGGAGATGCTTCTCTTGGAAACACCTGGAAGTCACTCCAAAACCTCAAATCCACTGAAGACCATATTTCTGCCCATCCTGACGTAAGAGTAATAATATGAATTCTGCTTTCTCTCCTGCACCTTTCAAATGCCTCTCATTGGCAAAATATAACCTGGAATCCAAATGGCAAGGGATTCTGAGAAATGCAGTGGTCAGGCTTTGAGCCACTGAGAATGCAGGGAGTCAGGCTGGGGAAACCATGCTGGGTTGCACAAACAGCAGAGACAGCAGAATCAGCCTTTCTGACACAGTCTATGAATCTGATTTTTTAGATGACTTTGTATAAAAAGGAACAATGAAAGGTATTTATGTGTTTACATCTTTACCTATATGCCACACAGTGGATGTTGATTTGAAAGTTCACGGTTCAACTAACACGGAACAAGAGGCATCAGTGACTACACGCATCCATTCTAGGTTGATTTTTGCTAACGTTATTTTGTAATTAGAAAAGAAAATGGAAAGAATCACATCTTGGCCGATTACAGTGATATAAAAAAATAAATCAATGTATAGCAGACAAAAACAAAAAGCAAGAGCAATGCAATGCCACTAGAATGTTTGCAAAGTTTAGTTATGGCCTTTAAAAATGAAAATAACATAATAGAATAAATAAGGAATTAAATATTTGAATGGAAACAGAATAAGCCTTTAGCATCCAAAATAAAACATTTCTGTTGTTTATAATCAGTGAGATAGAGCGTATGTTGGCTGAATATAACCTGAAAGTGAATCAGTCAAAATCTTCCATGGCTCCATATTCCCTTCTTCCATCCTTAGGAAACATAAAATTGAAATATTGTATTAGTAACAAAATTAAATCACTTAATGAGATTTCTCACAATTACCAGCATTCTTAATATGGATGGTTGTTTTGATAGTTTATAATCTTTAAATCTGTATGACATCATCTAACACAGTGCCTAGAACAAGTAAACAACAAATAAAATTTGCTGAATTAATGAAAGGGAATGTAGACTGTACATTTTAAAGATTATACCAAAAAATGGTAAATAGGCATACTAATATTCTTAAGCACTGAGCTAGAAATCAAAAAAGAGACAGTTAATTTTAGCTGCCATGAGTCAATTCATCGTGTGAACTTGGGAAAATCATTTCAAGTCTGTTGAAATCCTTATTTATTTTCACAATAATGAGCTTTCCTGCCTACTTCACAGAAACACCTTGAAATAATTACTTTGCTTTGAGCTCTCTGGAGGAATCATGAACTATAGCGTTACAATGTATATTGATAACAATACTAGACTTTTGTAGTAGTAAACGAGCATGCGTGATTTTATATATTAGTGAGGTTTCACTGCTAACTAAATCCGATTATATGAATATAAGGAAACATTTAGATTACAATAAATTTCAAAAGCCTAAGTATTAAATACAGAACATTGTTCATGTATCCAACAAACCTTCTCTTACTATGAAGTCTGTTTAAAGCCTCCTTTTGTCTTTCACTTCCACAGCTCTTGTATCTTGCCCAGATCTGAATTCTACCATCAGCTGGTAGGACATTGTTGCTGCTCCAAAGTGGGCAGCTGTTTATCCATCAGTTAAAGGACAACCTTTTGTTCCCAGGGGTCTTTCCTTTCTATTACTTCTTCACCTCTTGGTAGTGCTGAGGTGTTCTTAACAGAGAGCTTTTCCTCCTCCCCAAGGATCTGATCATATGAGTGTATTTTAAAATCCTCAGTAATGTTTAAATAATTTTATATTGACTTCTGTCTTTCCTTTAAACTATGTTCAATGAGAAAAGTTTTAACCTCCCCAGTCCTCCAACTGAAAATTTGGTTATTTCCATGACTTTTATAATCATTCTTAGAGAAAAGAAGAAAAAAATCCAAGAGTCCCTCTTAATTACCAAAGTCTGAAATTAGAATGTCATATCTCACATAAAATTCCCCAAACTCCCAAACTCAAAATTTCCCCATGTTCTCAGCTGGGGCCTGTTACAACTGGAAAGCTGTTGGCGGAGGAGGACATGGCCAGTATTTTCTTTCTTTCCAAGATCCTCCTCCAGCTTGCTAACTTGGCTTTCCGATCCATCTGGGATTCGATCAAGAGATTGCTGGAAATTCACACTTAATCCTCTCTCCTCTGGCTCACCACTGCTCTTTCTGCAGTTGGTAGGCATCTGGTTCAGCTTCTGTCAGGCACTGTTCATCATTTAGGTGGCCCTTCTTTGCTAGGGCTGAGTATGACCTACCTCCTACTCTTATCTGTGTGTGTGAACTACTTTTTGCCCAAGGGAAATATGTACCTTTTGCTCAATGTAGCAGCAAGCTGTCCTCTCCTCTTGAGGAAGAAGTTTTGGGTATAGGTAATAATCAGTGAGCAATTGTGTTTCTCAATTAAAGCGAACATACACCAAGATTTCCCAGTGACTTTTTTTTTTTTAGACACTTTGAATTTTGGTTTGCTTCCTTACCAGCAATCTTTCTGGAGCCCTTTTATTAAGATTGAGATGAACAGCTGATGCCCCCCCTCCACTTCCTTCTGGGGAGAAACGGGGTTCGCAGCACTTGAACAACTCTCTACTTTTATGCCTTCTCTGTGATTGAGTTTGAGTTATATTAAAGTTTTACATATTTATTTAAATGTTTACTAGAAATGTGTATCTTCATCTGGCAACTCAGTTTAGATTTTCATATTTGCTCATCTTGGCGCCACAGTCAGATTTCAGTTTAACGTTCTGTTAGAGTTCTGTGCTGCAGCACAGGAGGGTATCTTTCTCTCTCTTCCCTTGAGGACTAAGGGAAGTTTGGGATGCTTAAAGGAGAGGCTGTTTATGTATCGATGTATACTTTTATTTACGAAAATAAAGGCACACAATTCTCCTCGTTGGGTCTTTTTGGGATCAGTGGCTCTATCTGGGACTATCAAAAGATTCTTGGAGCTTCCTAGTCTGCCCTGGTAACTGAGGTTGGAGGGGTAGAAGGAAGCCCATGTTCGCTGGTGTGGAATTCCAGTGCTGGTGACCATATTAGCCACCTCAGTGATCCCGAAGGAAGGGAGAAGTCTATGTGTTTCTTTTTTCTCTTCCTGGCTACACTCCTTCTTATTTGGAAAGCTGATTAAGCTTAAATCTCCTTGAAACACAGAGAGGAACTAAAGGCACAAAGTCCCAGGTGTTCTATTTATTCTCAGTAGTCTGGCTGAAAAATAATTAAGTGAGCCATTCTGAGTTATTTTCTGGTATGTTCACATTTTGGCACAAAGGTTTTCTTTGATGGAGGAGAGCAGTATGAGAAGGAGGTGGGGAGCCTGACTTCCATATTGACCTTTGGCTGTTTTGAGAGAGTATATCTAGATCGGCTTGGATATGAAGGGACTTTGCTTCATGTTAACAACTTTATGTGATCACTTAAAGCAGACTGCTTAGGTAGCTGAAGCTAGAAGGACACAAATAGGTAGCTCAATATGTGCAAATTTTTAGTGGGATGATAAATTAGTGGCTGCTCTCGGGGCACAACATGTCCTGGGCCAGTAATTCTTAACCCCTTGTCTTGGAAAATAGAAAACATGCCTACTGACTTTAGCCAGGTTCTGGATGAACAGATAAACTCATCCCTCTGCCTCATCTGGATGCTTTAAGTTCTAATTGGCTTGAATACTAAAGGGGTTTTGTTGTACCATGCAACTAAAATGTTCTAAGATAGAGGAGGGTTTGGGTGAGGTCTTGCATCTCTCTGACGCTTTTGGATCTGCCCTCTGCAATGAATTGGCATAAATGAAAGGACTACTTAGCATCACCTTAGGACTACATGTTTCCTCATTCATGTCCACAGAATAAAATACCCAATTGGATAATTTTTTTTTTAAAGATTTTATGTATTTATTCGATAGAGATAGAGACAGCCAGTGAGAGAGGGAACACAAGCAGGGGAGTGGGAGAGGAAGAAGCAGGCTCATAGCAGAAGAGCCTGATGTGGGGCTCAATCCCATAATGCCGGGATCACGCCCCGAGCTGAAGGCAGACGCCCAACCGCTGTGCCACCCAGGTGCCCCCCAGTTGGATAATCTTAAACCGCATTCCCACCATCCTTTAAGGCTATGATGGCTGCAGAAGACAGGCATTATTCTATTGGTGTAGACTAGTTTAAGGTCCATTCCAAGTAATACTCACAGTTGTAGTTACTAACTAGGGGAAAAGAGAGGCAAATTGCCTGCTCTGATAATTCTCAACCATGGGGACATTTTTTATTTTTTTTAAATAAAGTAAGGAACTATACGTTGGATTTCCTCAAAGTCCTTGAGAATCTTCTTTCAGAAACCCAGGTTACCCCCTGTTTAAAAGGTCCTGATAGGGGCGCCTGGGTGGCACAGCGGTTAAGCGTCTGCCTTCGGCTCAGGGCGTGATCCCGGCGTTCTGGGATCGAGCCCCACATCAGGCTCCTCCGCTATGAGCCTGCTTCTTCCTCTCCCACTCCCCCTGCTTGTGTTCCCTCTCTCGCTGGCTGTCTCTATCCTGTCGAATAAATAAATAAAATCTTAAAAAAAAAAAAAAAAAAGGTCCTGATAGCTGAGCTTCATTTCTTTATGCACCTGGGGGCATGGGGCTCATAAACACTCCAGTTTGACCCAGCAAGGCTTGAACTGGAATAATTTTCTCTGTCATTTTATATCATTTCTTTGATCCTTGCAAAAGCCCTGATTTCATCAACATGTCATATTGGATCCAAGAATCAGAGTTTAATCTATTTTCATGTCAGTTTTATTTATATATGTCAAATGCTTAATGATTATGACAAAAGTTCTAAGCAATAGAGCTTTAGGTGATTTTTGTATGATGGTAGTTACTTTAATTTTAATTCACCATCCTTCCTACAAAGGCTGTGGATGTGACTACATGTAATCCCTACCAATGCACATAATCTACCTCATTTTGGATTAATTTGGTTTTAATTAATTCCTGTTTTAAACAGTCACCAGAAATAGCCATTAGGCCTAGGATTGACTTGGCTTTATATAAACAAAATTATTATTAGGATTTCTAACCATGTCAATGTGAGATTTATTCTAAGTACTAAAAACTTAAACATATATTAAAGTTTTCAGCTAGCTATTCATTTTAGGGATATAAAAATATAATAAGTGAACCTTGCTTCAATGATATAATCGAAAATAAGACATTTCTTTAAAATTTTCAGGGCTCTTGTTTTTAAAGCTGGGTTCTCCAAGAAATGACCCTCCTTATTTTTATAAAATCATGTTCTTTGAGATGGGAATTTGCTTGTTTAATTTTTTTCGACATTCCAGAATTTTGTTGGTCTGATTTTTCTAAACTTTACTCATTCCTTTTTTAAAAAAAGATTTTATTTATTTATTTGACAGAGAGAGAGAGCACAAGCATGGGGAGCAGCAGAGGTAGAAGGAGAAGCAGGCTCCCTGCTGGGCAGGAAGCCCAATGGATGCTCAGGCTTGATCCCAGGACTCTGGGATCATGACCTGAGCCAAAGGCAGACGTTTAACCAACTGAGCCACCCAGGCACCCCTAAACTTTACTTATTCCTATTGGCTACAAGTCAAAATGAAAGCACCTACTGCTGATGAAGAAAAGAAAAAAATATTAAATCCACTAGAGCATTTCTAAGTTACAGTCCAGTACAACAGAGATCAGAATGAATTTAATGCAGGCAAATGTAATCACCGCAGTATAAGAAAGTTTAATCTATTATACCCTTAGGGAGAAACAAAATCTAAGTCCAAAGATCATTATAAGAGACATAAACAAATTAAAACAAGTGAACAAACAAAACCCATCTTACAGCAGATTATTCCTCAGAAAAACCAATATACTAAAATCTGTGGCCACTAATAGTTCTTTTCCCCATGCATGTGGTACCAAATATTATCCATAAATCTTGAACTCATTAAATCAATTGTCATATTTTATACTTCGCTTTTGATTTCATTTGTGATATAATCAATACCTTTTTTTTTTTACTTCACAAGTTTATCTAGAAATTAGTCAGCCTCGAAGTTACTCATTATTTTGTTCAATGTTTATTCCCATTGGTGCCAAAGCTTGTCAAGCTATCACTAGGGAAATATATGGTGGTATCAGTGAGGAAGGAAGAGACAGTTAATTTACTCATAGGATTGGAAAGAACCTGTGCCTTTAATATTAATATTGACAAGTCACCCGATGGCATGATTTAATAGCCTGTAAATCCTCACTTGTTTTACTGGGGGTCTATTGAGTGAATGGTTCTCTGTGCCAGAAATTGTGGTAGGTGCTATATGTAAATGAATTCATTCAATCCTCACAAGAACCTTGATGACCCAGAAAGTATTACTTTCATTTTATAGATTAGACAATTGAGGATTAGAAGATTAAATATTTTTTCATTTTATATATACAGAATGGGGCCAGAGTTAAAAGCCAACTATGTTTAATTACAAAATCCATGCTCTTTACAACAGTTTGCTATTTCTTTCTAGTTCTACTATTCTTTCAAAGTAGATTATCGATTTGATTTTCCAGCCTTAATTTATGCCTGGTCATATAGTCAGGTTTCCATTAATCCAGAATAGATTTGCAGACTAACTAAGGTTAAGACCTAGTTGAGAATTGGCTAGTGTAATATTTCATTGATTAGAATATGCTCGTTTGTTCACATTTTATCATCTTTGCAGTAAGTATGGCTTTATAATTGATGATAAGAAAGTATTTGGCATAGTTCGATTATGATAGTTTAATTTTCCTTAATGGCATTTAAACTAATGGTGTGTTTTCAATGGATAGTTTCTTAGATTAAATGAAACATGCTACTTAACTCTTCAATGAGACCCGATAAAATTAGGCAAAGCAGAGTAATCCTGATTCATACTCAGCTCCACCCCATGTCATCCCCTAGACAGGACTGGTAAAAAAAGATACTCTGCTTAGGGCTGGGGTAGATTTGGGAGTTTTACCTACCATTGTCTTTGTTTTCCATTTTTCTCTCCATGGCCAGGTTCTAACAATGGAACTTCAGCTGCTTCTTCGATTTTTCCCCTGGATATTTTATTATGATTTCAAGTTATCTATATTTTTTTCTTCCCACCTCTTTTTTTCTCCTCTTAACCAAAAGTTCAGTCTTTTTATTAAGGGTTCTTTCCATAATTCCTTTAAACCTTAAATAAAAATGGATTTTGGGGGGCTATGCTCGCTTGCTCTCTGTCTCTCTCTCAACCTCTCTCTCTGTATATATGTAGGATTTTAAGTGATTCTTATATAAACTGTCTTTTCTTGTTGTTCCTTTGTTACTGTCCACTTGAATATAAGGATATCAGAATTTTTTCATCATGGAAATTTCTACTGTTACTGAAGGTCTTAACAAGCTACTGAAGGTGATACAATTTTTATTGTGTGAAGCACTATCCATTTTGAAGTCTCTGCAAAGCTCTGCCTACCTCGTCTCCCACTTCCAAAAGTCTTTCACTGATGACCTTAGCTAAGGGAAATTGACCGTTTGAACCTCAGAACATCTCCACAGCTTATGTTGTAGAGAAGATTCTCAGCTTTCTCTTATGTAAAATGGGGGGTGGGGAGGCATGGAGTAATGATATTACTTACCTATCTTGCTTATAGAATAAATTAGCTAATATATGTAAAGCTTAGAACAAATGTCTGGGACCAAATAAGTGCTCAGTAAATATTTGCTATTATTAAAAGCCATTAGGTGTGTATCATAAACTGCCAGACAAGTCTTTTTTTCTGGGTATTTTACAGATCACAGATTTCTAGAAGGTAAAGACTATGTTGTATGCATCTTGATATACTTTTTAATGCCTAAAGTTGTGCGTTATATATTTTGAAAATCCTGTTTTTTTAATTGATAGGCAAAATTTCCTATTTAGCACCTAATTGGATCTGTAAGGCTCACTTAATACTTATAGGAACCAGGGTGTGTAGATCTCTCTCATTTGAACTTGGTATAGTAGAAATGAAATAGACTTTAGACTCAGACAAATCTGAATTTTAATTGCAGTTGCCTTTTACTTTGATATTGGGAGTCACGTAGAACTATCTGAACCTCAGACTGCTTCTGTAAGAAGTGAGGAACATCTACACCATCTGGTTGTGGTGAAATGAAATTATGTAATGTATATAAAGGACCCAGCACAATGCTTGATATATAGTAGGCTTTCCATAAATAGTAACTACTAATAATTATTATTGTTGCTATTTAAAAGAAATTATTACCTTGAGCAGATTACTTAATACCATTAAATCTCAGTTTCTTTGTATATAAATTTCTTCATACATAAGGGCTAACATTGCATTATTCACATGATTAAAAAGAAGATTCAGTTAGATAGAAAATTCTTATCAAAGTGTCTTCACAGAGTAGGGGCTCCACGCATGATTTTTAGCCTTCATTCCCTCGCTTCCTTTCCCACATCTTATTCCTTGATCTAACAAAGGAGAAATTTCTTTGTTCTTTCAAAAGAGATATTTCCAAAAGTTCCCCAACTCCTGAGTGTGTTGTGCTGTTGTGGAAACTTTAGCAAAAATGAAAGCCTGAGGACTTTGGATCTTGAGGTTAGAAAAGTTATGGAAACATTTGGAATAACCTTCTTATATCTCCCTTCACCATTACCAAGCAGCATTTTATAATTTCCCATGGGCATTTCCAGTCTTAAATTTTCATTTCATTTCATTTCTTTTTTTTTTTTTAAAGATATTTATTTATTTATTTATTTATTTATTTGAGAGAGAGAGAGAAACGTGTGCAAGAGCAGGGAGAGGAAAAGAGGGAGAGGGAGAGAATCTCAAGCAGACTCCCTGCTGAGCACAGAGCATGGAGCAGGGAGTCCAATGTGGGGCTCGATCTCTGGACCCTGAGATCATGACCTGAGCTCATACCAAGAGTTGGATGCTTAACCTGAGCCACCCAGGTGCTACTTCAGTCTTAGATTTTCAATGGTGCAAAGAGAATTGACCCTTCAGATCTTATAAAGGGTATTCCCGAAGAGTCCTATTCCAATATGTAGTTTCTATATTTGTTCCCTAAGAATTTTTTTTAGAGACGTGTTTAACATGACCAAAGTGGAAAGATCCTAAAACAAAAACAGAAAGAGTGATGGGACCCCCGCCTAAACTACCGAAAAAGTTCTAGGGAAAGTCCTACATGCTGTGTTTCTATAATCTTTCTCAAATAAGGTGAGGAAGCTTGTATAGACCTGCATATTTGCATTGGGGCACCACTGCTACAGAGAATGGTATTTTATATTGATAGCATAATTTGACAGTAGATCATTATTATCATCTCCTTATTAAAAGATCAGAATTCAGAGCACAATTGTCATGCTTGCCAATTTGACCATGGAGCCATTAGCAATACTGACAGTCCAATTACAGTTGTGCTTATTTCTTCACTGATTAGAACCATGGTAATTTCAGAGGATATGAAAGTACTGAAGTACCTGTAAATTGAGCGGGGCTGGGAAGAGTGTCCCAGATTCAGGAGCAGGGTCCTGGGAGGTCCATTTAAGGCGATATGACTGGGACAGTCAATGGCTTACAGGCCACATCTGTCCAAAGAAACACAATGTGTGACACATATACAGTAAAAAGCTCTAACTAGAACTATTACACCAGTGAATTCCTTTTCTCTATTCTGCTTTAGGAAGAAAGCAGCAAAGCACAATGAAATAAACCAATATCTGGTCAGTTCAGATTCAGAGTTCAATATACTACAGCTTATTACCTCAACAACAATTCATACTGACCCCATGGCATGGCAAAGTTATCAATCATAAAAGAAATATTAAATTATCTTTACTATACCTACTTAGCAAGGCTGTAAAGTGGACTAATATATTTTGCAAAGATTTTTTTTTTTTTAGCTACTTAGGTCGAAACAAAACAGGTTTTTCTATTTAACCCTTCAGTTATCCAGAAAAATTCTGTTCATGAGACATTAACACAGTTTCCCTAATCATACAGATGATTGCCAAAATGGGTCGTGTTGGGATTTTAATTACCAGCTGGTATAATATATAGTAAGAAATGTAAAGAACATGTCCAAAATGCACTCACCTTGAAACTTTCATTATGATGCCTCTAAGTCACATTTGGATACTGAAGAGAATGTCAAATATCCAACTCCTACATCAGTGCTGCTCATGTCAGGGGAAGAGACATCATTAGAGGAAGAGGTAACCCTAGTCCCCCATGAACCCTTGCAGAGAGAATATAATTAATCACTCCCAACTGCCCCAACTTTGCATTTGTAGTTTCTGACTTAAGTGGAATATGCCTACCATTTATCTTCATTACTGGCCAGCAACATTAATAAAAATCAGCTTAAGATCTGAGCATAGAATCACTTCCTATAGATTCCAATTTAATTTAGGAATGCCTAAATTGAGGGAAACATCTTTCTCTGTCTTTGAAAAATGAGTTGGTTTTTCTGTGATACCCAGCTACAGCAATAAACAAAGATGATGCAGATGTGAAGACCCACAGCCAGTTCTTCCATTGATTACCTCCAGACATTAATTTTCAGTCTAATTGCTTTGGTTGGCACTTTCACCTCAGTGGTACTTACATATGCCTACAGATCTGTTTGATCACAACTCTTGGGTTTTGAATTATTTAATACTCAATCAGTTTTAGAAATGTTGTCCTTCATACTCTATCCAGAAGTTCTGCAAAGGAATAAATATGATGTGATATTTAATAAAATGGATTTTTTAACCACAGATCACCTTAATAGTTTACCAGCTTTCTAATCCTGAATTATTTTCTTTGTTCATGGAACAAATGCTTTAGTAAAATCAGAATCACAAAACGCTTCCACATTCCATCTGGGTTGAAAGAGCATTAGAGCACATTATACATAAAAGATGATACAAATGTATTTGTCTCATGAAAATTATGTCTTTGCAAAAATGTCATTCTTTCTATTTAGCTGCAATCTTATGATTTTTAAAATTCTTAACTGTTATGTCATACACTTTAAAAACAGTCCATACCAGTTTTGTTTTGCTTTGATTTGCTTATTAATAAATGCTCTATTTCCTCTCGTACTGAATACATAACACTGGTTAGCTCCTTCAGCATTGTGGAAGCATGGGCCTCAGGCTGCCTAATCTTTGCACTTTAGATATATTAAACAACATTACCATCCGAACTGTGCAGATGGGATCTCCTCAGTTTCCCTGTTCTTCCTCCACAACTACTTAATGTTGTTTTAGTGGTAACATTAAATGTTAGTTTCATGATACTTAATTGTGACATGACATTATATTCATTCATTGTTTTCCAAAAAGGAAAGCTGAGGAAAGCACATGATATTAGTTGCTAGGGCCTTTCTTATGAATCCATTTGAAATAACCTTTCCCTCTTTTCTAATATTTTGCTTATTTTAATTGAGGTATCAACTGTCTTATCATATATTAACATTTCTAGCTAAAATTATGCTGGCTTTCAAAATAAATTACAACTCTTACATGTATATATATATCTACTACACATAAACATACATATATAACTCTAACATCTGTAAATACATATATGCACACACGCACAGTAAGCCAGATCTAACAAAAGTTTAGATATGCTGAGAAAACCACAAATTTTTAGATCTCTAAGTGACCATTGTTTACAAAATAGGATCAGTTCTCACATTTATCAAGGCCAATGCAATATTACTAAAGCGATTGCTTCATAGAGAAATTAAATGAAGGATTATCTAAAAAACTTACTGAAGATTTTCAGATAAACAATTGTCTTTTTTTTTGCCTGTTGATACTACTTCAGCCTGTGTTATCTAAATAATTTTTTAAACTCTTCACTCTCCCGTTCCTTGCAGACAGCCTCATATATTAATCAGTCTGCTTTGATGGTCCTTTGAGAATGGTATCTTAATGTGTATTTAAGTGCAATAAATAAACTTGACATTTATAGGAATAAAGGAAATGGATATAAATTAAGCTGGAAAATGTAGTCTGAAGTTGAGCAGCCACATGCCTAACTAAAACACAAGGGAAGTTTCTTGAAACAGGAGAAATAGTACTTAAAGACACCTACTGTGTACCCAAATCCACTGCTATGGTCACCCAATCTGTCTTGGGCACCCTTCTTCCCACAGAGACCACGTCATTCTTGCCTCAAGTAAGAAAAATGAACATCCCATCCAGTAAATTGAAACCAGCTAAATGTCCAGAATCTCTGAGTTATATGTTGTGTATTCTGATAGGCTCAGAAGTGGCTCCTGGATGTCCAATGACATATAAAAAGATCACTTTTCTACCTTCCCAGTTAAGAATGGTACAGTAGGATCAGAAGAGTCTAATACAATTTTTGTTTGTTTGTTTGGAAAATGGAAGATGGGGAAAGACACAGACACCATTGATCCATAGCAACAGCGAAATTCTGTAGGTCATTGCTTCTATGGTTCCCATATTCGCCTTTTCATTTCTGACTAAGATTTTGGGGAAATTGCTTTGCAAAAGAAGGACACCACAAGCCTGAGTGGCAAAGGCTTTAGGGGTTAATGTACTGACCCCTAAAACAGTACCTAGGTCTCCTAGCTGGATCTCTAAGGGAGCAGGCTGTGAAAGGTTTGTGGCCCCAGGAAGGCATACGTTTAATGCCAACTTGCCTCCAATAGGCAGACTTTTAGTTAAATGCTCCCTGTTCCATTTGGGAATCACCATGGTCAAAGATCTCTGCCTTTCTTCTGGATGCACAGATGCTTAGTTGTTTATTGGTTGCTGCTCTTGACCACCCCTTTCCCTCAATCACTGTTTGCCACCTTGAGGCTATTTGAAACAATAGGCATTGGTGAGGAGGCAACTCTTCATCTGTTTTTGCCACTGCCTGATTTACATTTGGGAATACTTAAACCAAGCCTCTGGGGAAAGGCTCTGCAGAGCCATCCTATCTGTTTGGGGAACAGAGCAGTTGCTTTTTTCCAATCCCACCCTGCCCTGCCCCAAAGTCCCGGGCCCTCAGCAGATTCATAGAGAACTTCCCTTGGCAGAACTTTTTATTTTTCTTTCCTTCTCTGCTTGTGACATGTAAAGTGGTTAATTTTTGCTTGAATGCTCTCCTTTTAGTACCTTGTCACACGGCATAGGCAGTGAGCAACAATGACATTGCCTAACTATGTCTCGTAGAGCCACAGTCTTCCTATGTAAACCGTCTGTCTTCCAAGTATCATGGGTAACAGTTTTACCAAATTTTTGTAGCGGCATGACGTAAGTCATCATCTTTCTGATCTTACCAATACAGCATTGCCACACAGTTTCAGTTACCCTTTGGGTAGCACCAAACGCCCTGGAGGTCATCCAGGGAACGTGACCTCTGGTTGACCTGCGAGCTGGACTGGGGCAAAGAGAGGCTCCTCCCTCCCCTCCCCTCCCCTCCCCTGCCCTGCCCTCCCCTCCCCTTCCCTCCCCTCCCCTCCCCTCCCCTTCCCTCGGAATGTTCCTTCAGGCCACCCTGAGCGGAACTGCTTCAAGAGTGCAGCCTTGAGAGAAGAACCTATTGCTGAGATTGTCTGCTCTGTGCCCGGGACTGAGCCACGTTAGGGACTCTAGAAACTCTCACAATTCTGGCAGGCGCGGGCGCAAATCCACTCCTCTTGGCAGCGCACGACAAGCGGTAAGTTCCTTGCTTATTAAACTTGCCACCCCACTGTCCGATGTGGCTGCCTCTTTCTTCCTTCTCTCCCTGCCCTGCGGGCGGTTTTGACTTCCATGCGGAGAACTTGGGAGGTTGTTGAACAACGGTGAGTCAGCCAGGAGGCAGAGGAAATGGGCTTTAAGAAGGAGGCGTCCCGGGGCAATCCCCAGTTGACCATCAGACCTTGCGTGTATGGCGGGGCTTGTAGGTCAGATGCTTGTGGATCCCGCGAGAGTTGGGGCACCGCGAAAAGGCGGGCTGCTACAGGGGGCTTGTTGGAGGGACTGGGCGGAGCCCGGGGGGGTGTCGAGGCGGAGCGGGGAAGCGCAGGTGGCCGGGTGGGCTGGCCTTTCCTGTAGGCGCTTAGGCCGGCCGGCCATCCGGGCGCAGCTGGAGACCAAGCCTGACTTGGAAAGTTGGGAGAAGAGGATAGGTGGGGGTTCACTACTCTGCCAGCTTCCGGTCTGGCAGACAAGGTGGAAGAGTGGGTTAACAGTCTGGCGCCCTTAGCGTGCTGTTTTTGCCACCCATCAAGGTCCCAAATGCTTATGACAAGACCTGATTGTGACAAAACCCAATCAGGATGCTAAGAGGTGGAATCCCTGGAAATGTGGGGAGAATGATGGAAACGGTGTTGTAGTGATTGACCTTGAAACAGACGAAGCACCCTGTGTTGTCTGATCCCTAATACGAAGGAAAGCAACCATTACCCCAACCAGTGGAGGAGCCCCCAATTCAGGAATCATTCATGAGGAGAGAATATACTCCCACCGAGCTTATTGATACAGTTGCCAAGTTGCAGCAAAAAATCCCAGGGTTGTGCACCAACACTAGTATTAGAATACAGACCATGACGCTCTAACAGAGACCACGTCTCTCAAATGAGATGGGATGTAATCTCATCTAAACAGTTCAGGGACAGGAGGGTGTAAACGCAGGTAGGTAGCTCTGCTCCTGAACATCACCCCAGAATTCATCCCTGCATCTGGCCTCCATTTCTCTATCAGCCAGGAGAAGGGGGAAAGGAAAGAGCAGCTTTGCGGTGAAAGTGTGATCTGAGAGTTGCCCATGTTGATTTGTACTGGTCCAAACCCCATCACTGCTGCAAAGGAATTGTAGTCCTTGGCTGAATCGCTATGACTGTGTGCTTCTGTGGGGGAGGAGATCCATTTCTGAAAGGAAGAGGGGGAGAATGGATATGGGGGAAGAATTAACAGATGGCTAATCAATTTATAAAGACTATAAAAAACTGACTATTGATTCTTGATTTTTCTAATTTTTATGTTCTGAATTTAATATACCTCTGTTAATAATTAAAAATGGATCCTAAGATAGTGAGCTCTATAATTGCTTGAGTGTTTTAAGGATGTATTTACATAGGAAATATTAATTTCACTTCCTTGCTATTTTCAAGTCGTTTTCCAAGGAATGACAGGTGGAATGATAAGGAAAGAAATATAAGGTAAATTTTTATTCTCTATCTTTATAGATAAAAAGCTACTATAAGTTTTCATTATTATATATAGTATATATTTAGGATATATACTATTCCCCTCATAATGATTTAAAAGATTAAAAAAATTAAGAATATCAGCAAATGATACTGGAACACTTAGATATACATGCAAAAAATGAACTTTTTTGCATTATGAACACAAATTAACTAAAAATGGATCATGAACCTAAATGTAAGAGCTAAAACTATAAATCTATAAAGATTTTACAGACGCTTGGTACCACCAAAGAGGATACACAGATGGCAGATGAGCACATAAAGAGATGGTCAACATCATTAGCCATTAAGGAATCACAAATAAAAGCTACAATGAAATATCATCACATACTTATTAGATAGAATTGGTAAAGTTAAGAAGACTGACCATACCAAATGTTAGTGAGGGTGTTAGAGCAGTTGGAACTCACACTGTTAGTGGGAATATAAAATGTTACAATCATTTTGGAAAACAGTTTGCATTTTCTTATGAAGTTAATTATATGCCTATCATATGATTTAGCCATTCTACTCTTGGGTATTTACCTGAGATCAATTAAAATATGTATCCACACAAAGACTTGTACGTAAATGGTCGTAGCATCTTTATTTTTTAATAGCCCCAAGTAGGAAGCAATGCAACTGTCCATCAATAGATGAGTGGATAAAGAAATTGTGGCATATCCATACAATAGAACACTATTCAGCAATTAAAAAATCAACTAATAAAATTAATAAGTCATGGAGATGAAAAGTACAACACAGCAAATATAGTCAATACATTTGTAATAATGTTGTTTGGTGACAAATGGTGACTACACTTACCATGGTGAGCACCAAGTAATGTAAAGAATTGTTGAATCATGTTGTACACGTGAAAATAATATAACACTATATGTTAATTATACTTCAATAAAAATATTAGTGAAGAAGAAAATGAACTATTGATATATGTGGAAAAATGTGGATAAATTTCAAATTGATTATGGTAAGTGAAAGAAGCCATAACAAAAAGGAGTGACTGTTGTATTATTTCATCATTAGAAGTTATAGAAGATTCAAACAAATCTATGATGACAGAAAGAAAATCAGCAATAACGGAATGAGGAGGAGGAGGAGTGGGATGGGTAGGAAAAAGGGATTCCAAGGGGCATGAGAAAACTTTTGGGTGTGATAGATATACTAATAATTATGATTTTACTGATGGCTTCATGGATGTACACAGAGAGTAAAGTTTCAATAAAATTTAAAAATTAGAAATAAAGGGGCGCCTGTGTGGTGCAGTCATTGAGTGTCTGCCTTCGGCTCAGGGCGTGATCCTGGCGTTCTGGGATCGAGCCCCACATCAGGCTTCTCTGCTAGGAGCCTGCGTCTTCCTCTCCCACTCCCCCTGCTTGTGTTCCCTCTCTTGCTGGCTGTCTGTCTTTGTCAAATAAATAAAATCTTTAAAAAAATTAGAAATAAAAATTTAAAATTTGAGTTCTTTTTTTTATAACATAAGCAGAGGACCTATGTCTGCCAATTTAAATATTAAATTTTAATGAAATTATAATGAATAGTTTTCCATTTTTAATTCTTTGTTATAAATTGACCATTTGTTATAACATATTTTGCCCAAAAATTGGTATGCAAGGACTCTTAAAAAGTCATTTAAGGGGCATGTGGATGGCTCCGTCAGTTAAGCATTTGCCTTTGGCTCAGGTCATGATCCTAGGGTCCTGGAATTGAGCCGGGCAACAGACTTGTGGCTCAGAGAGGATTCTGCTTATCCCTCTTCCTCTGCCCCTCCTCCCTCCCTCTCTCATGCTCTGTCTCTCAAATAAATAAATAAAATCTTAAAAAAAAAGTAAAAAGTCATTTGAAACTACAAAAAAGTTCATGTTATCACTATAAGATAATTGCTAACTCAAATGAAAGTTTATTCAAAGCTGCCAAGGTCAGTTTAAAATAACAAAATCTAATTTTGTTCTCCTTTTACAAATATTGCTGGATATACAAATATAACAAATAATATTCTCCCATTAGATTTGATGCCATTCTAAATTCTACATTAAGTCTTTACATTTCTTCACATTTGAGATTAAATCTTTCTAATACTTAACAAGGCTATCCGGCACAGATTTAACTATTTCGATTTTGCCTATTAACTATATATAAGTTTTACTGGTTCTTGCTCCTTAGAAATATTTGTTGAAAACTTCCCTTTTAACGAATGGGTTTAACAATTCAAGATACATTTTTAGTAATGTAAACTATAGCCCTTCCTTCTCTCCTTCCTTTTCCCCTTCCTTTTTCCCCTACCTCCCTGCTTACTTCTTGCTCTTTGCTATACCCCTCCCTCCCTCCTCCTTCTTTCCTACTTTCCTCCCTTCCTCCCTCTCTTTCTCTCTGTCTTTCTTTCTTCTATTAAAACATATTTATTGGGGTGCCTGGGTGGCTCTGTCTGTTGAGCGTCCCAACGTGAGCTGAATTAAAGAGTTGTACACTCAACCAACTGAGCCGCCCTTAAAATAAACAAATAAATCTTTAAAAAAATAAAAACAAAGACTTATTTATTAAGCACTTATGATTCTGTGTTCTGAAGGAGAATGCTAAGGACTTGTTGTTTTAGATATTTATTTTCTTGTTAGTGAGAAAGGTGATGACACATACCTGCAGGTGGAAGTTAGTGGAGAATGGAGGAGAATGGAGGATGGAAGGAGGATGGATGGAAGATGGATGGGGGAGAATGGAGGGTGGATGGAGGAGAATGGAGGATGGATGGAGGATGGATGGAGGATGGATGGAGGATGGATGGCATGGGTTGTGGGTACCGCAGATGCTGGAGCAGACAGTGGACCCAGACACTACAGCAGTCATTGAAGGTTTTATGGTCCTTTAATGCAGAATGTAGTTCATCATTCCAGGCTAAACAGTGTTATATTTACAGTAATCACGTACAATGATTTTATTGAATTAAAAAAAATAACAATTTTAGTAGGTTCCTGTCTCCGTAAAATCTTGTTGGTTGTAAAAAGTCATAATTTGATTTCTTGTAATATCCATTAGAATGAAAATTAGGTTTGCAGAGGCCTTTTTCCTAGAGTAACCATATGTCCTGGTTTCTGTTGGACTGTCCTAGTTTGACCTGCATTCATTTCTTTCAGTAATCATTAAATATCGTGTCACCTTGGAAAAATTATTTAACCTCTCTGAGTCTTAGTTTCCCCATATGTGCAGGGCTGCTCTGAGAGTAAATCAGATAATGGATGCACCATTATGCCTGGCCCATACCAAAGGCCAGATGAAGGTGTTACTCCTGCCATCATTAATTACTTTGAGTCAGGTGGTTGCCATTTGGTACAATTGAACTCCATTTTATACAGTAAATAAACAATTTTTTAAAAGATTTATGTATTTATTTTAGAGGGAGAGGGAGAGAGAGCACGTGAGTGTGTAAGTGGGGAGAGGAACGGGGTGGGGATCTTGAAGTGACTCCCCGCTGAGTGTGGAGCCTGACGTGGGGCTTGATCCCTGAACCTTGAGATCATGACCTGAGCTGAAATCAAGAGCCACCTGCTTAACCAACTGCACCACCCAGACACCCTCAGTAAATAAGTAATTTATGCAAATTTAATTTTAGTTGTTAGATCAACTGTTTAGTGTCTTTACCACTTAGTAGTCTTCATTATTACTAATTAAGTTATTTTCAGTGATTGATTAACTGACAAGGCTGATCTTTTAGATACAGATAATGAATGATAAGGATTGTATAATCTTTCTAGATTTCTTGCTTTCTAGAAGGCTCATTTGGAAGCTGAGACTGCAGTGTCAGCTCCCCAGAGACAGACTGCAGACTCTTGGCAATTTAACTTCGCTTCTGTTATTTAAAGTGTTGATTTTATACATAGGATAGCCATACATTTAGATCTTCCAGAACTAATCTTAGTTTCCAGTGTTTGGTCCCATTGTGCCCCCTGAAGCACACTCAAATTTGTGATATTGTATTATGCTTTCTGGTTTTGAACATGAAATCATTGTGTTGATACTACTCTGCTTTTGTGGCTTCTTCATTGCTTCATGTTATGACCTGGAGTCAGGGGCTCAACGCTGATATACTCTTTGCCTTGAGTCTTGACTTGATTTCCTGTCTCAGTTTCTCCATTCAGCTTGCTTTCAGTATTAGCAAGTTCATACCTGTTTTTTGAATAGTTTTTCCCTTTTCAACTGTGAAGATTTGAAAAATATACCAAAATATCCCAGAGAAACCTTATGAACCTGCATAGAAACATACTAGAAGGTATCTAACATTGCTCAAAATAGCTATTTAAATGTCCATGATGGAGTTAATTATTTTGCGAAACTAGAAATTTAATTTCTTGCAGCAACCCAAGCAGATTTTTAAGCCAGCAGTCTCATTAAAAGCGGGTCAACCCCTACTCTTCCTGAAGTTCATCCATCATTCAATAAAAACAGTATACTTACATCTTCCATCATAGGGGTTAGAAATCAGATCTGGCAATTTTTGGAAATAGCGGATTAATGTTTTTAATGATCTAAAATTACCTACCATTTAGTTCTTAACATCTGTGGCTGCCTGAGAAACAACTAAATCAGCCTCTGAGTTTTCTTTTCATTGGCATTAGTGTTTGATTATTATACACATTACAATTGATTAGATGTACCATGTGGCAATATAAACCATCATTTGCACCTGCATCTAATATGACATTTCATTTATCATTGCTATTTAATGACTATCCCATCTATGCTCTGCATTGAACTTGGAACTGGGAATGAAAAGACACTAAGAATAAGACGTTGTTCCTAAATTCAAGGAACTCACATTCCGGATGATAACTACTTCACTTGACCCATTTGAAGAAGCATTCATGCTCTTCAGTGGGAATAGCCATTATTTGGATTCACGTAACTCCAAAAGAATAATTATTTCATGTACTATTTCATTATTCATTTTTAACTGGTTGCCTTGGCAATGTGAACAAATAATCTAAGACAGTTGAAAACAATGAAAGAGTTTTATTTTGGTCCATTCTTTTTTCCACTATTCAGGTATAGTCTGACTGCTAACAAAAAGAAGTTATTGAGGCAGTTCAGGTAAGAAATGATAATTGAGTGAAGCAGAGTGGCAGCAAGGAAAATGGAGAACAGACAAGTTTAGAATAAATGCTGGAAGAAGAGATGTTGACATCTGCTGATGGATAAGATATGGGCCAAGGAAAAATTAATTTTGAGATGTTCATTAGATAGTCAAGTGAAATGTTAAAGAAGTAGTTGAATATATGTCTTGGCTTCAAGGGAGAGGTGAGGTCTGGGAATGGATAGGTAATCAGGCTCTTGTTGAGACACTTTTACTTGGTAAGACTAATGTCCATGCTAAACTTAAGATGAGTTTGTTTTCAAATGAAGGACGTAGGTCAAGCACTGTGTTCAGGTCGGTACTTTGATTTGGAGCATGAACCTTAGAGTCAGACTGTTTGTGAGGCCTAGTTTTGCTTTGTATTTCCTGTGCTTCAAAACTTAATCCCTCTGAGTCTCCATATCCTCATCTGATGCTAAAATATTATCATATTTTGAGGTTTAAATGGAATAATGCATACAAGCATTATTTTAGGTATATAGTAATCACTCAATAAAGAAGATAACAGTATACTAAAGTGAAAGTAGGTCTTAAAAAGAGCAAGGAACACAAACACTTAAAAATAGTGGTTAAAATAAAGGGTTTGTTTTGCATTAAAAAATGGTAGGAAATATTGTGCAAGACAACACACACACACACACACACACACACACACACACAGACACTCATGTTCCTGAGTACCCTTCACCCTTTTAAGTTGTCTTTGAGTTATTTTATAGCTGTGTAAATTATAGAAAAATTCGTAATACAAAATGATTCTTGTTCATAAAAATGCCAATGAATTGTGCCCAAAGAAGATGCATTCTACTGGTAAATTCACTTTAGCATTTATAATTGCCTTTATATGTGTATCCTTTGAATTCTTCTTTGAACTGACTGCAACATCTTACTAGTTCCCTCATTCATTGGTTAAATAACATCTTGAATATGTGTTCATTTTATATTTGCCTGAAAGTTATGCCTTTGTCTTAAGCTATCCTTTAACAAAATAGAGAGTAATTCTCATCTATCACCTTTCAATTTGATGAAGAAAAATTATAAGTAATATGGATATAAAAAGAGAAATTACAAAAATATTTAATTAGAAGGACTGTAGGTACATGCTTTGATAAATATTATTGGACGCGGACCATATTTCCCATCTGATAAAACATTATTTAAAACTTCAAGTGCTTTAAGCGATGTTTCCTAAATGTGTTCTGTGAAACATGGATATATTAAGAAATGTCTATAGATGTTCTAGAAAAAACAATGAAAGAATCCCAACTTCAAATTAGTTTATGAAGGGACTAGATAAATTTAAGTTAAGCAGATTCCATTACTACTGATCTTCTAGAGTCTTCACTAAGTTAAATGTGCAGTAAGCGTCCAAGAGCGATAATGTACCCCATATCTCAACCTTGTAAGGATGTAGACCCTTCCCTTCATATCTATTGATACTGACATTTCTCAAGATACGTATTTAAACAAACTCACTTATTTAAAACCTGATTTAGGGGCACTTGGGTGGCTCAGTCGGCTAAGCTCCCAACTCTTGGTTTTGGTTCAAGTCATGATCTCAGGGTCTTGGGATGGACCCCTGGGAAGGGCTCTGCATTCAGCTCATGTATCTTAAAAAAAAGACCTGATTTATAGGCAGGCCTGTGAAATTTCTAGTAAAGAAATGATGGGCAATCTAATTGCAGAAGAGGGGGCGGAGTGGAATTGTTCTATCAGTCATCTGGTTTCCAAGGACCTCTTTCATCTGCCCTGGGAGGATCAGGTTCCTCTCAGTGGAACTCTCCTGGAGCACAGCAGTGGCTGGGAACTGGCTGTTTGAACTTTTCTGTTTATGGGGTCACCTGGGTGCCGCTGCGAATCTGTCCACAGTGGCAAAAGGCAGAAATAACACCGCAGACCTTATAAAACATGCAGTTAAAAGACATCATGCTCCTATTTCAAACATAGCCTTTGTGCCTAAATTCCAATTGTTCTAACACAGAGATTAGTTGCATTGTTTACTTAATACTTAAAGCCCAAATGCCTCAGGTAATTTAGAAAACAGTACAATGACCAAAGAAAGTGGGAAAGTGGTATTTGAGTTGGGGACTTAGGCCCTAAAATGAAATCCTAAAACACACGAGAATTTAAAAAAAAAAAAAATCCCATTTTGCAAGGAATCCTATAATTCTCCCACATGGTACCACTGTACTTTTGGAGATCTTTATTTAAATCATTAATTTGATGAATCTAAAATGTTTAGTGTTCTGTTTTTTAAATGATTAAGAAATGCTTTTATTAAGATATAAAAACAAAATATATATATATACATCATTATGTATAAGAATAAAAGAAATAGACATGATTTCCTCATGAATGCAACGTTCAAATGAGATATCCATGAGCTGAACGTTAGCTGGAGATGCTGTAGAATGTATAAGAAAAACGTAGGAGTCATTCTTTTCACATAAAGCAGCATCAAGTCTGACTGAAGATTTAATAATTTAGGTAACTCCCCCAAAACAACAGTTGGAAAACTGTATAACAGTGAATATAAGCAAATGAGGAGTTATGTGAATATTATAACTACATGTGAGAAAAGAATCTGTGTCGGTTGGAAGAGAAAAAATGAGAATGATGAGTTTTAAAAGAGGAAAATTCCAGAGATATCAGACCAGGCAGGTGACTTAACAAGTGTGTGGTATAGGACAAGGGTAGTAGAGAAAAAGAAATAAAAGATAAAGTTTTCTAAAGGTTCATGCTGAGGAGTGATAACAAATAATTCAAAATAGGTGCGCCTGGGTGGCTCAGTCCTTGGGCGTCTGCCTTGGGCTCAGGGCGTGATCCCAGTGTTCTGGGATGGAGCCCCACATCAGGCTCCTCTGCTGGGAGCCTGCTTCTTCCTCTTCCACTCCCACTCCCCCTGCTTGTGTTCCCTCTCTCGCTGGCTGTCTCTCTCTCTGTCAAATAAATAAATAAAATCTTAAAAAAAACCCAAATAATTCAAAATAATGCATAGTGCAGTCAGATAAGAAATTTTGAAGAATTTTGACGTATATTCACGTTCTCCTGATAAGCCACTAAACGTTATGAGTCTTTTGGTGTGTTCTATCAGTTTTAAAAGGAATAACATTGATTATTTTTAGATATTTTTGATATATGTTACAACCTCACTAATTCAGATAAATTGGGGGAGACTGGAATCTGTATAATTAGATTTATGGATTGTGAAATATTTATAAAAAGTCAGTTTTGTTTCTTTTCTGTATTTATTGTAACAATAACCACACGATGAATCTTGTTAAGCTTCCTGAGACAATTACTATACTTTCGAAGAGTGATTTGTAGTTAGAATTCTTTTTTCCTGAATGGTGCTTTCCTAAGGAAAAGGTGCTTTAATTGATCAATTCCTTTTAAGTGTTTTTAATTGTCATGTGCACATCTTGCTTTACTGTTAATCGTCTAAGCAAATCTTTTTCTTTTTATGAGGAGTCAAAGTGAATTTCATTCTAGCTGTACTGGCTGTGTCCTGTTGGCTTCTCTGAGGTATCTGCTAGGGACCCTCATCCGGGTCTGTGCCAGTGGAAGCTGGCTGTTATGGCCTGAAGCAGCAGGTGCTCCTGCTTTCTGGCTTCAGGTGGGTTTAGCCAATAGGAACTCTGAAAGGTGGCAGCAGGCTATGTTCAGCAAGAAGTTTATTCCCAGCTTTCTCATGACCCCACATTAAGGGCATCTCTACACTGAAGGCCACCGTTTCTCTTGGCACGTCCTTCCCCTCTTGGGTTCCGGGACAGATCGCCCCCTTTTCATCTTCAGGCCTGGGAAGTAATGGCTTTCTGCTATTCCTAGTTCAGGGTTCTGGGCCATCTTTTGTTGGTTTCTTATAAGGGTAATTATACTGCTGTAAAAACTTAAAAAGCAAAGCAGAACAAAACCACCTCAATGGCCCTATTTGAGTATGCCAACTGTTTTCTGTTAGGATTCTGACAGATAAAATAGCTTTGGTTCAAACAATTCATGAATTAATAAAAATAATAAATGGAGTCCAAAATATAATATTTTGTCAAATATATGAACGGATTTCAAATGTGTTTAATAAGGTGTTTTATGAAGAATCAATTTATCTAATTACTTATTAAGACAATTAAATGCCTACTACGTACAAGGCATTGTCATATGATAGGAGTTAAAGAGTTTAAGATTCCTTAATATTTGTTATATTGTATTATTAATAATAATCATTAATGTTAATATACTAATCATGTCAATATTAACAATATAAATATGCTAATCATATTTATATTAACATTAATAATGTGAGTTTGGCATATTGAGAATATGCCATATTGAGAATATGTCAAATTCATGTTATTAATGTCAATATGAATATGATTAGTTTATATTATTAATATGCTTAATATATTCATATTTTATTGTTTTAAGACAGATATCAATTAATACTTTGGATGTTTTCAGTAGCAAAAGGCACATAAAGAACATTTACTATGTGCAGAGTATTGGACTTACAGTTAAAGCATCATTTCAGATTTTTTTTCATGTCTGAAAGAAAAGTGTACTAAACTTCTGGTTCATTGTTTTAGACCATTTTATGTTTATTATACTTCATAAAATGTGGGATTCACAATCTGTATGGTTGTATAGTGTTACTTGCAGAAAGAAATACTGATTATGTAGTCTAGAAGAGTATACAAAAGGAGACAAACACAAAGTTAAAAATAACTAATAAAAAAGATCTATGAAATTATAGATTACTCAGGGGATTAGCTTAACCTTGTTCAAACATTTGAGAGAAGTTTGGGTCCTTTTGTGTGGGTAGATTTAACCTGTCCAGGCATTAGAATAGCATGTTAATTATAGCTTCAGTGAGTTAAATTGCGAGAATTATTTGGATGTATATTAAACTCCTTGCACACTTGATCATCATCATATTTCTTCTAATTGAAAGTGACAAATATAAACACCTTGTTTAGTAATTTCTCATTGCAGAAGTATGCAAACTAGAATCCAATGTTTTCAAACTTTTACTCCAAATGACATTTTTTTCTCTCTCTTCCTTTGAAAACTTCTGAGGAAAAAGAGGTAAAAATGAGGATTAAACCAGGTATCTGTTTTTAAAAATTTCCAAATGATCTCTGACATCAGTACAAACCCAGTTCAATCTTTTATATAAACAGTATGGATCATTGGCTTCAATGGACATTGGTTACACTGACTATATTGGTTGTCTGACTGTCATCTATACTGACAGAAAGAAAAATAGCTTCATGATTAGTTGCAAGTTAGGTATTAAGTTAATTTACTGCAGACTTTCAGTGTCCTGATTATTTTGTTCCCAGGATTTAGCTCTACTTTGGGATGGTACAAAACATAATGGAGTGGTCATAGGTTCCCCAAATATCTATTAAGGGTGTAGTGAGATTTTTATTTCCTTCATGTAATTAGAATTAGAATTTATTTCCTTCATAGAATTAGAAGATACAATGGCATTGAAACAGAGAGCTGATGGACACTTGGACCTTATGACCGAAATATTACAGATCATCACATGTCCGCCCTACTTTGGGGCAGATGAGAGAGGGAAGAGGAAAGGGCATGTGGATTCTCAGATCAAGATTGTCAATCAGTATTTCCTCGGTTTGATAAGAAATGGTTGGCAGGTGATAGGTGGACCATCGGAACTGTCCTGCATTCACATGTCTTTTCACCATTGAACTAAATATAGGCGCCTGTTCTTCAGGAACTCTGAACATGAAAGGTAACAGGCCTCATTCTCCACACACAAAGATTTAGTATTACCAACATCATGACAATAAGGGCAGCAGCAGGAAACAAATGCAATTAGCAAAGGAAGCATGGGTAAAACATTTAAACCCATAGCTTTTATGCATTAGTTCAATGATTCATTTCAAATTTAGCTTTTCAATTCATCTGTCTCCAGGTGTCCTCTCTTTCATATCTAGATCTAATTTTTTTTTTCATTGAATTATGTGTTACTGGAACATCTGAGAAAATAAAATTTCACCCTCTCAAATTGTTTGCAGCTTCAAAGAGCATAATGCAGTGTTATTTTTATACAGAAAGTCCTGTCTTTTACCTTCAAGAGCAGTCCTCAGGTTTTTAACATGTTATTACTATTTTGGGTCTTACATAAAACCTATCATTTTTTTAGGGCCTTGCAATGTGTTGCCACATTAATTCTTATAATCGTATTTTGAGATCACTATCCCTATTATTACTTAATGGAAAGAACATAATGCTTGTGATTTCCTTGAGTATTAATGCTCAGTAAACAACCAAATCCTATGGGGTCTGATGATCGTTATTTATTGCAATACCCACGTTCTCCCATTCTATTATTCTGCCAACTAGAACATGGTAGCTTTTCTTAGATAGGTTAGATAACAGTAAAGTTAAATATTTTCCAAGATACTGTTTTGTATACCTACTCTGGAAGACAGTAAAATACAAAAAAAATTTGCCTATAATTATTAATTATTTCATATAAACTACTAATATCAAATTACTGTCTTGTATTCCATTTTCTTGAAATTCATGAAGTGATAGCTTCTCTCTCCTGCTTTATTAGTTTTAAAGCTTCATGATATCATGGGAGTCCTCACAGCTTCTCCAGAGATCACTATATTATATAACGAATATTGTCAAAATTTGTATCACAATAATTGAAAAAAAAATCTCTGTAAAATCTCTTTCATGTTTTAGAAGTGATGAAGGGTGGCCACAGTATACCAAATGATCAAGTGCCTCAGTTTAGCTCCAGTATTTCTTCCTTTGTTTGTTTTCATACTATTTCCTAGGCTATTTACAAATTTTGGCATCACTTAACATCTCCTGTTGATAACCCCAGATCAGTCAGTGGTAGCACAAACAAGGAGATTTAAAGCCTCTTACAGAAGGGTAAAAGTAGTTCCATTAAAAAAAAAAAAAAAAAAGTGAATCTACTTGATATCAATTCTGCTCTTCCTACTTCCTTACTAATTTTTGAGAAAAAGAGAGAAAAAAGAGATACTTTGGGAATTTATCAAGAGTTGTGAAAATTGAATAACATTTGAAACATTGTTATTTTTCAATGAATGTCTTTTGAGAATAAATGGCACAGTTTCTTTCATAAGTGTTTCTTTCCATATAGTATCTATTGGGCTGTAAAAGTATTACAACACAGATTACTTATAAAAGTGTGTTGTCAATAACATTAAGATAACTTTTATATTAGCTTGTTTATTTGTTAACTCTAAAGTAGCAAGAAAGGGGTAGAGAAAAAAATCTGTACCAACCCAGACAGCATGGTACATCATATATGTCGGTATTACCATTTCTACTATAAATTTTTTTATACTAAAAATTTAGTACTGTCCTTTCCTATTTCAACGAAGCACATGCTTTAATGAATATGTGAAGAAAAAAACAATAGTAGGTGGTTAAATCCATATTTTCAGCTTATAATTTTATTTTGGAACATGCGAAAGAAAATAATCAGAGCTAGCAAATCAGAGCATCTCTAGGCATTGTGCTTTTTAAACAATACTCATAATTTCATTTGACTGCAGCCTTCTATGGGATAGGTATTATTCTTACTTCACAAGTGAGGCACGTGTCCAAAGTCATATGGAGGGTAAACAGCTTACCTGAGAAAATAGAGTAAGTATTAGAGAGTGATTCAAATCTGGCCTGTGTGATTCCAGAGACTGTGTTCTCTCTACTATTTAATCAAAGAAGCACAGTACTTTGATACACATTTATCTTAGCATTATTTCAGAACTGTGTCTCTATAAGACAACACTTCTTTCTCCAGTGTTACAAGAGAAGTAATACAGCCTATAATGAAGGAGGAGTAATTTAAAAAGCTAAATTTGGAAACTGGATATTCTGATTTGTTACTGGAAACAGGTTTTAGCCCATCAGCCATTAATATGACAAAAATGTACAAAAGGTGTTAAAGGCACCAATGGATTTAAACTGCAAAACTAAATTAAAATATTAGATATTTGAATGTTTGATTCATGGATTTAGTTTCCTATGTGTCTAGAGCTCTTCTCGATCTATGATATGATGCATGTATTTTATATGTTGTAGTTGTGAGAGCATTTCCCAAAGAATACATGCAATGGGAGGAATCCCAGGGGGTGGTGGGAAAAGGAAGGTAAGAGAGAATATTCCTTTTCAGATATTTTTGCCCCTATCGTTTTCGTTTTTGTAGCATTGTTTTAGTATAACACCTTCTACATATTAAATTTCTTCCAAAATATGTTTAAAAATCTGAATGCACTGTATGTCTCAGGATATTGTTTTGCTAAAATGGAAAATGAATAGGAATATTTAACAATAAGGCTTGACTTCGGATTTAATAGAGGCCATGTGCATAATTTTGTAAGAGTCATTTAAACCAGAGGATATACTTTAGAACTGATAGATTTTTAAAAAAAGATTGCATGAGATTGAAAAGGAAAATGTTTTCTAAAAATATTATTATCCCATCTGGATCTATAGGGAGTAAGGTGATTTAATTTTGGAATGCATTTTTAGAGACTAGGTAATAAGACATCAATTTCTTTTTTTAGAAGGCTTACTTTTTTGGTATGCCACATTTGTTTCCCCTTCTAAAATTTACTGGCATCTCCTTCTTGTCAAAAATTTATTGATTATTAATTTTTTTGTGTGTGAGAATATGATGAGGAGTAAAATCCAGTCTTTAATTGGTGATTTCAAATCTGGTTGTAAGGACAGGGCACTTGCAATCAAAATAAATAAGAATTCAAGGAAGCGGATCTTAAGAATCATAACATGGATGGTAACTACGTGACTTGAGGCTGCCCCTTCTCTCTTGGGCTGATAGTAGGCATTGATAATTAATCATGAGACTTTCATGCTGTGTATGGTCATGGAGAATAGTGAATCTTCCCTAGTACCGACCTCTAGGTTTGTGTTTCCTGCATTTTCATTCAAGATGGAACCTATTTGCCATTCCTATACTCTGGGGATGATACAACGATATGATAGGAATCCAGAGGATGGAGTGCTTAGAGAAATGTCTCCTGGATAAGTCAGTTTTGAGCTTGTACTTAAGAGTGTTAAATTAATAGAATAAAGGAGTAGGGCATTCTGGGTTAGAGAACAGATGGGAACAAAGAACCTCACTTGTGGTGTGTCATGGACTAGTGAGTGAACAAGTTAGATTGGCAGCATTACAAAGTGTTGCTAGACTAGAGGATGCCTAGCTAGGGAGATAGAATTTCACCCTGTGGCCATATACTCTCTCCTCAGAGAAAATTCCGTACAGGAGCTATATATTTGGGAGTCATTGATATGAAATAAGAATCAACAAGAATAGATGACATCATATGGGGATATGTGTAGAGTAAGAAAAGAGTACCAGCCCTTGAGGGAGAGGAGAGGAGCTTCTTAAGGAGATGTAAGAGATGCAACAAGGAGAATAACCAGTCACAAAATCTAGAGAGGGCTTCCAGAAAGAGGGAGTAGTCAAGAGAGTCAAGTGATGCTCAGAGTCCCTGAAGATAAGGACTGAGAATAGTTACTGAATTTCACTGTAAAGCAAGCAGAAAAATTTTGGTGGGAAAATGGACAGGGTAATTTTGTTGGACTAATGGTGATGGAGGTGGGGGCAAAGGACAGAGCCAGACTTTAGAAGGACATGAAAAGACGAACCATAGGCAATTCTGTTAGGGAAGAGGGATATAGAATGTTGGCTAGGAGACAGAGTTTTGCTTGTTTGCTTCCTTGCTGATAAACATGAGAGAAGCATTAGCATATATAAGTGATGATGGAAAGGAGCCAGCAGGGGAGAGGAGGTTGTAGACAGGGAGTAATGGATAATTGATAGGTCCCCGAGCAGGTGGGAGTCATTGGGATCTAGTACAAAAGTGCATATATAACTAGGAGTGGGAAGAACAAAGGCATAGTGTTGTACAAATTCTTACAGATGTGTAAAGGTCTTTACAGATTATGTAAAGATTTGCGACCTCCCAAATTTAGATCTCTTCCACATATCTCTCCCCTGAGATCTAGACCTGCATATCCAACTGTCTATGGGACATTTATACTTGACTATCACAAAAATATGTAAAATTCAAGATGGAAGCCATTCAGTTCTTGCTATTCTTCCTTTTCACAAACCAACTCCTCATAACTAAGCGAATGGCAGTGCCGTGCACTCAGTTGCTTGAGCTATAAATCTGCATTATATTTGATTCCTCGGTCTTCTTCACTAAAACCTGATGTAATCAATCGCTTGATTCTGTTTTTATTTCCTAACTATCTCTGTATTTTGTCCATTTTTTCCTCCTCTCTATTGCTAGTAACTTAGTTCAGTCCAACATCATCTCTTTCCTTGATTACTGCAATGACAATGATAGTCTTCCTGCTTCCAGTTTTACCCAGATCTTCCCTTCTCCAATCCATTTTCTGGTTCAAGAGTCCCTTCATGGGCTAGGGGATCTCAGCATCAGTAGGGAGAATGAATATCAAGTGGTTCATTGAAAATATGTTTAACTTGGAACATTTGATTGTATTGTTGAGTGATGGCTTCTCTTTGCTCCTAAAATGGTTGACAAGGTTTTTTACAACCTTTCCCACCTTTATTTCTCTTATCTCATCTCTCAAATCTTCAGTGACCCTCTAGGGAACATGTTTTACCATGTTCACCTGGCCAACCAAAATCATCTCTGGTAAAATCACCTTCTGTGTATTGCTACCCCAACCAATAGTCGGGTTTGGTGTCTCTCTTAGTGTCTTCGTCTTCACCCATCATTATGTGTGTTTATCACTTGCAAGATAGTTTCCTATTTATTTGTTTCCCCAGCGAATTCTATGAATTTGAGGACAGGAATTGTCATTCATTATTATATCACAGTGCCCAGTACACTGCCTGGTACATATGTGTCCCATAAATATGTGTTTAATTAAATTGATTCTGCCAATGGTGTGGAGGATATATTTTAAAAAGGAGTGGGAAAGAAACTGTACATAGGACTGTCAGACACCGTAATTGTTTTATATCCTTCTCTGTATCTTTCATATGCAAGTCTAATCAGAAGTATACCCAGAAAATCAAGTAACTGATGTTATTTTTTACTAGGTTTCCCCCCAGTGGTTCTTAAGTCTGACTGCAATAATCAGGTATAGTCCATCTATTTGAAAAATATAGCAATACATGAATTTTATCAAGTTGATAAAAGAATTAGTTGAGCATGAATTGACTCAAGAGTTGAGAACCATAGATACTTTACCATATAGTAAAGCTAAACATACTTATTTACAGTGTAACATAAATGATAAACTATATGTTTCTGATGTAAATTTCAAATTCCCTCTCACTAAGGAACCAAGGGTAACACTAGAACAGGTATGGATAAAGGAATACTTTTTTCTTCAAACTTTGGCCTTTCTCTGCAAATTCTGCTTATCCTTTCCTCTGCTACTCCATGTTCATCTTCCTCATGGGTCTGTGGTGGGAGCTCCCTTTCTTGATTTAGGACCATTTTCACTATTTACAGAAAATTCTTAGTCTTTGCTTATAAGGGCTCACTAAGTTCACTTTAAATACTGAATTTTAATCAATGGGGGCTTTTAAGGAGGTATCATCTCTCAATTATGCTCTGTAAATGTAGCCCTAATTACTTATTATCTTGAAATGGTTTCTTTTTCTGCTGGCATGATTTTCTAGCACTTTGGGTTTTGCTCCTGGGTCCTTGATTGCTCAGGGGAGAAAGGGTTTTATCTTACACATGTTTTTGCAGGAAGATTAATATTCTGAGAGGAGTCTGAGCTGAAAACAGTTTCCTCATGGTCAGAAATAAGGACTTCTTGCAATATCCTGTTGAGCTTCTTTAACTATCCCCTTTCTCTCCTCATTCCCTACCTAGCAAGTTGTAAATATCACTGTTTAATTTCAGTAGTGGGATGTTAATTACACAACCACAATCCTTGCCTGATCATTTACATTTGTGAATAACCTATATGGATATATGGGAGCAACAATGCATGAATAGGCACAATCGATTTTTAAAAAATGAAATGAATTTAGTTTATTGAAAAAAACGTTTTAATCAAGTATGTTGGAGACATGACAAATTTTTCTACATAATCTTGGATAAAATCTCTATAATAATGGCCATAAAGGATAAAGAGATTCCCACTCCCAATCCCCTGCTATCTTCTTGTCTTTTCCATGGCTGTACATGTTAGAAAAAAGGGCATGGATAAGAGAGTTAACATTTTTTGATTACCTTTTATGCACAAGAGAGCTATATGTATAAGTCATCTCATTTTTAACTTTTGCAAAAGTCCTATTACTTCTAGTATCCATATTTTACAGGAGAGATGAAAAAGAGGAGCTGAGATGTTGAGTAATATTCTTCAAAAGTGCATAATGATTATTTATTAAAGGTCTATTATATTAGCATGGTCAGCAAGCATAATTCCTGCCTTCCCAGGGAAAATAATTGAGCAGAAAAAAAAATAGCTATTTTCCAGGTTGGTATAGCAATGTGCAAAGAAGTTCAAAATATCAGTAAAAAATGGAGAAAAGAAACCAAACAAAGTAAAACAAGTCCAAAATAGGGTTTTAAATCCCCAAGAACTTAGAGAGATAGTATATTTGGAATAGCTGGGCGAGTCTGAGGCAGGAGATTTTGTTGTGGCTGCAGAACGCACTGAGCTTCCTGCTGCAGAGCTGGGTAACGGGTGTGACGATAGGTAGTAAGGCCATGGGAGGGGCGCCTGGGGCCTTGGTACGGAGTATTAGTGAGCTAGAATTTGAACTCTTCCACTATAGCACATTGCATTCATATATGAAATGATAGACATTTAAGGGAGGAACTCAGCACCATAGACATTAAAGTACTCGGAAAGCTTCCTGGAAACCTCTTTTCTACAAACTTAGCAACAAACCAGAGACAAAATTTTGAAGTAGGAAACATGGATCTTCAGTGTCCCATTCTGCTTTAGGTATCTCCTCAGTTTTCTTCCTTCCTCCTCTGTTTGCTTGACCAATTCATCGTCCAGGTGTTCCATTGGGCCAGCTATGATCTCTACAGAAATTAGAAATGTATTTACTCAACAGGCTATTCAACTTGCTTACTAAAACAAAACTGCATTTTCTTTTTTATCATTGTAAGAGATATATTCCAACTATGCAAGGAATGTGTTAGTGGGGCGGCCAGATGACATTTTCTGTGTAACCCCAATGCAATTCTTTCAAGAGTTCAGATGGAGGGGAGAGCAGTATGGCTACAGATTAAGAAAATAGGAGTGTTTGTGACACAGACCTTCAAATTACCCTCAAATTCTACTATTTAGGAGGAGATCTTATTTGCCTCTGCTTAAGCTAGAAACCTGGACTAACAGAGAAGTCCAGAGTTTGGGGCAGTGTTGAGAAATGACCTTGGCCTCAGAAGTAGTCCCAGGATAGATCCTGGCTCCTTCTTGTTCTATACTGTATATGTGTATTTGAATGCATTTGCCTAATTTTGGAAATGGGTATGAGGAAACTGGAAGAGATTAGATACAGGATCTAGATTTTCTCTTAGACAATTTGTTAAAATTTGACCCGGTTCGTAATTATAAGGTGACTTTAATGATTGGTTCTGTGCCTCATGTCAACTGTTGGTCATGTCAAAACAATTAACAACCCTTCTGGAGGTCCTGGGGAGAAGTGCTGATTAACTGGTCAAATCTACATTCCGTTTTTATATCAGTCCACTCACTGTTGGGAAGTGAATGTTTGGTTGATTACTGCTTACAAAATATCTATTTTTCAGGTGTAAGGAGGATTTGAATTTTTAGTAGTGGCCATTTGACACTCTTTCATGCTAAATTTTCACTAAAAGAGGTATTTCTGGCAAAGATATATATTTTAATCGTAATTTTGTGGCTGTCATTACTGGGCACAATGTATTGGAGTTGTCTTTCCTTTATCATGGTTTGTAACTAGGAACAAATTCACCTCATCACATATGGAAAGGGATTGTAATCATTTCAACATTTCCAGCAAAATATTCATAGGTGTTACTAAAAACATGGTTATGCGATCAAAAGCTCTAGGAAATGCTGGCTTTTATACAGATTTTTCTACTCTAAAACTTTCTAAAGCCTTTAATATGCTAATACAGGTTTTGGGTCTCTAAGAGGGAATTAGAAGATGCTGAGTTCTCCAGACCTTTTTGACTATAGAAATCCTTTTTAATAGAACATCTTATCAGACCACACTTTGGAGAGTGCTGGATTAAGCATCTGCCCGGCCAACTTCTAGTATTTAAGGCTTACCTGCCAGAGAGCTTGGCTGACACCTGCACAGTTTAGTTGCTTGGAAGGTATTACAAAATATTTTCTTGTCCAAAATGTTTCTTCTCTCTGAGAATACGTGAGATCCGGGTCTTTGGCGAAATGGTGAAATTGGCCATTTTTGCCTTTGGTATATTCCCATCACTCTTTGTAATGCTTTTCTGTATCATCATTAAGTTTCCTTGCTTTCCACAAGCTCGTCTCTTGACATCACATGTTCTGATTCTTGCTTTAGAATATCCAGAGTCATACCCACTGACACCTTTTCCTGGTGTGTCTTTCACTTGAGGTACAGCATGCAGGATGTGGATGCCTACCTTCTCCATCACCACGGTATGCTTCTGTGGTTCATCGCAGTCCAGGCCTCAGTTGGCTGCCAGGTGTCAAGTAACCCAATCTATGGTCATGTGTTTATGACTGATAATTAGCTTAATGGTATGCACTGGCAGAGAGGAGCCAATGACATTTGTGTTTATACTCCAGTAAGAACAAATGGGTCTTTAGGGTGGGAAATGAGAGACTTCTGAAGGGTGGGAGATATTTTTGGTCACTGAGATCTTGAGGTCCCTCAATTAATCACAAAAATTCATAGCCTGAAGAATAACGGAACTCTATTTTTTTTTTTTTTTTTACTGTTTAATTTTATAAGTTTAGAGCACACTGGGACTATAATTAAAAAAGTTTAAAAATCCACATTTCATCAAGTAGTGAAATAGCTATGAGCGTCTAATTGTAAAGAAATGACCCAGAAAACAAATGAGTTCCTAAAAAATACAAAATGCATAATAAAATACAATATTCTGCTAAAATATTTAATTTCAGAAAATATCTTAAACGTTAGGATCAAATATAAATTGGAAAGTTTACTTGTATTCAGATTGCATATACAATTGTCAAACAGAATTAACGTGGGTATGCAAATATTTTATGCTAAGACATCCATTAAGCTATAAACCAATACCTCAAGATGACTTTTGAGTTGGCCTCGGAGTTCTACTTTTACTGTCTAGCTAGCAAGAGATCCCAAACAAAATTACATCCTGGATGTTCTTTGACTTAATGATGACATGAAATGTAATAACAGACTCAGTAGTGCCAGAATATTTAGTGTCTAACAATATTACCATTTTATCACTCTGGCCTTAAACATCATCTAGGCAAACATATAGGGAGGTGGTTATAATCCTTTTAAAATAATGCCCCAAATTGCTCACACTAGAAATAATTTTATGTTTTGATGGGTTGCTTTGCCCTGTTTTGTTTTCAAAAGACAATTTTATTCAAAGAAAAAAAAATCAATATTATAAAATCTCTTTTATTCCATATATATTCTACTTTCTTCCAAGAAACAAATTCAGTAAAGACAGAAATATAAGAAACAGCCCCGTATTTATATTGCATATACATAAAAGAATATAAGTAATAAGCTTTTATATATATATACACATACATATATGTGTATATATATACACATATATGTATATATATATATACACACATATATGTATGTATATATATATATATATACACATATATGTATGTGTGTATATATATATATATATATGCTTTGCTCATTTAAAAATTTCAGGAACTTTAGTAGCATAGGAGATATTTTGAGTAATACCCATTGTTTCCCAAAATTGCAATGATTTTTTACTCAATGTTTTAACTTTAGAGAAACATGCTGCTGATATGTGGACATTTTAAAGCGTTGTTAGCATGATACCAAAATGCCATGCTTTTAGCCTACATTTCCTTTGTAGGCTCCTCCCACAGGATTTGAAGAAAAATCAGCATAATTTCGGTTACGACATTTCTTTGTAATTTTCTGACTTAAACCTGCAAGGAAAAAAAAAACACAACAAACCCTGCAGGTAGATGTCTTTCTTACCCTAACGACATTCATCGTCATCTCTAGTGCTGAGCACGGTTCCTGGCACACGGGGTTGGTTTCTGAAAAGTTGACATGGTAGCAGTTCCTGTGGAAAGAAGCATGAACTGGAAAGTCATCTGAAATGTTCTGATGCAAATAGGTGTCGTTTCAAATAATGGCAGTAACCTTCACCCTCTAAACACATCCAGAATCTAACACATCACAGATAACTAGAATGTACTTCAAACAGTCTCTAAAACAGATTTTTCTTTATGCTCCTTCCTTGTGTCACTAAATAATTCCCTATCTGCTGTGCTTTATCTTTCTGCTTTGTTTTTTCCCATTTAGTCACTAAAATGTGTGCAGTATAAATAATGTCTTCCATGCATACATTGCTTTACGGTTTACATAATACTTTTGTGCTTATTATTTCATTTGGTCCTTACCATTAAGGGGAAGAAGCAGGTATGTCTTGAGATACCCAAAAGTGACACTGGCAGGGGCTGTTCATTGTCCCCCGATATCCAATTCCCCCTTATTCTGTACAAATAGAATTAGTGTTATTTTGATATGTGGTTGTCCAGTTAGTGGCCACATTTTCCAGATTTCCTTACAGCTAAATGTAGTTACGTGACTAAAGTTCTGGCCAATGGAAAGACATGATGGTTTCAACTCTCAAATTTTACCTTCATTAATAAAGGATGCCTTCTTCTCTTTCTCCTCTTTTTTGATAGCTGGAATGTGAGGTTGTTATCTTAGGCTGTATAGGTAAGATCAGGTCCTAGGGATGCCAGTGTAGAAAGATGGAAGAACCCTTAGCCCCACGAGACCTCATGGAGCATCTCATCAGCTCAGATCCTATGTGTGAGAGAAATAGACTTTCATATTTCAGACATTATTATTTTTGTGTCTCATTTACATCAGCTAAGCTCATGTCCTTACTGAAATGATTACTGAACACAAGAGACATTTTTAATGAATCAATGATTTGTTACGATGCCTTATAGATAGAGACTCCTTTTTCTACAGTGGTTAATATCCTGGGAGCTGGGAGCTCTCAATAGTTAAAATAAACTGACTTAAAGAGTATTTTTAAAAAATTTTCATATTAATTAAGATAAATATTTATTTTTGTGTCTCTTCATAGGAAGGGAAATAGTGAGGGGTGTTACTGAAATGTTCCTACTCCATTGGCTCTCCAAAAATTATATTTTTGGCTTTTCCTTCGCATTTATTGTTATACTTCTCTCAGAATCGAACATGTAGGAAAAAAGGTGTGCTCATGCTGGCACTCATTTTGTCTTACTCTCTTATGTTTACAGTGGCTACTGTCTGGTTTGAAAAGTAGTAGTGAGAATTTATTGGACTTTTCCCTCTCAGCACAGAACAAGGAGTAATCAAACATGACTATTTGGGCAGGATTATTGTGATATGAGTATCCAACCTCACACTGCCAACAATTTGCTGGAAGATTTAACTTGGCAAATAAAAATTGAATTTTTGTGGGCTCATAACAGTCACATATTGGACAATCTTTTTAATAATCTTAAAGCCAGGAAGTTTTTTAGTTCAATAGTTTTTCTGGAAACAAAAGCAATATTTTTACTAATTTAAATATTTTAAACCAAGTAGAAATGTGTTTGACAGCTTGATATTTCTTTTGCTTTGCAAGGTTAAATTCTGTGTAAGGTTTATTTAGATTGGTGCTACTCGTTGCAATGGACTCAGTCATTGAGAACATGTTTTTATTTTGGTTCGTTAAGATAGTATTCTTTCTTTAGTCGTATATGTGAGACTTTTTAATAAGTAAATAAAAGAGTAGATACACATGTTTTAGATGCCTATTTTTTTTTAAATCTACAGGCATTAGCATGTTGTTAAAATATAGAACTTCTCAGGAAAAAAAGAAAGACAAGATCTGAAAAAGAGATTCATAATTGACATTATATCTCAAAGTGAGGAAATTAATTTAGTGGTGAACATTACTTTAAACATATCTGACCTTCCAGCTATACTCTGATTCAATAGAAGAATCTGCTCATTCTTCATTATTCCTCAATGACTTGTAATTTCCTGTGAGTTGTATTCCTCAGGAGGTAAATAAAGGCTTTGTTTTCCAGAATGTAATTACAAGACCACATCCTCCTTCCCCTTTTTTATCTGTTATAATATTTAGTCTTACAGATTTCTCTTTGCCATGACTGATCAGTAATCCGTGACATTTAGAACTGACTGAAAAAATTCCAGATCATCCACTTTTTACTTTATTGGAACATAGCACAACCTAAGGAAATGTGCGGGCAGAAAATAGATTTGCTTTAAGAATAAAAATCCCTTTTTTGATTTTAGTAAACTCTTAATAGTTTTATTGTGATAATTTAGATGATATAGTTCATACATTTTAAAGCCGTTTAAGGAGGGACTCCTGGGTGGCTCGGTTGGTTCAGCATCTGCCTTTGAATCAGGTTGTGATCTCAGGGTCCTGGAATGGAGCCCAGCTTCGGGCTCCTGCTGAGCGGGGAGTCTGCTTCTCCTTCTCCTTCTGCCCCGCCCTTCACTTATGCTCTCTTTCTTTTTCTCTCTCTCTCTCAAATAAATAAAATCCTTAAAGAAAAGCAGTTTAATGAGGTATTCTGATAATGCAACAGAAAATGTAGATATATAAATATGAAACAGATTTCTTAAAGAGTTTTTTCTGGTTTCAAAGTTCTATTGTTCTTTGTTAGTCATTTTATTCTCTTTTCTCCCCCTGGGTATTAGTTTCATACCTTCTACTGCTAATCTAATTACCAAACTACTTTTTTTTTTTTTTTAAAGATTTTATTTATTTATTTGACACAGAGACAGCTAGCGAGAGAGGAAACACAAGCAGGGGGAGTGGGAGAGGAAGAAGCAGGCTCCCAGCGGAGGAGCCTGATGCGGGGCTCTATCCCAGAACGCTGGGATCACGCCCTGAGCCGAAGGCAGACGCTTAAGGACTGAGCCACTCAGGAGCCCCTACCCTCTTAACATATTTTAAAATGCACAATACAGTATTGTTAACTACAGGGTGAATGTTGTACGGCAGGTTTCTAGAACTTTTCCTCTTGTATGATTGAAAGTCATTGAAGAACAACTATTGAAGGACAACTTCCCATTCCTCCTCCCCTCCAGCCCGAGCAAATAGCAGTCCATTCTCACTACTATGAATTTAACTATTTTAGGTACATCACATAAGTGGAATCATGCAGGATTCGTTCTTCTGTGACTGGCTTATTTAAATTAGCATAATATCCTCCAGATTCATCTAAGTTGTCACAAATGGCAGGATTTTCTTCTTTTCTAAGGCCGAATAATATTCCACTGTATATGTACATTTTACATTTTCTTCATCCCATTAATCCATCAGACACTTGGATTGTTTCCATATCTTGGTTTTTGTGAATAATGCTGCATTTTATTCTTTAGATGACGTTTTCAGTGTACTTGTCATTGAATAAAATATTGATTTAGAAGCTTTCCTTACTACACAAAATGTGATTCAAGGACCAGCAGCTTAGCCATCTCCTGGGGACTTGTTAGAAAAGCAGAATCTCAACCCCATCACAGATTCCCAAGTGATTAGTGTTCGATTTCAAAATTTGAGAAGTATTGCTCTAAAAGACAAGCCATCAGACTTGGAAGTGAGTGGGTACATGAGTGTGTTTTTAAGTGGAGATATTTTATTTGTTGATAGAAGTGTCACTTATCTTTGTTTTTGTTTTATGATCACTAACTTCCATTTATAATCAAGAAGATCACATGTGGATTGACATTGACATTGACATATACAATTGATCCAGTGCTTTTCTTACTCCTGAATTGAAATCAGAACTCCCCTAAAACTACTTCCTCAGCTATTAGCCACATTTGTTGGGGATTTCTGATTCCTCATGACTATATGTCCTTCGAGGAAAAAAAAAAAAAATCACAGTTAGACTCCAGTTGGAAAGATGGCAGGGTGCTAATACAATGTGGCAATGCATACTTTATGTTTGGGGGAAAAAGTTTAAATTAGGTTAAATTCTTTGTCTTTGGTCTCATCTAGGCTTTAAATAAGCAAGCCTTTTCAAGCTAAGCTATGTCTTCTTTTAGGACAGCAAAATGGGCATGGCCAGGGAACAGAATGGCACTAGGCAAGACTTCCTGAACTTTGTGCTTTTGGAAGTTATATCACATAGTTTCAACAAAGCCCAGTCTTTCTCTTTTGGACAGACTGTGACAAATGCCATGTTAATTTGATGATGTGACTAAGTAAAGACTCAGTAAGTCTTAACTATAACGTTTATCTTAGTGTTCTACAAAATAATTAAATGATGAATAAAAAAATTTAGCTTTCTCTTGTTTGAATCCATCAAAATTGCTCACAGAATTTCAGAACAAATTACAAATAATCTTTTTCAAGTGCTGCTATTTCCTGAACAGGAACAATATTGTTCCTAAATAAATTTTAAATGTTACATTTTAAGCAAATTAACACATACATTTGAGGGGCGCCTGGGTGGCTCAGTTGGTTAAGCATCTGACTTTTGATTTCAGCTCAGGTCATTGTCTCGGGGTTGTGAGATCAAGTACTGAGTTGGGCTCCACACTGAGTGTGGAGCCTGCTTAAGATTCTGTCTCTCCCTCTGCCTGCCACTTCCCCTGCTTGTGCTCTCTCTTTCTCTCAAGTAAATCAATAAAATCTTAAAAAAAAAAGAAAAACCTTAAACAATACATGCATTTCATAACACAGTCAAATAGAGTAGAAAAATCTGTGCATGATGACACGCCGCTGCGTTCTTCCTTTCCTTCCAAACCCTAAGCGCTATAAAGGCAAACTCTTTTACTGTACGTTGTTTTGTTTTTGTTTCCTCTGTAACTCTAGATAACATACTTCTTTGTCTATTTCTTGAATGAAATTCAGAGAATATTGACTCTGTGTTATGAAGGATGAGTACTTTTTCCCACTCTCTCCATCTCCCCTCTACTCCCAAATCTTAATATTGACTATTATTTTTAGTCCTGTTGGGTAAATTTAAATCCGATACATACGTATCTAGTTCTTGATTGGTCGGATTTGATGGTATCTCTTAGGTTTCCACTTCTTATGTGAAACTACTGTGTTTCAATCTTTTCCTCCACCTTTCTTGTTTCCTCCCTCTCCCATCCTCCAACCTCACCTTCTGTCAGTGAGCCTTTTACTTTGTCAAAGCCATTAATATTTACATTATGCAGTATACTTAACCACAAGCAGGTCCAGAGTTTAAATACCTATGATCAGCATATAATGACCATAAAAATACTTCTGGGTGTGGATTGACATTGCTGGGTGTGGATTGCTAAGATGACATTATCTTCTCCCTAAGTGTAGAGCCATTTGAAGGAAAATCTTCTCACTAATGGTATCAAATGGAGACTCTTTTCTTATATTCTACCAATTGCTTAAAATCATGCTACATTTTAGTTAGCTTCATAACTGTACCATTAATTTTGTTCTTGCCTTTGCTGTTGCTTCTCCTTGCATTTCTGCTAGACTTGTACGTTTACCTTTATCACAAGCTCAATATTTTTAGATTCCTTCTTATGTACTTTATTCTTTCAAGTGGGTTTCTTTCCCCAACCAAATATGACTCTTGTAGAGTATATCTGTCCCTCTGCCCTCCACTTTGAATCTCATACCTCAGCTATTATCTTGGAATTTCCTTAGTCTTCTTGGGTAAGTCACTTGTTTTCTCTCTCTCTCTCTCTCTCCTGCTTTATTCCCTTATTTGTTGTAGTAGAATCTCAAGGAGGTCTCTAAAATATTATATATAAAATAAATACTTTTTGAACATATCAGATCATTTTATTTTGTTTTTATAGGTAATGGGTATCTGGACTTGTTATAGAATTCTAGATTGAGAAAAATTTTCCCCTAAAAATTTGAGAGCTTTATTTCCTTGTTTTTCAACCATTGGTGTTGCCACTACAAAGCTAGATGCTACTTAGTTGGCTTGTTTGATTCTTCTTTGGAAGCTTATAGGGTTTTCTTTTTCTCCTTGATGACATGACATGTGTAGATATAGATCTGTTATTTCCTTTGCACTTGGTATTCAGTAAGTTTTTCATTCTGAGGGCTTATGTTCTTCAGTTCTCAGAAAATTTTGATATTTTTCCCTCCATTTACTCTCTTCTTACTCTCTGAAATTCCTGTTAGAGTAATATTGGTCTTCTCTGTGTCTTATAAGTTCTTTACCCATGTGTGGTAGGCAGAATTCTAAGATGGCTGCCAAGATTCCATCCACCTTGTATAAATGTCTTAGTTAATTCTTCCTGCTTAAGTGTGGGTAGGACCTATGAATAGATGAGATAATCACTTCCTCGATTAGGTTTCTTAACACAGCAAAGGGTTAGGATAGTCACCTTGTGATTACATTTACATTATATAAGAATTCTTCCTACAGACTGGGGAGAGATTCTGGCTTTGAAGATGTGAGCTGCCTTGTTCTGAGAGGGTCATGTGGGTAGAACCCAAGGGAGGCCTCCAGTAGGTGATAGTGACCCTGGTCCAATAGCCAATAAGAATATTGAGATCTCAGTCCTACAACTATGAGGAAGTTATTCTGCCAACAACCTGTATGAGCTTAGAAGATCTCGAGTTCAGATGAGATCACAGTCTGGCTGTAACCTTGATTTTTTTTTTTTTTTTAAGATTTTATTTATTTATTTGACAGAGAGAGACAACAACAGAGGGAACACAAGCAAGGGGAGTGTGAGAGGGAGAAGCAGGCTCCCTGCCGAGCAGGGAGCCTGATGCAGCCTCGATCCCAGGACCCTGGGATCATGACCTGAGCCGAAGGCAGCCGCTGAACAGCTGAGCCACCCAGGCACCCCTGTAACTTTGATTTTTGACCTTTGAGATCCTAAGCAGAGAAACCAGATATACAATGCCTGGACTTCCAATCTACAAGAATGGTGAGAACACAAATGGGTATTGTTTTAATCCATAAGTCTGTGGTAATATGTTACACAACAATGGGAAATTAATATGCTTTGTAGTTTCGTTTTTTATTCTGGGAGTTTTATTAGACACTATTTTCTAATCTTCTGTAGGTTTTTTGTTTGTTTTGTTTGTTTATTTGTTTTAGAAACTGCTTTTTTTTGTTTGTTTGTGTGTTTTGTTTTTTAAAATCTTGGCCATGGAACAGAAGCTCCTCTTCTGTGTTTTTTCCTTTTTCACAAAGGATGTTTGTTTTAAGGATGTGATTCATTGTAATCACTCTGAGCATACTGGAGTTGTTTCACGTTCTCCCAGTGCCCTTAATTATCTCTCCTTCTCAGGGGTCAGTTTGATATTTCTCTTTCGTGTGGTTAGGTCTCCAAATATGTCTGGGAATGTTTGGTTTTCAGGTCATGCTTTCAAAAGGAGTGGGTTGCTCTTGAGGGTTTCTTTTGCTATAGAAGTGTCTTTTCTAGCACTTCTTGGAGGTCTCTTCAAGGTCTTTTCTTGAGTGTGAGGTTCTGAAATGGAATCCCATGTGTGTGGGGCACACTGTTGATGGACTCGCTCTGCCTTTGGAGTGAGGGTGCTGTGAGCCAACTCTCTTGCTATTGATACTAATATTGGTTGAATGAGAAGGGCTTTACTCTGAAACATCTGTGTTCACACCAGATTTTCCCAAACTGTTCAGTTTTGTTAGAGATTATCTTTGATTTTTATGGCCTGGACTTAAGGGATTGATGCTTGAGCTTTGCATGACATTGGACATAAGCTGGAGGTTGATGAGGGTAACTACTTGTGCTATTGCCCCATATACAAACTTCAATAGTCTTGGTTTTTCCTTTCTTTTTCTTCCCTTTCCTTCCTTCTTTTCTTCCATCTTTCCTTCTTTTCTTCACTTCAGTTCATTGCACAACTGAATCATTGGTTTGTATTTTGCAAAGGTTTCCCTTGCTTTATGGTATTTTATTTTTTCCCCATTCATTTCATAGCCTACTTTCATTTTGCTACCTTCATTTTCCATAGATACTCACTGTAACATATTTGATTTTATATGTATATATACATTCTTGTAAACTGATTTTTGTGTATACGTTATTAATTTACCTTATTGCATTGTGCTATAGATCTTATTTTTCCTTTTCACTCAATACTTTGTTTTCTAGATCTTATTATGTTGCTATATGTATATCAATTTCTTCATCCAAAAATCTCATACAGAAGTTAGGCTAGGTGGTGTAGGCAGAGAAGGGTGCCTAAGAAGAGAAATACTGCCTGAAACTGAGGTCACATAGTTTAAATACACCCAAGAGAAAGAGGAAGACCAAATCCTAAATATCTAGTTCGAGCTTTGAATCTTTCCCTGGCTTAGAGAGATCTGCAACTAGAATGTTCAGTTATTTGAATTAATATTTCTCCCTTTGTTTAAGACAGTTTAGGTTGGATTTCTGTCCTGAACACTTGAAGAGTCCTGGAAATATGTGTTCCAAGCCCTATATGTTACAAACATAAAGGAACCCAAATGTATCATTGGATTTAAGATGACATATCCCATATTGTTGTTTTACCTTTGTTGCTAAGTAAGGATGATGATCTCACATTTCTTACCTTTTATGTTATGGTTTGTATTGTTCTTGGAAAGCATTAATCTATTCTTCAATAATTTAAAATTATTTTAAGATGTATTGTCAAATATGTATGTATGTGTTTATATTCTACAATCCTATCAAAGGAATAGAAGTGCTTTTCATTTGTGGTCATCTTAATCCATGGTAAAGATTAGGATTTTTCTATTATAGGCATTTAACATATTACTTTTTGTCAAAGTCTAATGACTAAGAAAAAGTGACCAAGTAATAATCTTTAAAATCGAAGTTAATCTTTGATTTTATTTGTGTATATATCTCCAAGGAACATCTGTGATCTTCAGGAAGGAGAAGCTAGTGTTGCTTTAGTAAATGTCATTCTTTCCATCAAGTCAGTACTGAATTCATTTTCTGTACAGGGTATCTTATATAATTGGAAGTTTTGTCTTTCAGAAAAAAGAGAAGAGGGGTGTTGGTGACCTGCCATCTCTGGAATTTTTCACTATATTTTGAATGTTGGTTTTATTTCATTTTACATTTATCAGTTTTGAATTCATATTGTTCTGTTTTTCCTGTGTTTCTTAGTGCCCTTATCACGTCACATCCTAGCATATCTACCATTCATAACTGTGGGTATATCCCTTTATAGAGATTGTTGCTCAGTCATTTAGGGATGGGATTACCCATTTATATTGCTACTTATTTCTAATATATGACTTAAGTTTGCCTAAAAGAACTTCAGAATTTGTCTATATACACTGTGGCAGATGGTGATGATGATGATTTAATATAATTATAGTTTATCCTTTGCCCAATAACTGCTGTATTGCTTTCTATTATCTTGGATTTTAGATACATTGTCCTTTCATATTATCATATTATTGTTTTTAGTTTACATGCTTTATCATATAAATATATGATATTCAGGAATAAAGTGTTTTCTTAAATATCTAAAGCATGGATTGGCCAGTGAGGTGGCTGTAGGTCTGCAAGCCCTGCTACATATTCCTTTTGGCACATTTCCTATCATCCTTTGACTTTTTTTTTTTCCATCTGTCCTTAAGATTCACTATAGAAGAACTTGATTGTCTATTGAAAATGACTGTCATGGTAGGTGTCAGGAACTGACCAAAATAATATCATAAATTTCTTTGTAATAAAAATAAAAATGCTTTATGCTATTCCTTTCCTCATGTAACCCAATTATATTTGGGAAGCTGTAGATAAAAAGCATGCTGATTTTTAAGATTTTCAGTGCTAAATGCTAAGCACTATATCAAAATGATATAGTATATTTTGTGTTCTTGCCTAGAAAGTGGTATATACTATCTTTTACTTAATGTTACTGTTTTTCCAGTTAGATATATAGATTTTTACTTACTATCATTGGGGTTCCTTTTCCGTCCTTTAGGAAAGTTATAATTCAGAAAGAATCAGAATGAGAGTGATGACATAACAGATAGCAGCAGGCTGAGTGCATCTTGCACCAAATGAGTGTCTTCTATTCGACTCTTTTACCCCTGCTCTTTTGGCATAAAATCTTTCCTTATCAGTGAAATATGGAGCTTTTCAGAAGAGGAAGGAAGCAGTACTATTGCTACGGGGCTCTCTGCTAGCAGTACTGTGACCCTTGCACACCATTTTATAAGTTCATGATTTTTAAAAAAATATATTTAATTAATTAATTTATTTATTTAGAGAGAGTGTTCACACAAGCAGGGGGAGGGGCAAAGGGAGAAGAAGAGAGAACCTCAGGCAGACTCTGGGCTGAGCATAGACCCCTATGTGAGTCTCGATACCACAGCCCTAAGATCATGACCTGAACCGAAATCAAGAATTGGATGCTTAACTGACTGAGCCGCCCAGGTGCCCCATAAGTTCACGATTTTTTATGTTTTTTTTACCTATTACTAATTCTTTTGCCTGAAAAATACCCATTCCTTTGTTTCACCTACTTAAACCCATAGTCATAGTTGAGGCCTTGTTAATGTGCACCTTTCCTATGAAGTCATGCCATATCTTTGAAGTGTATACGGGTCTCACTTTCACTGAATCCTCACAGTCAAGAATCCACTAGATTAGTACTAAATTTTCCTGAATTATTCATGAATTGTTAATTCCGATAACATGTAAGTTGCAGAATATGGAGAATATGGAGGCTCTTCTTTACTTCTGCTAGCACCTAGCAGAACACTGAGCACACAGCGGGTTCTTACTCTATATTGATTTCTTATACTTTTAAATAATTTTTATGAATACATAACACTATGAGGGAAATAAATATCTGTCAGTTTCCCCTGTTTCATTGAAGAGAAAATTTTGGGTTCTGAGAATAGTTCAATGTTTCATGATCTTTGGAAATATTAGGGCCAATAGAAGGTACTCTAAGTTTTAGTTCATTTTGTTAGCTGAATTTTATAACTGATTTATGAAATCAGTGGTCTGATTTTCTAGAAATAAAAATTTCACTGCTGTGTTAGTACAACATAAAAATATCCAGTCAACTAATTTTAGTCAAAGTGCCAATTATAGTTCTTGAGCTTCTTGTTTCTTTGTAGATAACAAAGTTATGAAATTGTTTCATTTAACTTTTAGTTTTAATGTGTTTTTCTAGGCAATAACCCATTGCTATGTCACTTGCCTTAGTTCATGTATTAAAAAAATGACGGCATAAGTATTATCCACTGTGAAATTTAGTTTTGATTGCTTTGACGTTTGAAAAGGCTATACATATTAGCCAAATTTCAACAAGTTCTGTTAGTCATTTAAATTAACTTAGAATGTATCTGTTACTGTTGAAATATGCTTTAAACATTTCTCTTCATAGTTTAGAGTTAGTGTTTTATTGTATTATCATTTGGAAGAATACATTTTTGATTCCAGTGAAGACTGTTGGAAAGTGTGCTTGTCCTTGCCATCTACTAACTCTATCAGGCAGGGCAGTGGAATGGAAATGGCAGTAGAGTGTTGAAATTGGACAGATCTGCGTGTGAATCCTAGCACACAGCCAACAGAGGTTAACATTTGGCTTCTGGATCAGCCTCTTTGATTCTTAAACTTTTGTTTGTTTTAGCCTCTGGTACTGTCAACGTGTAGGCTCATCCTACTGGCTGTCTCTTCAGGTATTTACCTTTCTGGCCATCTATTCCTTGCTATGGCTCATGACTTAGTACAGCCATCATTTTTTGCTCATGGTGTTTTTCGTGGAACTTGAATGGAATGTGCTAAGTCTTTGTCCCTGACTCTTCAGTTCATAAGCAGGTTGAAAGAATGTTGGTGTGGAAAGGTTAGCAATGTGCTAAGGAAATTAAATTAAAGTATTTATATTAAAGTATTAAAGTATTTATATTATGTAAACGGTTCAGGCAGAAAGGAACATGACCCAGACTAAAATTTCATGCTCTGCAAGTATTTTATTTCCTTGCACATTCTTTAAAAGTTAATTTCAGATCACAGTTGTGCTCCTAAGCATAATCTGAAATGTTTGAAGTTATATCCATAATAGCTGGCAGCCTAATGTGTAAGTAAAATTGGTATGACCTCACAAATATGCTATTCTTAACCAATATAATAGATATTGCATTTATGAGGCTTAATCAAAAAAGTAGCTAGATAGATTGGATATAAAAATGAACTAAGAGCATCTAAGGAAGTCTCTCAAATCAGTTAATGCATGCATCCCATTAAGATCTCTGTTCTGGTTAGAATGTTGAGAGCAAGGACATGCATTGGATGCACTACAATTAATTCACTAAAGACAAGCAAATGGAAAAGCTGATGTATCCCTAGGGCCTGCTAGCTAAAATATACCTACAGGAAACTACCTGACATGCCTTTTCTGAACCTCCCTATATGTACACAGGGTTTACGTTGACAGCAAGGCAAAGAAAGCCTTATAATACACAAAAGTATATAAAAGATAAAGATTCAGAAAATTATGTCTAAGATAACATAATATTTTAGCAGCTTAATACTCTTAGAAGGAGGAGAGAGAAAATGATTGAAGACAGTCCTCCTGACAGTTATTTTTATTTAGTTTATCCTGGTCTCATGCACAGGCTTTGGACAAAATTCATTTTGACATGTTTAAGAGCAGTAGGATATAATATACTGACTATAGCATTTACTGCTTGGACAAGTCAACGAACTATGGCACTTTTCACTGTTCCTCATTGCCTAAGTAAAATTGTAGTACAGTTGATAAAATAATAACTCAGTATAAGGATATTTCTCTGAAGGATAGATCATCTCAAGTCTAACACCTCTGTCGCCATGCATTTTTATTGCAGTTTAAAAAAAAAAAGAGTATGGGGCACTAGGGTGGCTCAGTTGGTTAAGCTTCTGACTCTTGATTTTGGCTCAGATCATGATATTAAGGTCGTGAGATCGAGCCCTGTGTTGGTTTTCGTGCTGGGCATGGAGCCTGCTTAAGATTCTCTTTTTCCCTCTCCCTCTGGCCCTTCCTTTCGCTCTCTCTCTCTCTCTTTCTCTCTCCTTCTCTCTAAATAAATAAATGAATGAATGAATGAATAAAATAAAATATGTAAAATAAAAAATAAAATATAAAAAATAAATTTTTGTATGTATACATGCATACATATACATATACATACACACATATGTCCTTTCAGGACAACTATTCTTTTTCTTAAAAAAAAATTTTTTTTAAAGATTTTATTTATTTATTTGACAGAGATAGAGACAGCCAGTGAGAGAGGGAATGCAAGCAGGGGGAGTGGGAGAGGAAGAAGCAGGCTCATAGCGGAGGAGCCTGATATGGGGCTCGATCCCAGAACACCGGGATCACGCCCTGAGCCGAAGGCAGACGCTTTAACTGCTGTGCCACCCAGGTGCCCCTTCTTAAAAAAAAATTATTTATTTATTTGTTTGTTTTGAGAGAGAGAGGAGGGAGAAAGAGTGAGCGAGCAAGGGGAGGACCAAAGTGGGAGGGAGAAGAAGGGGGAAAGAATCCCAAGCAGGCTCCACACTGAGCTCGATCTCAAGATCCTGAGATCGTGACCTGAGCTGAAACCAAGAGTCAGATACTTAACCCACTGAGCCACCAGGTGCCCCAGAACAACTATTTTTCGATATGTTATTTGAGGACAACAACTTTTTAAATCACTTTATTAAGGTATGATTGACATATAAAAAGTTGTACACATTTAATATATTAAATTTGATAAGTTTGGAGACAAGTATGCATCCATGAAACCATCATGAGTCTATGCTATAAACATATCTGTAAGCTCTGAAAGTTTATTCCTGCCCTCTATTATTATTATTATTACTATTACTACTATTATTGTCTTTATTATTTGTGTGAAAGAACACAACATAAGGTATATCATTGTTGGTGTATAGAAATTGAACTAAATTTGTATATTGATTTCATATCCTGCAACTTAACTGAATTTATTAGTTTAAGAGATTTTTCTTTGTGTGTGTGTGTACATTCTTTGGGTTTTTCTTCATACAAATCTTCCTCAATTTATGATGGGGCTATGACCTGATAAACCCATCGTAAGTTGAAAATGCATTTAATACATCTAACCTACTGAACATCACAGCTTAGCCTAGCCTACCTTAAATGTGCTCAGAACACTCACATTAGCCTACAGTTGAGCAAAATCATCTAACACAAGCCTGTTTATAATAAAGTGTAGAATGTCTCATGTAATTTATTGAATTCTGTACTGAAAGTGAAAAACAGAATGGTTGTATGGGTACAGAATGGTAGTAAGTATATTGATTAATTACCCTTGTGATCATGTGCCTGACTCAGGGCTGCTGCTGCCCGGCATCATGAAAGAGGACTGTAGGCATATCTCTAGCCCAGGAAAAGCCCAAAATTCAAAATTTGAATTATAGTTGCAGTATGGTTTCTACTGAATGCATATCACTTTCACACCATTGTAAAGTCAAAAAAAATCATTAAGTCTAAGCATTGTAAGTTGGAGACCATCTGTATAAGATCATGTTATCTGTAAACTGATAATTTTACTTGTTCCTTTCTGGTTTGGATGCCTTTTACTTCTTTTTCTTGACTAATTTGCTCTGGCTAGCATTCCCAGTACTATTGAATAGCAAGAGTAAGTATCCTTGCCTTGTTCTGGTTCTTAGAGGGGAAGCTTTCAGTTTTCCGCCCTTGAGTGTGATGTAGGCTGTTGGCTTTTCATGAAAGGATTTTATTATTTTATGGTACATTCATTCTAGAGCTAATTTGTTGGGAGATTTTATCATGAAAGGGTGGTGAATTTTGTCAGGTTATTTTTCATCTATTGAGAGAATTGTGATTTTTATCATTCATTCTGTTAATGCAGTTTAGGAATTACATTAATTGATTTGCATCCCTGGAATAAATCCCACTTGGTCATGGTATATGATTCCTTTTAATGTGCTGTTGAATTTAGTTTGCTATTATTTTGTTGAAGATTTTTGCATTTATATTCATTGGGGAATGTAGTTTTATACATTTTGTACATTTATAGTTTATCGTTTTCTTGTATCTTTGTCTGTCTTTCTTATCAGGGTCATGATGACCTCAAATTGAGTGAAAATGTTTCCTCATCTATTTTTTGGAAGAGTTTACAAATGACTGGTGTTAATTTTTCTTTAAATCTTTGGAAGAATTTACTGGTGAAATCTTCTAGTACTTGGCTTTTCTTTGGAAATTTTTTTTTTAAAGATTTTATTTACTTATTTGAGAGAGGGAGACAGCCAGTGAGAGAGCAAACACAAGCAGGGAGACTGGGAGAGGAAAAAGCAGGCTCCCAGCGGGGCAGGGAGCCTGATGCGGGGCTCAATCCCAGGACTCCAGGATCACGCCCTGAGCGGAAGGCAGATACTTAACGACTCAGCCACCCAGGCGCCCCCACATTACTACCTTTTTTTTTTTAATTTTTTTTATTATATTATGTTAGTCACCATACAGTACATCCCTGGTTTCTAATGTAAAGTTCGATGATTCATTAGTTGCGTATAACACCCAGTGCACCATGCAATACGTGCCCTCCTTACTACCCATCACCAGTCTATCCCATTCCCCCTCAGTTTGTTTCTCAGAGTCCATAGTCTCTCATGCTTCATTCCCCCTTCTGATTACCCCCCTTCTTTATCCCTTTCTTCCCCTACTGATCTTCCTAGTTCTTATGTTCCATAGATGAGAGAAATCATATGATAATTATCTTTCTCTGCTTGACTTATTTCACTTAGCATTATCTCCTCCAGTGCTGTCCATGTTGCAGCAAATGTTGAGAACTCCGTTCTTTTGGTAGCTGAGTAATATTCCATTGTATATATGGACCACAACTTCTTAATCCAGTCATCTGAAGGGCATCTCGGTTCCTTCCACGATTTAGCTATTTGGACAAATCTGCCAAGAAACTTTGGGGTGCATATGGCCCTTCTCTTCACTACGTCTGTATCTTTGGGGTAAATACCCAGTAGTGCAATGGCTGGGTCATAGGGTAGCTCAATTTTTAACTTTTTAAGGAACCTCCACACTTTTCCAGAGTGGCTGTACCAACTTGCATTCCCACCAACAATGTAGGAGGGATCCCCTTTCTCCACATCCTCTCCAGCAATTGTTTCTTGCCTTGTCAATTTTTGCCATTCTAACTGGCGTTAGGTGGTTTCTTAGTGTGGTTTTGATTTGAATTTCCCTGATGGCTAATGATTTTGAACATTTTTCATGTGTCTGTTAGCCATTTGTATGTCATCATTGGAAAAGTGTCTGTTCATATCTTCTGCCCATTTATTGATTTGATTATTTGTTTCTCACATATTGAGTTTGAGAAGTTCTTTGTAGATCTTGGATACCAGTCTTTTATCTGTAGCATCATTTGCAAATATATTCTCCCATTCCGTGGGCTGCCTCTTAGTTTTTTGGACTGTTTCTTTGGGAAGTTATTGATCACTGATTCAATCTCCTTGTTTGTTTATTGGTCTGTTCAGGCTATTTCTTCTTCATTCAGTCTTGGTAGGTCATATATTCCTAGGAACTTATCCATTTCTTCTAGTTTGTCCTAGTTTATTGTTATATAATTGTCCATAATAGTCTTTTTGATCTATTTTGGCATTGGTTGTAATGTGTTCTCTTTATTTCCTGATTTTATTGGAGTCTTCTTTTTTTGTGTGTCGTTAGTTTAACAAAGGGTTTGTTGATTTTATCTTTTTAAAAAAAACAACTCTTTAGGTTTTTTTTTTCCTATTGTTTTCCTTTATTTCTGCTTCAACCTTTACTATTTCTTTCCTTTTGCTAATATTGAGTTTAGTTTTAGTTTTTGTTTTCTAGTTCCTTGTAGTGTAAAATTAGGTTGTTTATTTGGGATCTTTCTTCTATTTTAATGTAGGTGCTTTATTGCTATAAAGTTCATTCTTAGTACTGCTTTTGCTGTATCCCATATATTTTGGTATGTTTATCTTTATTTTCATTTGTCTTCAGATGTTTTTTCCTAATTCCCTCTTTGACTTCTTCTTTGACCCAGTGGTTATTCAAGACTGTGTTGTTTAATTTCCATATGTTTGTGAGCTTTCCTTCTCCTACTGATTTCTAGTTTAATTCCATTTTGATTTTAAACTTTTTACATTAGGTAAATTTTCATAACCTAACATTGATCTGTCCTAGAGAATAGTCTGTGTGTGCTTGAGAAGAATGTATATTCTGCTGCTACTGGATAGAATGTTCTGCATATGTCTGTTAGGTCTATTTGGTCTAGAGTATAGTTTGAGTTCAGTATTGATTGAACTTACTCATTTTTTGTTGGTGATCTATTATTGGTGAAAGTGGGGTATTATAAAAGTGGAAGTCCCCTACTATTATTGTATTGCTATCTATTTCTCCCTTTAGGTTTGTTAATATTTGCTTAATTTATTTAAGTGCTCCAATATTGGGTGCATATATTTTTACAATTATTATGTAATCTTGGTGAGTGGACCCCTTTATGATTATATAATGACCTTTTTGTCTCTTGTTGCAGTTTTTGTCTAAGTATAGCCACCCCTGCTGTCTTGGTTTCCATTTCCACAGAATATCTTTTTCTGTCTCTTCATTTTCACCTATGTATGTTTTATGTTTTTGTTTTTGTTTTTTTGTTTTATGTTTTTGATGTCATAATTTACCTCTTTTTATCTTGTGTATCTTTTAACAAATTATTAAAGCCGTAGGTATTTTTATTACTTCTTTCACTTAACTTTTATACTAGCATTAAGTGATTAATACACCGCTACATTGCAGTATTGGGGTATTCTGAATTTCACTATATTCTTGCCCTTACCAATGTGTTTGTATTTTTATGCCCTTGTGTAATCTTCTACTCTCGGGTATGGGAAGACCTATAACTTGGTTCTAACCATTTATAATATGGTATATATAGGTAACTAGATGAATGTTATTACATGTACACTATCACTCTAAATAAGATTATAATGTCTATCTTGTTAGGAGACTCTCACTCCTTGCTGGCTTTGAAGCTACCTGCTGCCATGTTGTGTGCAGCTATAGGGAGAGGGTAATATAGTTCAGAATTTATGGCAGCCTCTGGCCAATGATTATCAAGAAACGGAGACCCTTAGTCTTACAGCCTAAAAAGAATTGAATTATGCCCACAGTCACATGAGCTTGGAATCAGTCCTTTCCCACTGGAGCTTGTCATGCAAACTCAGCCCTTACTGACACCTTAATGACAGACTTGCAGAGGATCCAGCTAAGCTATGCCTGGACACCCAGTTCATAGAAAGTGTGAGGTGCTAAATGTGTATTATTTTAAGCTAATGAATTTGGGATTGTAGTGTTACACAGTAATAGATAACAAATCCAGTTTTTGATACCTGAAAGTTGGGTATATTACTTGGCTAGGGCTGCAGAAATGAGGTACAGCAAATTAAGTAGCTTAAATAACAGAAATTTGTCTTCTCATAGTTCTGGAAGTTAGAAGCCCAAGATCCAGGTGTTGGCAGGGTGGTTTCACCTGCGAGCTGTGAATGAGACTGTGTTCCTGGCCTCTTTCCTCACTTCTGTGGGTTTGCTGGCCGTCTTTGGCATTCCTTGGCTTGTAGATGCATCACCCTGTTCTCTACCTTCATCTTCACATGGTGTTCTCCTTGTGTGCATGTCTGTCTCTGCGTCCAAATTTTCTTTTTTTATAGGGACACAGTCATGGGGTGCTTGGGTGGCTCAGTTGGTTAAGCATCCAATTCTTGATTTCAGCTCAGGCCATGATCTCAGAGTTGTGAGATTAAGCCCTGTGTTGGGCTTTGCATTCAGTGCAGAGTCTGCTTAGGATTCTCTTGCTCCATCTCCCTGTGCTCCTCCTCCTGCTCATTCTCCCTCTCTAAATAAATAAATAAATAAATAAATAAAATCAGAAAAAAAATAGGGACACAGTCATATTAGATTATGGCCCTTCCTAATGACCTCATCTTCACTTGAGCATATATAAAGTTCTTTCTACATAAGGTCACATTCAGAGGTTGGAGGTTAAGATTTCGTCGTTGTTTTTTGTTTTTGTTTTTGTGTGTTTTTTTTTTGGGGGGGGAGACATCATTCAACTCAGAACAGTGGTTATTGCTGTATCAATGTCTAAAAATATGGAAGTGGCTTTGGACCCAGCCAATAGGAAGACTGGGAGGATTTTGAGGACTATGCTAAAAAAAACCTAAGTTATCTTGAACACTTAGTAGAAACTTGGACTTTGAGGACACTTCCAGTGAGGGCTTAAAGAAAATGAGGAACATATTATTAGAAACTCGTGGAAGCAGCAACCCATGTTATATGGTTGCAGAAAGTTTAGTAAAATTTTACCTGTGGTTATGTGGAAAGAAAACACATTAGTCATGAAGTTGTTTATTTAAATAAGCAGATATCCAAGCAAGGCGTTGAAGGTACTGACTGTTCGTGCTGCTTACAGTAAAATGTGAAAAGAGAAAGATAATTTGAAGGAAGAATTATTAAGCAAAAAGGAACCAGGACTAGATGGTTTAAAAAACTTTTAGCCCCTCAAGATGGCAAACAAATTCTACAATTAATCTTAATGACCTCTGAGCAGAGTGAGCAACCATCAGAAAGAGATACTCTTGCCTTACTTGCAAGGGATACATAAGCTTGAAATCCTGGGACCTGGAACACTGGAGAAAGCCTGTCCCTAAATTAAGTCAACATAATCAAAGCAGAGCTGTGAGATAGTGTTTATCAATGATAAAATAGTTAAATCCCATAATCTGGCCGTAATTCTTCTGTGTTTGCATCTGAAAATCCAGCAAATGCATTTATTTGTTTAAACTAGTGTGCACTGTGCTTTAGTCATGTGAAAATTAGGAGTAGTTTAACTAAAATCAAACAAAAAGAAGCAAAAGGCCAGTGAAAATTGTAAGAAAAAAATAAAAGAATAAACAGTATAGCTCTGTGTGTGTGTGTATATGTGTGAGAAAGTTGATAAAAATAAAAGATAAATTATGATATACTAATCACATTTCATAATCTGAAATTTTCTGCCCAGCAAAATAGAGTTGGGAATAGAGTAATTATAACTGGAGCCAACATACAACTTCCTTTTCTGAGTAAAGAGAAGTCTTTATGTTAAGTAATTGGAGAAAGTTATGGCAATATCCTCAGTATCCTCAAATTTTGAACAATGGGAGCTCAAGACATAGGTGGACCATATACCAGATTGGGATTACAACACTTGGTAGATGTATCTTCCCCTACCAGTACTTCTGGGAGGCACAATTATTTTTCATTTTCTCTGCGCAATTTTTGTCTTTCTTAGTCTTGAATATTGGCATTAATTATGTTCAAATATAAATGAATGACTCCAAACTGGGGTGGGAGGATTAACAGTAGATTCTAGCAGAGACAATGACTTTTCCATAATGTGACTGAAAAAGAGAGGCAATATGGAACTGGATGTGTTGACGAAGAGCCAGTGATAAGGGCGCCTGGGAGGCTCAGTTGTTTGAGCATCTGACTCTTGGTTTTGGCTCAGGTTATGATCTTGGGGTCCTGAAATGAAGCCCTGCATAGGTCTCAAGCAGGGAGTCTGCTTGAGATTCTCTCCCTCCCTATCTCTCTGCCCTCCCCCCAGTGTGTCCCCGCCCTCCAAATGAATAAACAAATCTGAAAGAAAGAAAGGAAGGAAGGAAGGAAGGAAGGAAGGAAGGAAGGAAGGAAGGAGAAAGGATGGTAGGTCACTTGAAACTTACAAGAGATAATGAATGTTTTAGAATTAGCCAATCTAAATAAATCTCTCTTTCTTAAAGCCAAACTTAATTTTCAAGAAGAAATTTCCCAGAAATTACTGACGTGGCAGTTGGCAATGTCTCCTGTGATAGAGCAGTGGTATATAGTCATTGGAAACTGATCCAACCATGAGGTAGATAGGCTGTTACCTAGCCCACCACACAGTGCAAACACCTGGCCCAGTCTTTGCATGCAAACTTTTTAGTTCTGAGTTTTTAGTTCTCAGTGTGAGTTTTTCATAAAGTCAGTTTATTTAATAGATTAGTGGTTTATAATCAGCATAGCAATCCACATGTGGTGGGAAGCACCTGTGAGGGAAGGCAGAATGGAGAAGCAATTTAGAAATGTATGTAGGTATTACAATTACTTGATGATTTCTTATGGGAAATCCTTAATGAAAACCATTCCTTTATGGTACTAACATAAGATCATCTAGTGTTCAGTATAGGGTATCTTCTCTTTCCCTCCATCCCCTAGAAATACTTTAAACCTATTAGATTGTCTCTCTTTAAAGAAAGAGGGACTGGTTATGAAAATAGACATATAGCACAAACCTAACAAATTGTTATATAGCATTCAATGAGTGTTTATAATTTTAAAATGTTAGTTTTATTTAAAAAAATGTTAGATTTATTGTTCAGGGAGAAATTTTAAAATGTTGATAACCCATTTTAGTCTACTGTCTTTAACAAAACTCTCATTTTTTGTCACATTATTTCTAAGAAATACCACTATTCAGTTTGCTGTTCTGTGAAAGATTTGCAATAGCTTTAGTATTTTATATCTTGCTGCTTTTTTTTGTACTAAAATTGTGACCTCTTTTTTAACTTAATAAAGAAAATTAAAGGAAAAAGAACACAAGGAAAGTCATTATCCTGGGTTGGAGTCAATACTATCTTTGCTATTCAAAGGTAGGAAGTAATCAGATGTTAGCTTGCAGCCAAAGAAACCGATTTATTTATAATGGAAGGAAACAAAAGCCAAAGGCAGGTAATGCATTAGGGCCTGAAAGAAGCACAAGGGGAAAAGAATAGGATTATTCTTTACTAGTTGCTTTTTACTTTTACTTGGCAAATTCAAACTGTTGTACTTCTAAATTATAGCACACAGACACATAGATAGATATATTATGAGCCATCAGTCAATCAGTATATTGATAATAAAGACTGTCAAGATTCCCGGTCTGATTAAGTATCATCCTATTTATTCTGTGCTAAATGTTGGATTTATTTTACCCAAAATAGAGTATGGGCATTTCCAGCTTCTAAAAGTAACTTGGCCATGTTATCTTTTTCATTAATTTATGTGTTCATTCAATAAAATTCTTTGAGTGTATAAAATGTTTCAGGTAATTTTCTATATGCTGAATATGTAATAGTAAATAAAATAGAAAAACGCACTGCACTAATGGAGACTGGATTGTCATGTTCCCAAATACAACCAATTTGCCCAATAGTTTAGGTTTCAATTAAAAAGTGTTTACGGCACTGTATCTTACTTTCTAGCTCAAAATCAATTTTTCCTGCAGTAGCTCTAAAACTGTTCAATAGATTGTGGTCTAGGTTTTGATCACTTATTGCCCAGAATCTTTGAATTGATATATGGACTTTTTATTTAAATCTTTTACTGTGTTTTTATGTTATTTTCTCTATTCTCTACTCCTTTCTTCCTAGACTTAATTACGTGATCATTGGAACTTAGGCCTCATTCATTCATTCAAAACCACATGTTTCAATCCTGTTTTTATAAAATGCATTTCTTTACAAAATATAAAGTATTGTACATCAAATAGAAGGTGCAATGCTATTCCCATATTATTGAGACTCTGATTTGTTGAGTAGTTCAGGCAAGGTCATGTGGCTAATAAAAGATATTATTAGAATTTAAACTTATCATTTTCGTATTATATTCTGTGCCCCATCTATTACCATAATCTTCATTATGGTTGGGGTATACATATATTCTTTGGAGGATTTTATAGTCTTGATCTGGACTTCCTGACTATCCCCATCTGGTTGCTTACAAATTTAAAAAGTTGAGATTATTTTAGTCTATAGAAACAAAACCAAATCTACCAAAATTTATATGTGTAAGATCTACATGAGGAAAACCACAAATTATGATGAAAGAAATCAAAGAACCAAATAAATGGAGAGATATGTCATTACATGGATAAGTAAATTCAAAAGTTGTCAAGATGTTAGTTCCTCCCAACTTGATTAGTAGATTTAATGTAATCTCAATCAAAATTTCAGCAAGTTAATTTATGCATGCTGACAAAAATGATTCTAAAGTTTATATGAAGAGGCAAAAGACTCAGAACAGTCAACTCAATATTGGGCAAGAAGATCAAAGTCAGTTGACATTACCCAACTTCAAGACTTACTATAAAGACATTATAATCAAGACATTGTGGTATTGGCAAAAGAATAGATCAATGGAACAAAATAGAGAGCCCAGAAATAGACTTACATAAGAATAGCTAACTGATCTTTGATAAAATGTCAAGGCAATACAATGGTGGAAAAATTGTCTTTTCAACAAATGGTGTTGGAATAATTGGACATCCATATGCAAAATACTACTACTACTACCACCACCACTACCACCACCACCACCACCACCACCACTACTACTAAATCTAGGCAGAGTCCTTATATGTTTGACAAAAGTTAACTCAGGATGGATCATAGACCTGAATGTAAAAGACAAACCCAAAATTCCTGGAGGAAAGCATAGGAGAAAATCCAGAAAACCTTGGGTGAATGATGGCTTTTTAGATACAACGCAAAAGTCAGGGTGCATGAAAGAAATAATTGAGAAATTAGACATCATTAAGATTAAAAACTTCTGCTCTGTGAAAGACAATGTTGGGAGAATTAGCAGAAAACCCACAGGTGAGGTGAAAATGTTTGCAAAAAAACAGATCTGATAAAGAACTGTTATCCAATATACACAGAAACTCTTTAAAAACTCTTAAAATTCAACAATAAGGAAACAACTAAACAATTAAAAAAACCAAACATTAAAAAATGGTTCAAAGACCTGAATAGACACTTCATAAATGATATAGATATGAGAAATAATACAAAACAGATGAAATAATAATAGATAAATAATAATCTGAGAAACATCATATTGTCATTAGAGAATTGCAAACTGAAACAATGAGATACTGCTACACACATAAGAATGATGGAAACCCAAAGCACTGACAACATCAAATGCTGGCAAGGATGTGGAGCAAGAGTTACTCTTCTTTATTGCTGGTCAGAATGCAAAATGGTGCAACTACTTTGAAAAACGTTTTGGCAGGGTTTTTTTGTTTGTTTTGTTTTGTTTTATAAAACTGAACATTTTTTTTTACAATCCAATCTGATCCAACAATCACTCTTCTTGCTTTTTACCCAAATGAATTGAAAACTTATATCAAACAAAAACCTCCACAAAGATGCTCGTAGCAGCTTCATTCATAATTACCCAAACTTGGAAGCAACCAAAATGTCGTTCAGTAGGTAAATAGATGCATAAACTGTAGATGGAATGTCATTGCCAATGGAATATCATTCCACACTAAAAAGAAATGAGCTATCAAGCCATGGAAGACATGGATGAACCTTAAATGCATACTACTAAGTGAAAGAAGCCAATCTGAAAAGACTACATGCTGTATGGTCCAAATATAGAGCATTCTAGAAAAAGGAAAGCTATGGAGACAGTACAAAGACCAGTGGTTGCCAAGGGCTGGGAGATGAAGAAAGAGGAATAGACAGAAAACAGAGTATTTTTAAATGAGGGAAATTGTTATGTATAATACTACAATGGTAGATACATGTCCTTATACATTTTTCAAAACCCATAAGATGTATAATAGCAAGAGTGACCCCTAATGTAAACTATAGACTGATATGAGTGATAATTGCATGTCAGTGTGGGTTCACTGGTTATGACAAACGTACTACTCTAGTGAGGGGTAGTGGGGGAAGTTGTGTGAATATGAGGGGAGGCAGGGGTTGTATGGGAATTCCACTTTCCACTCATTTTTGCTGTGAGCCTAAAACTGCTCTAAATATAAACTTAATTAAAAACAGAACAAAACAAGAATATGGTTTTTCTGAAAACATTAGGATGAAATACTCTCCAAGAGATATCCTGCAATAAAAATGGCAGAGAAGGGGTGCCTGGGTGGCTCGGTCGTTAAGTGTCCACCTTCGGCTCAGGGCGTGATCCCAGGGTCCTGGGCTCCAGCCCCACATCAGGCTTCCCTGCTGGGAGCCTGCTTCTTCCTCTCCCACTCCCCCTGCCTGTGTTCCCTCTCTCGCTGGCTGTTTCTCTCTCTGTCAAATAAATAAATAAATAAAATCTTTTAAAAACAAAAAACAAAACAAACAAAAAAAATGGCAGAGAAAACAACAACAAAAGAAAGACATTGCGTATTGATCTATATTGTATCTTCTTTCTTTGAAAGTTATATTGTCATTTCAGCATTTTAACATGTGAACTCAACTGAGATTAGACAAAGATTTGGTATCAATTTTATAAAATTATTAAACCAATGTGTACCTGACTTCAAAAATGTCAAGTATGACATAAATACCTTCAGTACAGACATATCCAAACTACCATAGGATACTTACAAAATGCCATGATTACAGGAAGGCCACAGTAGATAGACGATAAAAGCATAGAGAAAAAAAGAAGCTACAATAAGGTATGTGCTGTTATAATATAGAAGTTGTATTATATTTAAAGGCTAGAGAGAAGAATGTAAATGTGACATAAAAATATATCAATTCCTTTGTATGAATTAAAAGTTACTTTGAAACTGTTTCATTAAATGGTTCAAACAATGTAAACATTTCTTTCTAACTTTCCCCTTTGGGTCTTTGTTTCCCAGTTTCATTTAGATATAACTGACATATAACATTGTGTAAGTTAAGGTGGATAACATGTTGATTTGATACACTTATGTAATGCAATATGATTACCTGTGAAGCATGAGCCAACACTTCCATCATGTCACATAATTACCAGTGTGAGAACATTTATGATCTAGTCTCTTGGCAAGTTTCAAGTGTATAATACAGTATTGTTTACTATAATCACAGTGCTGTGCACTAGATCCCCAGAACTTACTCATCTTGTAACTGGAATATACTCTGGAATATACTCATCTGTAACTGGAATTATACTCTTTGACCAACATTTCTCCATTTCCTCCAGCTACCCACCTCCTGCCTTGCCCCCTGGTAACCACTATTCTGCTCTGTTTCTATGAGTTGAAATTTTTAGATTCCACATATTACACAATATTTGTCTTTCTTGTTCTGACTTATTTCACTCAGCATAATGCTGTCAAGTTTCATCCATATTGTTACAAATAGCAAGGTTTCCTTCTTTGTCATGGCTGATTAATATTCTATTATATCCATTCTTTATCCACATCTTTATTTATTCACCTATTGATGGAAACTTACATTGTTTCCATATCTTGGTTATTGTGACTAATGCTGGATAAACCTGGGAGTCCAGATATCTCTTTGATATTCTGTTTTCATTTCCTTTGGATATAGATCTAGAAGTAGGATTGCTAGATCATATGGTGGTTCTATTTTTAATCTTTTAAGGAACTTTCATACTTTTTTCCATAGTGTCTGTACCAGCTTCAAACATTTCTTGTCAAGTGAGATAAAGTTTTTGTGAAAGTTGAAGAGGCAGTTAACTTGTGGCAAAAACTGTAACTTTCAATGGAAATGTGCTTCAGAGAAAGCCAATGGCTTTCAACCAATTTCTGAGACCCAATAGGTTAGTGAAGACACTAGTGCAGCTACATTTTTTTGTTGTTTTGTTTTACATTTTATGGTCTGAACAATCCCTTAGTGTGTATTGTGTCTACACAGTAGTGTAGAGAAGACAAGGTCTTTCCAGATAGCTCTGGTGGGTGTCAGAGATCTACTGAAGTTGACCTCATTACTCCTCAAAGCTGCCATATATCACAGGGATTTTTCATTTCACAATAGTGGTAAAAATGCTCTAACACAGTGTTTGCGTAAACTGTTCAAGGTCACCCAATGAGCATGCAGTGGAATCAGAGTTTGAGTCTAGTTCCATCTGACTCCACCTATCCCAAGTTTACAAAGTTATAAAAGATCCATAAATTGGAGAGTATTGGCATCTAAAGGGGAACTCACACTACAAATATAGTGTGATACTTCTCACAAATGATATAAGAAATATCTAAAAAAGTGATTATCAGACTGCTTTATAGAATCCTATGGTTACAATGATTGAATCTTCCAACAAACAATAAACGGTTCAACTTCTTTAGTAAACAGTTCATCTTTTCATATATGGTATGTGGGGTGCTTTTGAAGAATTGTATTTAAAGGCGGGGAGAAAAGGAATTCCACTACACATAATTTGAAAACTACTAGAAGACCTTGGTGAAGAAAACCTGACATTCCAAAGTAGGAAATGTTGGCTTAAACAGGGGAAGGAACTTTCTTGAATAGAAGTTGAATTATTTTCAAAGTTCACTTCCAGCAAATGCCAAATGAAATCCTTAAGATGAGTCAGAATCGAGAACAATGAATAAATGTTGCTAAATTGCAAGGAGACTCTAACTGTGGGCATTATTGCTTGTGCTACAGACAATGTTTTCTTTTTTAGTAAGGATAATAGCTACTACTGATATCAGTGGTGATATATTTGGAAAACATTACAGAAGTGACTATGTCAAAGTGATTTGAGAGGGGATATTAGGTCCAGGTGAAGCACTGCAAGCTAAGAAGTAGAGTCAAAGAGAAGCATATGATTAAACCTGGCTGAAGTACTTTGACATAGCTAATCAAAAAGGACAGTCTAATAGAGCCAGCTAAGTACTTCTTGCTTATCCTTTCTCTGGGACTTTGGGACATTTTGAATTTTCATCTGTGTGACATGTGAGCTCATACTAGTCAGGGCTACTTAGCATTCTAGCTAATGTGTTGCTTACATATTTTATTTCATAGATGAATTAACTGCTGATTGAATAGTTTCTGGAAGATTATTGATGAAGGCAATATGTGTATGCTCTGAACTATGTGTTTTTGTCAAGACTATCATCTTTTAGTGGTAATAGAACAAAATTAACTTTGCTAGTCACAATTTTGTACCCAACAAAATATGTTGTATACCTATCTAAGAATTGTCAGGTCAATGATTTTTTATATTACATTTCACTTTGTGTTTTGTGAACAGTTATTATTACCATTAATTATATTTTCAAGTGGACTTTTTGAAAAATAACATGTTATAGCAAATGGCAAAATGGCAAGATATGATTCAGTTTATTTCTGCTAAATTGTGAGCTTCTCAAGGTCTTAGACAATGTCTTCTTTATCTTTGCCCTGACCTCAGCATAGTCCCTGACACACAGAAGTTGCTTATTAATTTTTGCTGAAATGTATCAGTAATATATGGAATATATATCAGCTTTTCATTAATTTAGTGTGAATGGAAATAAAACCCATCAATATGATGTCAGTTAATTAGGTTGTTGACTTGTATACATGGAAGATAAAGGAAGAGAAAGTTACAGGCATTCTACAGCTCCTAGGTTAAAATTCTTGCTTTGCTACTTAGTGGCTATGAAATATTGGGCTAATTACTTCATCTTGACTTTAGTTTTCTCATCCATAAAATAGGATAAAATAAGACCAGCCTCATAGGGTCGTTGGAATAATAAGTATATTAAAATAATGTACATAAAACAGAACAGCACCTGTCCTTTGGTTAATTATAGTTTAAGAAAATGGTGTAAAAACCCTCAAAAGGCTGGTATAAGAGATTTTTTTACTTAAATATGTTTTCATATTATTTCTATGTAGCTAGTGTGACTTAACTCTTTATGCTCCACAACTTGCCTAAAATCAATTTCACATTTGTAAAATTCTCCCTAAACACAAAGGAATATTTAAAAGTCCAGAAGGATATTATATAAGGTATTATATAAGACTGATGAATCACTGAACTCTCTCTCTGAAAAAAATAATACACTATATGTTAATTAATTGAATTTAAATAAAAATAAATAAATAAATAAAATAACCTTTTCTAGTTTAAAAAAAATCCAAAAGGACTATTGATAGTTTACATTTGTTTTCAGGGGAAGATGAAGAAAATAATCATATATCAGCTTGCACAGTACAGTTTCAAAAACAGATGAAACAAAACAACAACCCTTTAACCATTTCTGTTTGTCCAGCTTTCCTCTGTCTAGGATAGCTGCCTCATTCTCTTTTCTTTTTCTCCCCCTACCTCCAAACTCTTCAAACTAGTCAAGCTTATTCCAACCATCCCTCCCTGCTCCCTCAACAATGTTTCAAATCATGGCAGCTCAACAGCATTAGGAAAGATGAAACTAAGCAAAATAAACTAGACCATCTACTGCTCCACAAGAGAATTCTCAGTCAATGGTGTGGGAGAAGGTGAGGGGAGGAAGGAATGTTCATCTTTTTATATGAACAAACATTTCCCAAAAGGTAAATGCAAGGATGACAGAGACTGGGGTTTAACTCTAAAACTGGTTCTCCCCTTTCTACTTCATATCAGAGACCAATGTGCACACCTCATTCTGTTTTTGAAGAGCACCCTGAGTGATGGCTGGGCCCATGGATGTCCAGCCAAAGTTGTCATTTCCCAGGCTGTGTTACAGTGGTTGTGACCCTGAGACTAAGCGCAAGGTAACTGGATGCATGTGAAGTTGAGCATGGGGAATCTGTCTAATGATTTGCTTTCTTTTGACCTCAAGAATGAGGAAAGCCTACATCATAGTAGGGATCTCACGAAGCTGAGTTATATTTGGGACAATCACTGGGAATTCCTCATTCAGAGCAAAATAACCGTTAACAATAATGATATGTAAAGAGAAAATATATATGCAAATGAAACCCACAGTAATTAAGAAGCTGAATGTCAATGGTTCTAGTTAGTTGCACCTTTGAGGAAAGTCTGGAAGGAGTTTGGAAGGAGTTTGTACCACAAAGAGTTAAGCTCAAGGTCAGATGAAGCATTTAATCTTGAACTTATAGCTTGGAGACAGCTTCTGCATATTGCAGGTCTGACCCAGTCATGGGAAGTAAAAACCAACATAGCTTTACTAGTTGGTCTTGTCTGTATTGTTGCTTGGAATAAAACCCCAGGAACCAGAAACCCAGGACTGAGCAAGAGCAGAAGTTTCTCAGGTTCTGTAAAGCTTGGGCTAGGTTCAAGTCTTCCCCTTCACAATTTTCTTTCATGACTGTGCTCTCGATTCGCACCATTTCTGAGGAGTGGAGTGGGCGAAATGGAGCATCAGGCAGGGTTGGTTCACTCCTGTGTGGGCAAATCACAGTCTAGAAATATGTATTCAAAATGCTCCTAACTTCTCTCTGGGCAACACTGCATGGTGAAACAGATACACTCCAGAATGTTAGTGGTTTATCATAAGATAAGTAGATTTGCATTTATGTGAAGTCCAGTTGGAAGTGATGTGGACCGTGGAGAGGGTTTGGGGACAAAGCAGGGTGGTTATGAGCTCTGCAGTCAGAGTGCCTGGGTTCAAATTCTGGCTCACCAGGTACTAATTCTGTGACCTTGGTTAATCTTTCTACTCTTTGATTTTCTAACCTGTGAAAGTAATAATTTTATATTATAATGTTAGGATAATATAAATAGCAGTGGGATAATGATAGTACCTAATTCATAGAAATGTGAATATTAAATGAGATAATTTAAGAAAAGGACTTAACACTATAACTGATATATAATAAACTTACTCTATTATATTTTCCTTAGACTAGATACTTGTATTTTTAACCTTTTCCTACAATACCAATATTTCTGTGTTTTATTATCTCTTACTTAACTCTGATTGTAGATAGCAATTGCTCTATCTTAAGCTGAAAAAAAAAATGTCCAGGAATAGATTTTTAGTAGCTTGTATATTATGCCTACTGCTGTGACAGTCCTTTATGTCTTTCCTACTTTCCTAGTCAGTGACACACAGTGTGAAGATTCTCTTAGGGAAAACAGAGAAGGAAACCCTAATTAATGATACAATTATTTAACACGTCACCTCCTCTTTCTAACAGGCAGGCATCCTCCTCCTCATTCCTCACACTGGAAGCTATAATTTCCTTTTTTTTGATGTTGAGTTTAATCATGTTTTACTAGTGGGTGCATGTTCAAGGGGTAAGGCTATACCTTTACTCATTTAATTTGACAAACATTTATTAAGACCTACTATGTGTTGAGTGCTGTTCTAGGAACACATCAGTAAACAAAGCAAAGATTCTGGTCTTTGTGGAGCTTATGTTTTAGGACAAGGAGGTGCCAATAATATGCAGCATAATGTAAAACAGAAGTAAATGGTGGAATATGCTAAGAGATGGTATATATGCATATATGCACATACATGCAAAAGAATGAGGCAAACAGAAGAAGGTAAAAAGGATGTGGAGCAAGGGATGGGAGTTGGTTGCAATTTCACATATAATGTTTAGGTTGGGGCCCATTGAGATGGTGATGGTTGAGGGAATACTTGAAGAAGGTTAAGACCCAGATGAGTCACTGAGGGAAGGGGGTTCCTGGCAAAGACCTTGAACTGAGCACATGCATGGTTGTAAGGGTGAAAAGAGAACAGGTCATTGAAACCCTTTTGGCAGGCCTGGAGATGAACTGCCTAGTTCCTCCTTCATGGAAGGACTTGCTGCTCCATGTGGAGAGAGTAGTCAGCAGGTGGACCCCAGCTGTCTGCTTTTATGGGAGGGGCTTCAGCTATAGAGAGTAGCTTACACAGCAAGCCCCCAACATCATATCCTTCTTAGGGCAGCCTGCATCTGGGACCTGAGGGGTCTTAACGTCTATTGGTGAGGGATAGTGATGGGACAGTGAGGGGTGGATGGATACAATGACGGCCTCCCTGCCAGGTTGGCTGAGGCCTTGTTGGGCTTGCATCAAAGTTCATCTTTTCCCTCTGTCCACTGCTGCTTCTTCCCCTTCCTTTCACAGGTTTTGATCTTCTAGAGTACCCACTCTGTGACAACACTGAATTAATGTTTTTATAGTTTATTGTCCCATCGATTAGCTCTAGAATTTCATAACTTTTAGGAGGGAGAACTACATGGTAGGAAGATCATATACTTTGAGTTACAGCTCTCATTATTAACTATGTGCTCTTTGGTAAGGTTCTTATACTCTGTAGTACTTCATTGTCTCACTGGAAACCTTGGGGGTAACAATTTCAACTCCCTTGCCTTTTGTGTAATTAAATTATATAAGTAGATAAAGTTCTATGAGTGTCTTACCCAGGAGTATTGGACAGAGTATAATCATTATAATTATTCATGTACTCTTCTTGCAATACTAGCCTACATATGTGCTATGATCGATTTTTTGAGCTTTTTTACAACATACATAACAGGAAAGTGTATACATCCATAAAGGAATTTTTTTTAAAGATTTTATTTATTTATTTGACAGAGAGAGACAGCCAGCGAGAGAACGAACACAAGCAGGGGGAGTGGGAGAGGAAGAAGCAGGCTCCCAGCATAGGAGCTCGACGTGGGGCTCGATCCCAGAACACTGGGATCATGCCCTGAGCCAAAGGCAGACACTTAACGACTGAGCCACCCAAGTGCCCCCATCCATAAATGAATTTTATAAGGTGAACATACCCACCCATGCAATCAGAATCTAGCAAGTGAACTGGCTTAACAAAGTAAACACCAAGAGTTAATTCTCCCATTTTTGACTTATATAAAAATTGAATCAAACAATATGTATTCTTCTACATATTGCGGTTCATGCACTTTTTATTACTGTATAGTCTTCCACTGTGTGAATGTTCCACAGTTTCTTTGTGCCTTCTAATGCTGATAAGCATTTGGGGCTATTTCAGGTTATGAATATTATCATGCTTATCTTTTTTGGAGAATGAATGTATACATGTCTCTTGGATATTTTCTAGGAGCGAAATTGGTAAATCAAAGGTGCACATATGTTTAGTGGATATCACCACATGGTTTTCTAAAGTCATTGCATCAATTTTCACTCCCACATACAGTGCATGAGGGTTCTGGTTGTTCCGCACCTTGCTAATATTGGAGAGTATTTTTTTTTTTTTTGGTTTGTTTAATTTTAGCTATTCTGGTGGGGGTGGACTGGTGACATTCTGTGGTTTTAATTTGTATTCCCTGCAGACTAATAAAGTTAAGCAACTTCAATAATATACTTACTGATCATTTATATCCTTTTTTATAAAGATTCTATTCTTTTGTCCATTTTTTTCCCTATCCAGTTTACTGTCCTTTTGTTAATGCTTTCAGGAGTTACTACGTATTTTGGAGGAAGTCCTATATTTATACCAGTTAGAAACATCCTCCACTATGTAGTTTGTCTTATTTCTCCCTTAATGGTGTCTTCGCAAGTTCTGAATCTCAATATAGTACAATTTAACATCTTTGTTAAATGGCATTTGTCTTTTTGTCTTATTTAAGAAATCTTTGCTCATGCTAATGTCATGAACTGGTTTTCTATATTTCCTTCTAAAAACTTTAACATTTGACTTCTCACATTACAATCTGTAATCCATCTGGAACTGATATGATGTTAAGAAAAGGTCAAGGCACTTAAATATGTATATCCAACTGACCCATTTATTGAAATACCTGTCTTTCCCCCTCTGCACTGCAATACCATCTATGTCATAAAGCAATCATTTATGTATGTGTATATATGTTTTTTGACTCATCTCTTCCAATTTTCCATTTGTCTATCTTTGTGCCATTACCACATTTCATTAATTGATGTTATATTTGGTATCATATATCTTTCAGTTTTTATCTTTTTCAAACATTTTCCTTGGATATTCCTGACCCTCTCCATTTCCATATAAATTTTAAAAAGACAAAAGCAAAAGCGAAACTTTCTAGGTTTTTCATTGAGATTGCATGAATCTATAGAGCATTTTGGAGAGTACTTACATTTCTAAAAATTGAATATTTCAATCCATCAGGGTGGCCTATCTCTCTAGATACTTAGGTCTTTAATTTTACTTAATAATGTCTTATAGTTTGGGGCACCTAGGTAGTTCAGTCCGTTAAGTGTCTGACTCTTGATCTCAGCTCAGGTCTTGATCTCAGAGTCATGAGTTCAAGCCCCATGTTGGGCTCCATGCTGGACACCTAGGTGGTTCAGTTGGTTAAGTGTCTGACTCTTGATCTCAGCTCAGGTTTTGATCTCAGGGTCATGAGTTCAAAACCCATGTTGGGCTCCATGCTGGAGCCTACATCAAAAATATATATATATATATTTTAGAGTTTTTTGTGTAGAAGTCTTGCACAACTTTCATTTTACTTATACTTTAGTGTTTGATATTTTTGGTGTTATTGTAATAATATCAGTTTTAAAATGCCATTTTTAATTTATTTATTGCTGGTTTATAGAAACACAGCTAATTTTTTAATGGATTTGATGTTCAGTGACTTTGTACTGATTGGTTATTAATTATACTTGACTATCTGTATTCTTTTGGATTTTCTAGGTATATAATCATATCTTATGCAAAAAATAAAGGTCCTCTTTCTTCCCTTCCAGTTCAAATCTCTCTTAGTGATTATTTTTTCTTATTTTATTTCACTGGCAGTAGATTGTTGAATTTACATGGTATCCTTAATTTAACTCACTTCCAATCTCATGGAGGAAGGATTCAATATTTCACTATTAAATATGATGTTCTTGTAGGATTTTTGGTAGCTACTTATCAGATTAAGGTATGTTTATTGATTTCTATTTTGCTTAGAGTTTTGATCATGAAGGGGGTGTTAAATTCAATTAAATGCATTTTCTGCATGTACAGATTAGTAATATATTTTACTGTTCTTTATTCTGTTGATGTGGTATGTTACAATATTTAATTTTAAAATGTTTTATCGCTCTTATTTTTCTAAGATAAACTTCACTTAATCATGATGTATTTTTTTAATATATTGTTCCATTTGCTGATATTTTGTTCAGGATGTTTGCATCTATATTTATAGAAGCATAAATCTGTATCTTGTTTTATTTCTAATACCCTTTTCAGGTTTTGGTATAAAATTATGTTTCCCTCATTAAAGTAGTTGGGAAGTGTTTTCTCTCTTTTTACTCCCTGGAAATGCTTGGGTAAAATTATTGTTATTCTTTATTAAGTATTTGGAAGAATTCACAAAATATGTCATCTGGGTATAGGATTTTTTTAAGGGAAAGGTTTTAAAAATAAAATAGTTTCAAAAACAATTTATCCACTTCATCCAAATTGCTCTTTATTGGCATAAAATTATTTACAACATAATTTGTAGTATCTCCAGGATTTGTAATGATTTTTCTTTTATAATTCCTGCTATTGGTAATTTGTATTTTCTCTCTTCTTAGTTAGTCTTGGAGGGTTTTCAAAAAACACACAAACTTTTGGATTTGTTGATTATTTTTTATATTGCATGCTTAAAATATGTATTGAATTTGCAGTTTTTAACATTTCTAAATATTTTTCTTTTTTAAAAAATTAATTAATTAGTTGATTAATTTTGAGAGAGAAAGAGAGAGAACATGAGCAGGGGAAGGAGCATAGGGAGAGGGAGAGAGAGAATCTTAAGCAGGCTCCATGTTCAGTGTGGAGTTGGATGCAGGGCTGGATATCAGGACCCTGAGACATGACCTGAGCCAAAATCAAGAGTCGGATGCTTAACTGACTGAGCCACCCAGGCACCCCTTAACTCACTGTTTCTGATTTAGTCCCTTGAAATGAAAGCATCAATGTTGATATTTAGATGTTTTTCTTTTCTAATACATATATTTCTGTTTGGACATTGCTTTAGCTGCATCTATGTGTTTTTATATGTTGTATCCTCATTATCTTTCAGTCAAAAATATTTTTTAATTTCTTTTGATTTCTTCTTTGACTTGTGGATGTTTTAGAATAATACTGTTTTCTATTCAGAAATTAGAGATTTTCTTGTTATCTTTTTTTTTAAATTGATTCCTCGTTCATTTCCACTGTGGTCAGAAAATACACTCTACATGATTTAAATCCTTTGATATTTATTGATGCTTTTTTTTTTTATGGCTCAACCTGTGGTTTGTTTTGGTAGATGTTCCACATGCCCTTGAATAGGTAGTTCCGCTATTGTTGAGTGCGCTATTCTACATGTGTTTGTTAGATTGATTTTGTTAAATTTGTTTACATTGGTTATATTTTTATGATTAAAAATTTTTTTTTCTAGTAGCTACTGAACATTTTGTTAAGGTCTCATGGATTTATCCTTTTCTTTCTTTCTTTGTTTTAAAGATTTTATTTATTTATGAGAGAGAGAGAGATCACACACCCACACAGGTGCTTACATGAGTTGGGGGAGGGACGGAGGGAGAGGGACAAGCACACTCCTCGCTAAGCACAGAGCCCAACACAGGGCTGGATCCCAGGACCCTGAGATCATGACCTGAGCCACCCAGGTGCCTCTATCCATTTCTTCTTTTAATTCTGTCAGTATGTGCTTTGCATATTTTGAAGCTGTGTTATTGGGAGAATATAGATTGAAGATTCTGATATCTTCTTGTTGAACTGACTTTTAATCATTTTATAATGTCTTTATTTTTAATCCTAACAATGTTTTTTGCCTTGAAGGCCTACTTTGTCCAATATTAGTTTATCTAAGCCAGATAAATCATCTTTCTGTCATTGTTGTGAAGTGTTGTGTGGTGTATTTTCTTCCACTCTTTTACTGCAGTCTTTCTGTGTTATATTTTAGGTGTGTCTCTTGTAAAGTAGCATATAGTTCATCGTTATCAGCCACTCAAATTTTCATTGTAATACTAGAGTGTTTGACTCATGTGCCTTTAATGCAATAAAGATAGTCTGTCATCTTAAAATGCCTGTACTTAGCCATCTCCTTTATAATCTTGTTCCTTGTCTTTCTTGACCTCATTGTGTGTAATCAAAATGCTATTATTTATTATTTCCTTCTATTAACTTGTTAGGTGGATATTTATTTGTTTGCTCATTTATTTATACTTTTTTTCTGGTTATCCTGAAGATTCCTGTGTGCATCCTTGTCATATTACAGACCAATTCTGATTTTTAACTTTCTAGTTCTAAAACATTTGTACTCTTTAATTTTATTTAACCCCTTCACAGCACTTGTACTACCTTGACACATAATGTCACATAAAAATATTTTAAATTCTGTAAGGCATTACAGATATTGTTTTTGGTAATCACAAGTACTTTATGTCTAATTCTTCATATATTTGCCTTTTCTGCACTGCTTCATTATTTCCCTGCTTTTTGGGGAAGCGTTTTAGGAAAGTTTTCTTTCTTTTGAGCAATTCCCTTTTAATTGTTGGCAACGAAATCTATCATTAAAAAAATCTGGAGCTTTTTTTTTTTCTTAAAGATTTTATTTATTTATTCGACAGAGATAGAGACAGCCAGCGAGTGAGGGAACACAAGCAGGGGGAGTGGGAGAGGAAGAAGCAGGCTCACAGCAGAGGAGCCTGATGTGGGGCTCGATCCCATAACACTGGGATCACGCACGCCCTGAGCCAAAGGCAGACACTTAACGACTGTGCCACCCAGGTGCCCCCCAAAAATCTGGAGCTTTTTAAAAAATATTTTTTAAAGGATATTTTGGTGAGTACAGAGGTCTAGGTTAGCACTTATTTTCTTTCAATACTTAGATGTCATTCCATTGTCTTCTCTTTGAAGACATTTTTAATGTTGAGAAGTTGATTATTGCTGAAAGTAGTCAGTCAGTTTTATTATTATCCTTCGAAGGTTGTTCCTTGCTTTAAAGTTTTTTCTCATTTACTTAAGTGCTTAGCAGTTTTACCAAGATGAGCCTAGGTATGTGGTTTTTGTTTTGTTTTGTTTTTTGTATTTATCTTGGAGTTTGCTGAGCTCCATGATTCTATAGGTTTATGACTTTTCAAAGATCAAACAAAATTCTTGGCTGTTATTTCTACAATAATTGTTCTACCCCATTCCTTTCTCAGTCATTTCTTGTTTTCTAAATTCATAAACATTATATATTTTTATTTTGCCCGACATGTCCTGAAGTCTCTCTTCCATTATCATTATTTTCTTTCTGTGCTTCGGTTTCGGTATTTTTTATTTGTTTTGAGTTTATTCAACATGCTGTGTTCAAACTGCTATCGACCTATCTATTGAGCTGTTAATTTTAGATATTTGAATTTTTGTTATGGAATGCTCATTGTGAATGTTTTTTATAACTCCTAATTCTGCCTCATAATTCTTTATCTTCCATCATTTTGTCCGTCATTTCCTCTGCTTTTTTTAAACTCTGAAGTTATTCATTTCCACTTGTTCCACTAATGGCCAATAGGCGGGTCTTCTTCTACAGTGTGATTTCCTCAAAAATCCTATGGTATTGTCTCTTAGAATATCAGTCACTTACAAACAACACTTAATGTTCTCCGTGTGGCTCTTAAATGTTTTATTCTTCATAGCTCAAGAAGGCTTTTCTGATTTAAGTTATTGCACACTTGCCCTTCAAGGCACTGCCAGGGAGTCATGGGACTACAGAAACATAGGGCACGATCCTGGACTTTGTGGAGATTACGATTAAATCAACGAGAGATTACAGCATACATAAAATAATTGTAGAATGATTAAGTGGGAAATTGTGTGATAGTAACTGCAAGGGTAATAGTTCAAGAAAGAGAGGCATTCATGTGGGCTGTCGTCACAGCAGCAATTATAGTAGTATCTGGAGAGAGAACCCAATTCTTATATAATATCTAGCAATATAACTTATGTAGAACTGCACTGAGAGTAAATTGTGCCTTGCTTTATCCAGAATAGACCTCTTCTTATTACACTAGAACAGTTGCTGATGACATTAGGATCTTCAACATTCTAACGCATTTTTCTGATTTTAGACTTCTAGTATTGATATTAAATTTGAATCCATAGGGGAGTCCCAGCCTCCTCTGGTTCTATTTCTTTTTCCATGTCTATCACTAGCTCTTTGTCTTTATGTGCCTGCTTTTTCAGAACTGGAATGTGATTTAATTAATCAGTTTAAAAATACACTGTGTGTCATGCTGTGAATATTGGGTTTAAATACAATTGCAGTAGGTTGCACTAATTAATTAATTGGGTTTTATTTTACAAGCTTAGTGTTAAGGATGCTTGAACATAATATGTAAATTTATGCAGAATTTGCAAATCAGTATTTTGATTCAAGCATCCTGTCACATAGGAAAAAAAAGTATGTAAAAAGCATGATGTAAGCTGTTATTTATTTATCCTGTGGTTTGAATTATCACCTAAGCAACTCTAAATGGGGGGAGGGTTGGGTGGTTGGTATTGGTGTGTAGGGAAGATGGACTTGGAAACCTAGAAGTTAGAAAATTCAGTTAATTTATTTCAAAATTTATGTAATTCAAATGATTAATGGTAGGAAGAAAGGTATTGATTGAAATGAAAGCTTTTCTGAGTTGGCTTTGAAGAACTTGTTTATACCATAATTGTTGGTTCTTCTTTTATTACTCTGTGCTGGGGTTAACCTCAATTGTATCCATTTACTCAGCTAGCATTTAATAAGCTGCCATAGTGTGCCTCATACTTGTGATAAGATTGGAGATAGACAGATTAACAGAATGCAATCCTTCTTGAGGGTCTCATAATGGGAGGTATACATGTGCACATAATTAATTATAATGCATTGTGATAATCATGCTAATAAATCCTAGGGTTGCTAGCAATTCTGCCTTCAGGTGATGTTCTGTCCATTCCTAGAAATACTGTCATTTATCAAAAGTGGGATCTTTACTCAATTAGCTAGGGATGCACTCAGTGACGAGTAATAGAAAACAAATCTACAGTGTTTTAAACAAATAGGAATTTATTTTTCTTACACTACAGAAGAGCCTGAAGTAGTGGTCACTGGCATTTGTTCAGTGGCTCAATAACTAATCAGTTAACTCAATAATTAGTCAATGCTTAGGTCTTTTAAGATTTCTTGGCCTTTATCTTCATGGCCCAAGATGGCTGCTCCAGCCTCAGCCATCAATTCTCCTTCAAGGCACAAGAAATGAAGGAAAAAGAGGAGGAAAATGTCTTTTTCTTAAATAAGTTTGTATTTTTATTCAGGAATGGAGGCCCTTTTCCTGTCTTAGTCAGACTTCCCACTACACCTATTAGTCAGACCCAGGACTCAACGTTCAAGTTTACAGCAATCACTGGCCAACAGCAATGTTAGTGCAGGGACCAATTATCGGGTCATGATTTGTGTCTTGGGGATGGTGAAGCTACTCAGTTCAAGATCTTCCTCTACCTGCTGTTTTTGTTTTGTTTTGTTTTGTTTTGTTTTCAGAGAAAAAAAGAAGGAAATAACTGTCACAACTTTCACCTCTCAGAGAATATTAATAGAAGTAGCTTCGTAAGCCACACCAACATTTTTTCAAAGCTCCTTTCATCATTTCTCCTGTTCCTCAGTCTTCTCAGATTCACAGTTACTATACAGCCTTTCTCTTTGTCTCTCAATCTCAGATTCCCACCCAAACCCAACTCTCTCTTTGCTGAAACCCCGTGCTTCTCTCTTGGCAATTGCCCCAATTCCCTCCCTCTCTTTTATCCACACAATCACAGCCATACTGATATCTTCTAATCATATCATCTTGCCTTCCACTAAATAATCCTGTCTACTGCCTCCTTCGCAAAAACCTCATTTGATGTATCGGACTGAGCAGGGACCCCCCAAGAAATAAAATCCATTCCTAAGTTCTGACAGCCTTCCTCAGGAAAGTCAACATATTACTTAAATGCTACAAAAGATGTTCCAAGAACTAATCAGAAGGTATCCTTCTTCCTTATAAAGGGAGGGGAACAAGAGGTAATGGGAGAGGAAAAGCAAGGAATGCTTACATATAAATAATTTTGTTCTTGTTACATGATAATTCTGCAACAGATGTTCAAATGAATATTAATTAGTCAGCACAGAGAATAACATGGTACATTGAATGAATGAGTGGCTGATTCTTTTGGAGTTAATAAATGAAATGGAGTCCAAGGGATGTGGCAGAAGGAAACGTTTCAGTCGATACTGGAACAAAATTACAGCTAAAATATGAAAAATAATTTGCACACCACTTTCTCTTCCAAATTTATTTTCCTTTCCTTCTTTTTTTAAATTTTTCTGTTTTTTTGTTTTTAAAGATTTTATTTATTTATTTGAGAGATAATGAATGGGAGAGAGGGGCAGAGGGAGAAGCTTGGCAGGAAGTCCGAGTCAGGGCTCCATCCCTAGATCCTGCAATCATAACCTGAGCCAAAGGCAGACGCTTAACCAACTGAGTCACCTGGTCGCCCCTTTATCTTTAATTTCAACCACTCACTATTTTCAGTTTTGTTTTCTGATTAATCTGACTTTACTCAATCTATAAATCATTCCTCATTTGGAAAAAAAAAGATTAGATTTCATAAAGTTTCCTCTACTCATTATACCTTTCCCTTTACCATTTCTTAATGAAATCTGTTTACATGAAAGTGCTTTTTAGGAGAAAGGCAGAATAATTGCGTAATTTGCCTGTGTTTCCTGTATCTAACATTTTGAGATATACCCCTGCTTAATTAATGAAATACACGCATTTAATTTTGGGTCTATGAAGGCATGATGTCTTCATGGCTACCAGGTTTATAATCATTCCAGTTAAGGTGCCAATTTTGTAGGGATTTCTGACTGAGTTTATTGGAATATGACTTCAGTGAATTCCTACACTGACAATAGCAGAAGCCTTCAACTGGGACTTAATTAATTTATTCATGCATGCAGTCATCAAACAAGTATTAAAGAGTTCTTACAGATATATTGAATTTGTTGGACTCAATATAGTGACAGCAGAAGATAGTTTCCCCATGGCCCATTTCTTTCTTTCTTTCTTTTTTTCTTGAAGTATAATTAACACACAGTGTTATATTAGTTTCAGGTGCACAACATATTGCTTCAATAATTCTATACATTACTCAGTGCTCACCACCATGAATGTATCACCATCTGTCATCAAACAACATTATTACAGTATTATTGACTATATTCCCTATGCTGTACTTTTCATCTCCACCACTTATTTATTTTATAACTGGAATTTTGTACCTCTAAATCCGCTTTATCTGTTTTACTCATCTCCCACCCACCATCCCTCTGGCAACCACCAGTTTGTTCTCTGTATTTAAGAGTCTGTTTTATTTGTGTGTTTGTTTTGTGTTTTAGATTCCACCTATTTCAACCCTAGACTAGAGATGTTCTACCCAATGGATGAAATGTCAGGGAGGTCACGTAGATTTTTTAATTACTCTGAGATGAAAAAGAAAAAAAAAATAAAGGTGTTCTATTATCTTCTGAACTAAGAACAATCCTCTTCTACTAATCAGTCTGTTTGGTTCAGTGTCATAATTAGAACTCGAAATTCTTAACTCCTCGATTTTCTCCCTTGCCTTAGGTTACTACTACTTTGGGCCTGGAAACCTATAATGCTAGCTTTCAGTGATTCCTGGTGCCCCCAAAATGATTTTATAGAGGATTATTCTCTCCTGGCTGAGGCTGGAGGTCATCACATGTTGGGGAATGCAGCATGTAAGAGGGACAGAATCAAATTCCCTAAGCATGGTTCACAGGAGAGGATGACACTGTGCCCTGGAACACTGTGGCTCTTGTCACTGTTTCTGTCTAAGCATGGGGATGTAAGACTAATCTGAAATAGAGTGACTTGCATTTGGACATCTTTTTTACTTACTTAAAATAGTAAAATTCCCTCTCCATCTCACATTGGAGGTACGAGTAGAGGAAGCCTCAACTTCTGCTTCTTAGAAATCTTCATTGTAAGTGGTTGAGGCAGACATCTAAACAGATAATAAAAATACAAGTCAAAAGAACTGAATTGTGGGGGCACCTGAGTAGCCCAGTCAGGTGAGCATCCAGCCCTTGATCTCAGCTCAGGTCTTGATCTCAGTGTCGTGAGTTCAAGTTCCGTGTTGGGATCCATGCTGGGCGGGAGCCTAGTTAAAGGAAAAAAAAAAGAACAAAACCAGAACAGAATCATGGGGTATTAGACACTTCTTTAGTGGTCTCTCATGTCTCCTCAGCCCTGCTTCTCACTTTGGCCACTGCTGTATCAACCAGCTCTGTGCGGTCTTTGACTAGCTTTGTGCAAGTACGACTTGGCAGTGCCTCACTGGGGACCATACCTGTACCTGTCCTGGTTTCTCTGATGCTTTTAGGAACCGGCTTGATACAAGTGTGCGTAACAGGAGGGGCAGTACATCCTGTGGGGCTATCCTTGACCGGTGGGGGATGAGAGTCAATAGATATATGTTACACCTCTCCTCCTTCTGGCAGACAGTTCATTAAACTCCTCAGGAGGTTCTGTGGGATGAGCATTCTATGGTGTAGGCAACTCAATAACATATCCTTATATTGTCTACCGTCCTTCCCAGCTTTATTGGCCAGACCCTCAAATAAAGCCCATGCACTTAAGCCTTTGTCCCAAGCTCTGATAACAGGGAAACCTCAGCTGAGACAACTAAGAAAAGAGAGAGTACAGGAGGAAAAAACTCACTTTAGGGAGTAAGGCGAAAATAAATACTTGGAAATAAGTAATTATATGACCACAAATCTTTTTATACAGATCCACTAAGGAGTTTATGTGTTACTAGTTCTGGAAATAATGTACACGTCTGGCTACATAATTTGTGAGGCCCCTGAAAAACAAAAATGTGGGGCCCCTTTTACAAGAATTATTAAAAATTTCAAGATGGTGACAGCAGAGCATTGAACCACGCTTGGGCTCTTTTAAATGCACAGCCCTGTGCACATGCAAGGTGACATACTCTTAAACCTGACGCTGAATGCCTACGTGCATTTTCATTATATTTCCAACTCCAACTCATTAGGAACTAGTAAAACATGTATAGTTACCTCTTCCTTATTGTGCTACTTGACCTGACTGAATTGTACTTCTAGAAAAACCCATTCTGTCTTCCCAGGTGGGCTGCAATTCACTTTTGTACAGGCTGTAGCTGTGAGCTGTTGAGAGGAGCTCAGCCTCCCTGCCCTACTCAGTGGCCAAAATTTCTGCTGTTGTTTTCTTTCTAAGACTACTACTACCTTCGAAATTTCTTCTGAATGTCTGCTAAATACAAATACCTATAGGCTAGGCAGAAGGAATAAAAAGACTCCTGTACTCAATGAGCCTACAGAGTAGTAAAAAAAATGGGTAAGTAATCAGAATGGTAAGAAGTATTTGTAGAGAAATATGCACAGGGGACCACATGGAAACTACCTGAGCTAAGGACCAATGAAAAGGGAAAAGTGTGAACAGTAAGGGGAGCTTCCTGGAGGGTCTGGTGTCTGAGCATGTTTGAAGGTGAGCTTGGAATAATTCATCCTGTGAAGAGGTTAGTTTGGGTCAGAACAGTCATTACACACGATGGAAAAGTTGTGGAAATGGAAGGTTGGAATAAATGTGTGGAGTCCATTATGGCTCTAGCAGTGGAGATAAGGATAGAATGTCAGAGTGTGCATTAGAGACATAATGTGAGGGCTCCTGAATGCCATGATGAAAAAATACCTAACTTTGTCTCATAGTCAATAGAAACTTAAGCTGGGGAATGAAAAGATTAAATTCGTGTTTTAGAAAGATTACTGTAGTGGCAATGATGAGAGTGGATTGGAAAGAGTAGGACAAGAGAAAGGGAAATTACTTAGTACTCTATTAAAATTGACAAAGTAAGAATGTGATTAAAAAAAACAACAGCTGAGGGTTTCAGAGGGGAGGTGGGTGGGGGATTGGGAAAGGCCGGTGATGGGTATTAAGGAGGGCATGTATTGCATGGAGCACTGGGTGTTATACGCAAACAATGGTCACGGAACACTACATCAAAAACTAATGATGTACTGTATGGTGACTAACATAACATAATAAAAAATAAAAGAAAAAAAAAAGAGAAGAAAATTAAAAAAAAAAAAAACCCAACCCAAAACAAACAGCAAAACCAAACACCCTGCCCCCCAAACTGAGGCAGTGGCAGTGTTGATGGAAAAGGTATGTGTTTGAAGATTTGTAAGGAGATAGAATGGATAGGACTCTGATATATTGGGCATGGGGAATGTCCATGGTTAGATGTCCTTGAAGCAGAGCCTGAGACAGGGCATCAGGTGCTTATGCTTTAAGACAATGAGTACTCTTCAAGCAGAGTAGAGAAGGGGAAAGAGCCCATCAAAGACGTGGTCTCATGTGAAGTTGAGGCTTGGCCTGTCCTCAAGAGGAGGACTCTTGGTACATAAAGTGCACCACAGCATCGAGATAAAAGAGGTGGCTTTTTACCCTGTAACAGTCAATGTTGGGCTGTGAGCCACTCTGGAATGGCTAAGTTCACATGAGGTGGCTTTCCTCAACTAAGGAAAATTTTCCAGAGAAAGGTGACAGCTGTGAATTGTAATGGGCCAATAGTCCCAGGAGTTTGGGGATGGATTCAGTGTCAGTGAAGGGGATTTGGGCAGGGCACATACTGTTTGTAGATGATAACTTCTAGAGTTCCATCTTGGACAACTGAGTGTATGCTGGTAACATTTCTTTACACGAGGAAGGAGAAGGTTGGGGAGGGGAAGATTTAGCTTTATACATGTTGTAGTTTATAGATCATCCAGTTGGATGGATTTCATAGTTATTGGGGGCAGTTCATAGTGGAAGTCATGGGTAAGATTACCTTGGGAGATCAGATGGAGTAAAAGATAAGAGGACCAAGGGCAGAAAATGGAGGAAACCTAAAATTAATGTATGAGGAAGAAAAACAGCAGCCTCCAAAGGAGAATGAGGAGGAGTAACCCTTGGGAGAGTCAGATAGCGTGTCTCAGAAACAAAGAAAAGGGAGTTTCGAGAAGGTGGACGCAATCAACGGAACAATATGTTTTTTTTTTTTTTTTGGAACAATATGTTTTGAAAAGCGTTATCAAATAAAATTAAGATAATGAATATTTTGGATTTACAACCAAGAGATTCTTTTTCTCTTTATTCAGCACATTCTGTACAATGTTGATTTATTTCTTTGGATTCTATTTGTTCTTGTGCTGACAAGATTATGGTAGGAGAAGACGTGTTCTATGTTCATCCTTATAACTGCTCATACATGTTTGTCATTGCATGATACTCTTCTAGGCTACTGTTCCCTTCTAATACCAATGTTTTGTACCATCTCCTAAAGCTGCCTTTTTTTTTGACCAAATAATTCCTTTTCCAGCCCAGAATCCTTTCCCAGAAACTGAGTCATCACCTCATACTTGACTTTAAACTTCACGAATTTCTTTTTCTCTTTTTGATCTGTCCTGATGATACTGATCTGTTGTCAGTTGTCAACTATCAGTGTATTTGTATCTGTTTGTTTGGATATCAGGGAACAAACTAACTTATCTCTTTTAGTTAATTTTCTTTTTTTCATTTTATCAGAACTATGATTCTGAGATCATGCTTCAGCATCTCAATCACTGTTAACCCTTTGCCTCTTTCTTGCACATTCTGTGAGTTCCACAAGCACATCAGCATCGAATTTTAGCAACAAAGTTTACTTAGTCTCTACATTTTCCTACAGACATATCATCTGTTCCATCCTTTGTGAGAAGTTCATACATCTAACCCCAAAATGCTTACATAATTTCATAGAATGCTTTTTAAAAGAAGTTCAAAGTTAATTTTTGTAAATTAAGGCAATTAAATTATCTTATTAGAATACTTGGTACTGTGCTGTACCTTACTTGTGACTCCTTGGGAAACACTGATTTATCAGAGTGTGTGGCTATCACTGTGGTAACTTTGCGTAAGAGAAAATTTATGTAATCTATATGTTTTCTTTGGAGAGAAAAATATATACAATGAAATGTTTATCAAAATAATGTATAACAAATCGTAATCAAATTAGCATTACATATAAGAACTGTAGTTAGAACTAAAACTCTCAGTAAATCCAAGCTTTTACGTGGGGAAAACGCACATTAATAATTAAAGATGGATGCCATAACTCTATTTATGTTTCACAAAGAAACTCCATATGACCTTTTCTTAGACAGTCTATTCACCTTATATGAGGGCATTAGTTGGCTGTGGCAAATAAAACACCCCCAAGGTTAGTAACGTTGGTCTTGAGGTTTTAATTAGGTTTCAATGTTTTTTTTTTAATGTTTTTTTATTATATTATGTTAGTCACCATACAGTACATCCCTGGTTTCTGATGTAAAGTTCGATGATTCATTAGTTGCGTATAACACCCAGTGCACCATGCAATACGTGCCCTCCTTACTACCCATCACTAGTCTATCCCATTCCCCCCCCCCGAAGCCCTCAGTTTGTTTCTCAGAGTCCATAGTTTTAATTCAATCTCTTGTCATTTTCCAGTCTGTTTGGCAACAGCATGTAGGAAACAATAAAGCATGGTTTTCTTCACCAGGACTAGTGACCCAAGGTATTATTGTGACAAGTGAATTCTGATTCTGTATGGGGCAAATGCATTCTGCAACCCATGAATCCATTTACTTAGTAGAGATTCTTCTGGTAGAATTCTACAATTTCAGCTCACTTATATGTAGGTGCTTACACTGTGTAGTGGGGGATTAACAGATAAATTTTAACTTACATTGTTGAAAATGTTTTTGTCCTCATTTACTAAAACTTGGAGCAAGTAAGGTCTTAACTAATTTACTTGTCACAGTTCTTTTGGAAAAGTTAATTGGTTACTTGATGTCCAAAGGACTTTTGTTATTTTTTTTTATTTTTTTATTTAAAGATTTTTATTTATTTATTTATTTGACAGAGATAGAGACAGCCAGCGAGAGAGGGAACACAAGCAGGGGGAGTGGGAGAGGAAGAAGCAGGCTCATAGCAGAGGAGCCTGATGTGGGGCTCGATCCCATAACACTGGGATCACGCCCTGAGCCGAAGGCAGACGCTTAACCGCTGTGCCACCCAGGCGCCCCCAAAGAAAGACACATGAAAGACCCAAAATGATTGAGAATAAAAGACTATTTTATGTGTGATGGTTGAATCTGGGTCAAATCAAACAACACTTTTTATACTTACTTTTTTGGGCATCTAGTTTGTTAGTGTGAGAGATACAGAAATGTAACACTGCTCTGAAACATTGTCCAATCACTTTTTGATTGGAAATGCAAAATTAATAAATATGCAAGAGTAACAAACAAGAAAGAATGTATGTGTGGGCAATGCAACTGGTTTTCATTAATCTTTCCTCCCTCAGAAAAAGTAGTCCCAATATTTATAGCTATGTTTTGTATCTAAGTTCACCAGAATTCAGAGATCACTTAGGTCCACAGTGGGAAGGAGAAATCAGGGTGATGGGATCAAGAAGATACCCACACTTAGATTGGGAGGATGATAGAGATGAGGCATTCCAGTCTAGAAGTGAGCAGAATATGTACGTAAAATGGGGAGGGAGCCATGTGACTAAAGCAGACTGCTTGTTTTAGATTCCTAAGAAGGAGGTCAAGGTGGGAAGACAGATGAGGAGGGCCCCTGGTCACATTTAGATGGATTTATGTGTCTGTGTGTTTACATCTTACACACTGAAGAGGCATTGGGAGTTACAGAGCACGGGTGTGGCCAGCTGAAATCTATTTCGGAAGAAAGTGTTAGGCCACCTAATCTGGAAAAGTGTAGTTTGGGGCAGCAATCTTTAAAATGAGGTATTTTGAAGTGGAAGGTTCCATACAAGTTTTTCAAGGGCATGGTGCTAAGGGAATTAATTTCCAAATCCTCAACTTTCATTTTTACTTTTTTCCGAAAACTCATATGTGGTTGAGATGTCATGCAGGTTCTTAGCTCTTACCTCTCCTTGGACCATGACCCTTCCCCCCCTTGTCCCAAAAAGCACGTTTCTTCTCATCGGACCAGAGTCTCATGCTGGTGTCCTGCTCTGGGCTGCATTAATCTCCTGTCAAACAAGGAGGCAATCCAAAATATTGCTGTGGATGTTAAGAAAGGGAGAGCTCCTAAGGAGGAACCTCGTAATGAATCCTTTACAAGACAAGTGATTTCCAATGCATTTCCTTCAACAAAATATAAAGAGGAACCCCACCAGACTGACACTTGATTATTACTTTTGATTTTGATAAGGTGTGATTTTTTTTTTTACGTGAAACTTGGGAGGTAGTTTAAATAATTGAGTGATTTACTACAGAGAAGAAAAAAGACTTTGATTCCCAACTATTTATTTATTTGAACAAGACTGACAAATGCTCGCTCCCACGGAGAAGTAAAATGAATAGAGTTGCTCCAGAACTGCATCATTTCTAGCAATAATTATTATGATACATGAACCAATTTTTTTTTAAAGTTTCATCTCTTTCACCAAGTTATGTATTTCTGGTAATTTCAACATTGTATATTCACCAGTTATCAAAATATCAGATGTGTTTATGTTGGTTTGACTCATTATATACTAATTATCAAAATATTAATTTCATTAAGATATTTAGATCTTATGATTCTGGAAAACAGAAATATATGGACGGGTTACCAGTGTAGGACTTGGTGCATAAAAATATATTACATAAGATAAAATTCTGCAGTGAAATGGAATGCAAATATGAATTCAAGGAGAAAAGGGATGATGTAAAAACAGTTTGTTCATGTATTTTCAAAATAGATGTCAAAGGGTATCAGTTTGCTATGGTAACTTTCCATTGGGTATTTTGAAATGAGCTAGATAACCGTTTTCCTTAAGCAAGTCAATATTTACAATATGCCCGAAATTACATCCTTTGCAACTACCTAAAGATACGTTGAAAAACTTCAGATGTCAACTGAAAAATGTGAAGAGCTGTATATTTTTGAAAAATTATTTTTGGAAGAACGTGAGTAAAATATTTGGAGAGGCTTGTCCTAAAAATACGTTTGCATATCACACACGTTATTTGTTTTTACTTAGCTTGTATGTTTTCCATTATTAAAAATAATAAGGTTTTCTAAAAATACCCACATTCACTTCTTGTGAAAGATTTAGAAAATATCAATGATTGGGCCGTCCGGCAACAGAGGAGGACGGCTGCTGGTGCCCAAGGTTCCTAAATCCCCTCCGTCCCCTCTTGGAGATCAATAGAGGCACAGGGAGGGCAGGAAAAGGAGAGGCATTGGAGCCAAGGGCACACAGGGACCGTAATGACTATTTCTGCACTTATCATTTGGGTTTGGGTTTTCCGTTATTTGTCATTCCATGGCTTTACCTTTTTTTTTTTTTTTTTTTAAGATTTATTTATCTGAGAGAGAGACCGAGAGAGGTGGGAGGGGCAGAGGGAGAAGGAGAGAAAGAATCCTCAAGCCGAATCCCTGCTGAGCACAGAGCCCAACACTGGGCTCCATCCCAGGACCCTGGGGTCATGACCTGAGCCCAAACCAAGAGTAGCCTGCTCAAGTGACTGAGTCACCCAGGCACCACTCCATGGCTTTCATCTTTTATCTCCCAAACTAAACGATTCAATTTTTGAGAGCCCCATCTTTGTCTTGTATTCTTTTTTACTCTTCCTAACCAGCTACTATAGTCCCTGGCACACCACAGTATACAACATAACTTTTATTTATTCACATCCCTCCTCATTTCACGAAGAGCATTTAAATTGGTGATTGATGGAGGGGTTAAAGGAGATGATAGGGTCAAAAATAATACCCTGATCTTGAACAAACACATTGAAGATAATGATTGTGCTGTGAAAAGAGAGAGGCATAGGATGGAGAGCTTATTTGGATATATTGAATTTGCGGTGAGCTTGGGGTCAGGACCGCTGCTGGCATGGAGAGACCTCTCAGCAAATTGAAAAAGGTGCCCTCTCTAGGTCAGCCCTTTCTGGGTCCATTAATTACATCTTCAGGTGAAGGGAAAAAAAAATCCCCTTTCTTCAGGCACATGCAGTCCATGTCAAGGGCCAAATTTAGCAAGAAGAGTCACCTTCTTGCCCCTCTTGATCCAGGGTCTTTTTGCAGTGCACTGACTGCACAGTTGTGTTTACACTTAGGTAGGTCATTGATAGGTAACACCAATTTATTGATATATATTTGCTTTGTTCAAAACCAGAGAACTTTATTCTGGCAAAAAAAACCAAACAAACATTAAGTTTACTATAATTTTAGATGGCCTTATGTATAAGGGCTTCCTGCTGAATTCATGCTAACTTTTATATTCAATTCCAGTAAGCTCTAGTTGACAAGTTAGGGAACTTCATAGACATGCCTGCCTCCAAATAGATACAGTATATATTTATCACCCTGCCACAAACATCTCCTCCCCTTTTCTCTTGCTATGCCTAAAATTCACAATATCAGAGCAAATCGGTTTGTATTTGACAAAGGCTGGGGTATTACCTACAGAAGGCTGTGATTAAATAACACATATTTTATCAGGCAAAGAGGCAAGATATCATGAATTAGTTTATTTATCTGTGAAAGGATTGTCCTTTAAGGAGTGTGATCCTGAGCAATGGAGAAAAGGCATTTATTCATTTATCTGTTCATTCAGCCAGCACACCGTATTTTATATATTTTAGGCACCTGTCATTGGTATCACACACACACACACACACACACACACACACACACACGCACATGCAAAACTTTTACCCCTTCCTAAGGCACCGAGTCTGGTGAAAGAGAAAGACAGGTGCTCACAAGTCCAGTACAACATGTGTGCGTGCTTCACAGAGATATGTACCGAATCCTGCAGCACAGGGTGAATGCAGGAAGAGTCGATTCTGCGAGATGAGGAAGGCGTCACTAAGAAAGCACTATCTGGGTTTGCTATGGACGGAATGTTTGTGTCCCCTCTAAACTCATATGTTGAAGCTCTGACTCCCAAGGTGATGGTATTTGGAGATGGGGCCTTTGGAGGTAATTAAGGTTAGATTAGATCATGAGAGTGGGGCCTTTGTGAACAGGATTAGAGGTCTTATAAAAGAGAGAGAGAGAGAGACATCTCTCTCTCTCTCTCTACATGCATGCACAGAGGCAAGGCCACGTGAGGAGGAATAAGGGAAGGGACCATCAGCAAGCCAGGAAGAGAGCTCTGACTATGCTAGCACCCTGATTTCAGACGTCCAGCCTCCAGAACTGTGAGAAAGGAATGTTGTGGTTTAAGCCATCCAGCCTATGGTGTTCCGTTAGAGCAGCCAGAGCTGACTAAGAAGAGCTGACCACTACCTGGGGGTTTTCTCAGGGACTGTGTGCTGAATGTCTTCCACCTGACCCTTCGAAACGGCTCTCTGTTCTTCTCTGTCTTGCTCCCTGCTCCACAAAGCTGGCCTGCGTGGGCTACATCTGTAGGTCTCCCTGATGCTCTAACTTCCTGTTGGTGAGCTCTGGAAGGAGATGTGATGGAGGGCAGAGAGTGAGGTTGTGTTATTTGTTTCATAGGCCTTCCCCCCGGCAAGGTTACTTCTGGCTGCCTGTCTCTTAATTACAGGTCACTGTTCCTCGAAGGTTGCAGTTCTCCAGGACTCTCTCCTTCTGGCTTGCACTTAACTGCTCCCTATCTTTGTCTTTTTGGGTCTAGGCGGAGTCACCCAACTCACACCATCCCGAGCCCCAGGGAACTACATTATCTCTTTTGATTTATCTACACCCTTCCCACACGTTTGCAAATAGTCCCTTGATTAAACCCTACTCACAGTATCTTAATTTGAGTGCACCATCTGTTGCCTGCTGGGACCCTGACTGATACAGATTGTAAATTGTGTGAGGGTGTATCTAACTTACCCAATAAATGTTAGCTATTTTTAATACTGCGTTGTGATAATATTTTGAAATGTAAGCAGTATTTTTCTTCCAATATTGCCTATTATCACTTTACTTTTCCAGTTTGGAGCAGGTACATTGCTGATTTTACCACTTCTTCAAAAGATTTGTTACAGCCATAAGCAGAGAAAAAACTTTGGGGTGTAAAATGAATAGACTCCAAAGGACTTAAGATTCGGGACAAACGCCAAGTCAGACAAGACGAAGTTGAGAAGGAGGAGTCAGGGAGTCTCCGCCTGGATGCGCTCAGAAAGGACACTGCACTTTTCCCCCACTCCCACCACCACAGGGGTTAGGAGAGGGAGACCAGAGCCTCTGCAGACGACCTGAGGGTTTCACACACGATTTCATACCACGATTATACTCAGGGAGATCACTGGGCCCCAGACAAGAAATCACTGTCTGGGAGGTCTAGGCAGAAATGTCAGAGATGGTCTCACAGTTTTAGAGCAAGGGAGGAATAACAGATGGATGCTTGAGTGGTCAAGAAGGGCGTGGAAATAGCAAGGAAAGTTCCTAGAATTGCCTGATCAATGGCCAGAGGCTAGATGAAGACAGTACAACTATCAGGGATGCAAGCATGGACCAACGAACCATCACCGAATACCCTCGTGCTAGGCAAATATCTGGGAACTTACACACAGCCCCAAGGAGATGGTAAAGGGAAGGTGCATTCATGAAGTGATTGATAGTCAGTTTTTACTTCCTGGAGAAATGGAGCTCAAAATAAAAAGTTATCTTTAGTTGTAATAAAATAAGTTTTCTTTCTTGCATGCGCAAGACTGTAGGCACTGAGTCATACCTGCTACGTGTTATTATTAGTCTTATTAATGAAGTGAGCAGGGATGGAGAGCCCTCTGGGCAGAGGTTCCAGTATGTTCTAAGACGAAGAGGCCCGAGAGATTGGAACCCCACGTGGGAACTGGCCGTGTGTGCCTCTGATGCTGGTGTACTAGAAGACGGGGTAGGGCTGCAAGCAGAGGGCTGCATTATCAATGAAGACCATTTGCCAAGTGAATTATACGCAGAAGATCCTCAGCTCATCACTATAGCTTCATTATTGTGCCTAATTCTCCCCCACAAATCCTCATTTTACAGCAAGAAGTTGAAGCTAAAGGAGTTGGCTAAGTTGGCTAAGTGTCCAGGTCATGTGGCTAGTGACTGGCAGATCCAGGCTGCAATCCCAGGAGGGCACAGTTCTAAACCCCAAGCTCTCAGCCCCCACCCTAACCTCCCCTCTCAGGAAAGAACATGAGGCCATGCCCCAGACTTGGGATTTTATTAAGTAGATAGTGGGGAAAAAAATTACAAAGTTGGTGCTATGATGAGATGGGCGGTTTAAAAACAACACTCTGCTAATAGGGTGGAGAAAAATAGGGGAAATGCAGGATTGGCGGCAGAAGGACCAATTCAAAGGCTTTGCAATGGGCCAGGTGAGGACTGCCAGGTCAGGAAGGTCAGGCATTAAGGGAACGACAGGAGGAATAGATAGTGCGTGGCCTCCCGACGGGACTGTGGAGAGGACTTGCTGTTACCGGTGAAGAGGATGAAAGCCATTCCCAGCTTTCCGGCGTGTGTAATGGCAGAGGCAACAGCTCTGCCCTTGTTTGATAATACTATGTACAGCGAAAAATAGGCAACTGTATCCGGAGAGTCATGAAGGAGGCTGGGATTGCCTCTCTAGGCTTCAAGGAAGAGGTGACCTTTGAGCTGACACTTGGAGTGTGGTTAGAATCAGGACTTCCAGGGGTGAGAGGGGGGCAAGGAAGAGGACAGGAGAAATAGTGGGGAGAAGACAGATCTGTCAGATTGATTTCCTGGCGTGCTAGAGTAGTTTTATTCAAACACACTTTACACCACATGTACATAATGATCTATAATTTAGTGGTACTTTTAAATTTTATTTATTTATTTATTTATTTATTTATTTATTTATTTATTTATTTATATTTATTTTCTATCTCTCTATTTATTGAAAAGCACTCGTTAGCACTTAATATAACTCCCTCCACGTGGCTTCAAGCTACCAGGATGCAGCCCCCTCCCCCACCCCCCTTAATCTTCTCCTCTGCCCTTCTACCAAAGAATCTGGTCTCCAAGATGACAGCCTGTTTGGGGGGCTTTCCCTTCCCCCAGAACTTCGCAGTACCCGGGGAGCAGCACATCAGTGGTAGGGGCAGCTGCAGTCTTGTTCTTGGCAGCATTTACCCGTGTCTGCTCACTGACCGAGGTTCAGGTTGTCAAGGTCGACAGCTGGGCAGCAGCTCTGGTTCCTCTTCAAGCAGTAACGTCTCATACTAACTTTTACAAAGTGACCTGGGTGATGTTTGTAGAAGCCGGTCCAGCGGTGACGCATGCATGCCGCCCGCAGCAGCGCGGCCCCCCGGGGGCTTCCGGTGCTAGGCCACGCGGCCGTGGCCGTGGCTCCCGTGGCTCCGAAGCTTCCGGGTCTTCCTCCGTCTGGATGGCTGTATGGAAAAATGTGGCTTGGTCATAAGGCCAGAGGGAGGTGGAGCAGGGGGTGAACTTGCCCGTCTTCGCAGGGGTGTGTAGGACTGGGGGATGGGGGAGGACGGAAGCCGTCAAGGATCGGCTTTGTGGCACATTCAGCAGAGGTGATATGGAGGACAGGCCCCGGGGCTGTGTGGCCTCATGGGGTGGTGTGGGAACGCACTGGCCTGCGTGTCTCAGAGATCTGAACCCCAGGCAGAACAAGCTGCCCCAGGCTCCGGGCCACTCAGCCCGGAGGCCCGCCCCGCCCCCCGCCGCCTGGAAGACCGGGCTAAGGTCCGGGTAGGTGGTTGGGTGCAACATGGGAGTACAGCTCGCCTGCACCATCAACGAGGCGGAGGCACGAAAAACTAGTGGTACTTTTTAAAATGCCAGTTATGAAGGTTTGTCAAAGGAACATTGCATACGAGAAAATGTATTGGAAAAGGTGGACAAGGGCATGTGTGGCTTTGCTGGTTCATGTGAGAGTAGTTTTCCGTTTATTCCAGCATTGTGACTACCAACTTCCAGAGCAGACCTAAATCTATAGTGAAACAGGGCGTCTTCTGACACAGAGAATAGAGATAACTAGCAATTATAATAGATAGCTTTGAGTCTCCTGGATAGAGACAGATCCAGGGAGGCAGTGCAGAATAAATCAGAGTGCATGGGAGTTCTGTTTGTTCCTATTACACCAGTAACATACAGCTGGCACACTGACCGCCTATTAGGTGTCAGTGATTGTGTTATTGACTTTATATACATTATTTTTGACCCTCTCAACATTCTTTTTTTTTTTTAAGATTTTATTTATTTATTTGAGAGACAGAACACGAGAGCAAGGGCAGAGAGAAAGGGAGAAGCAGACTCCCCTGCTGTGCAGGGAACCTCATGTGGGGCTCGATCTGAGAACCCTGGGATCATGACCTGAGCTGAAGGCAGACACTTAACCGACTGAGCCACCCAGGCGCCCGTCTCTCAACATTCTTGAAAACTTGGTAGTATTTCCCATTTTGCAGAGGAGAAAACGGAAGCTCAGTGAGATCTCTACTTGTTAGGAGGCAATGTAGTTGGAATTCAACTCCACTTCTCCCAAATCAAAATTCTGGTCTTTTTCTTCTTTGTTGCATTGTCTCTATGTCAGTAAGCCGCTGCGTACATTCTGTGCACTGAAACAAAGATAGATAATGTCACCCAAAATGTGAATCTGAAATTATTTTGTGATTCTCCAACATCTTCCAGTTTGGAAAAAGAAAATCGTTCTGTGAAAGAATGAAGCACATGCACTCTTTTCATAGTTCCCTTTCCCAAGGCAGGAGACTGTATCTGGTAATACAGGGGAAAAAATCCAAAACGTGGAAGGAATGGGAGCATAGAGGCAATGCGGCCCATTTGCCTAGATCTGCTCTGAACTGTTCCAGCAAATGGATTTAGCTCCAAACTTTGATTTTTAACTTTATGCTGAAAGACGCTGTGTTTATTCTTATTATTTAGGTTTCCAAAAGTAGAATATTTGGTTATTTTAGGAATTGACAGAAATTCCATAGCCTCCATCATGAACATTCTCCTAGGAGCAGAGACCAAAAATATGCTTTTAGCAGATTTTGAGCCTTCATTTTGCCTTAGCCTACAAATTCTGTAATCCAACAGAGCAGTTCTGAATTCTAGGCTCTATTTTTGAGTTTTGACTTTCATCTGGAAATCATTTGTTCTAAACTATATAAAGGAAACTATTTCAAACATAACTTAGGTTCAGCGTATAATTTCAGGTCTAGCTTACAAAAGCTTGTTAAAGTTTGAACAATCAAGTATTGACTTTTACTCTCCCTTTAAAAAAATAGGTATGGGTTAAATGCTTTTTATTTATCATAAAAAGACTGCTGTAAACGTCATTTTATGGCAGTGACAAAAGGAGGCTAATTAATTATATTTTTCATGACTTTTTCCTATGATCCCTGTGACATTATTTGTGTGACAGGGACTGCGTGAAGCATATTATTGGGTTGTGGCATTTAGTTTCTTGGGTCACACTAAGGGGCTGGTGGGGAGTGGACAAAACCTGCTATTAGGAGACAGAGGGTAGAGGAAAGCAAGCTGAGGTAGGTTCTAACTGGAAAGCTGAAGGAGCAAGAAGCCTTTCTTCTCAATTCTTTCTCTTCACCCTTAAAAAATGTGTACATATTGAATGATTGTATACATACATGCATATATATATTTACACACTTATATATGGACATATATCATGTGGCATTGTTTCATGGGTCACTGTGCCTGAAATGTTAAGGCTTTTTAAAAAAATAAAGTACAGGGGCACCTGCGTCACTCATTCGGCTGGGCGTCTGCCTTCAGCTGAGGTAATGATCCCAGGGTCCTGGGATCAAGTCCCGCATCGGGCTCCCTGCTCAGCCGGGAGCCTGCTTCTCCCTGTCCCTCTGCCACTCCCCCTACTTGTGCACTCTCACTCTCTGCCTCAAATAAACAAAAAAATAAAATACAAACAAGACGCCCCCTACCACCTACCACATTTGTTTTACAAAATTTCCATAGCATTCCTGTTGCACATTTAATTTTTGACAGATATTCCTGCAATCATTTTTTTAATACATGGGATTCTTGTCTTTAGGTAAACAGCAGCAATAAAATGATGAGCAGACATTTGCACGTATCTGTATGTCGTGTGTCTGATGAGGAAACTCCTTGTGAGCAGAGACCATAAGTCAAAGAGGCAAAAAGCAGATAGTAAGAGACCTTCAGAACACATGGCTGGGAAGCAAGAGGCTAGCAGAGCCAGGAGGAAATTACTAATGTGTCTTCACAAAAGTACTGGGATTGTTTAAGTTGACAAATTCCTGATACTCAGGAGCAAGTCTTCCTCCGTCTTTAAAAATTCATAAATTAAAACACTTGAGCATGTAGTATGTTTAAACTCAACAGGGAAAGTTTCGCAGAGCTGGTAATCTTGCTGCTTTGGAAAATAATGAAGTTGAAAAAAGCCATCTCTCTGTGCTAATTGAACCCCTTTGATAATATCTTTTCAAAATACCCATGCAAATTTGTGTAATCTGCCTGATATTAAGGGTATGTTAATTTTTCATATGGTACACAAGAAATGAAGCACATGTCACCTACTAAACATCAATAAAAACTGTTTGATTTCTTATGCGGTGATGAGAAATGATCTTAAATTGTCTAAAATATGTCTGTCTCACATAATCTGATATGGGAGCGATCAAAGGGATTTTGAAGATCATGGTGCAGTTGTGGTGTGAAAAATTGGCAATAACAACTATTTCCTGATAATGGACCCAATTTGTCTTTCTTGAAATGACAGCTAGATAAACTCTTACAGGGCAAAGGGACTTCAGCAAATCTTTTAAAACTTGTTGCTTGTGACAGAGTACTTTTTCTACGCAGGAAAAAAAAATATTGTTCAGGTAGAATTAGTGTCATGGGCTGTGAGATATACATATTAATCAGGGTTGGAATTAGAATGTGGTCATAATAATGGATTGACTTGAATGAGAAGCTTTAACTTAACAAGTCATATCTGGGGCTGAATGGCAAGTGTATACTTGGCTTTGAGCTTTGATGGGAAATAAAGAAAAAGAAGAGCATGAGAAGAAGTGGAGACAGAGGGAGGGTCAGATGCAGATTTGGAGAGTGGGGGGTAGGAGCATAGCGTCTACAAAGTACATTCATGGAACTCAGGGTGGATCGAAAAAGTTGGCCAGGAGGAAGAAAAAAGGGATGTGTATTTTTTGGTTTCCCTTTCTTCTCTCTATTTTTTCATTTCGTGAATCAGTTAATATTCTTTTCACTAACTGTTGTGGTGGCCTGAGTGGCTGGTAGGATTTGCCTGCCTGAAACTCTTGATGCATAATACATTATATGGAATAATGTTCTTACTGTCCTTTGAGGCTTGAGTTTCATTATCACTGGAGTACTTTGATAGCATTAAGCTACTTGGTAGACTCCACACCCACTGCACATGGTTGTATATATCTGGTTGTATATTTTCAGAGGTAGCTGGGCTTTCAACTCCCAACAAAAGCATTGCTGTATAAAATCAAGCTATATTTGTTTCTGCTCAAATGTTGCTACATTTAGATATAACACGTATGGCTATATGTCACCCAAACTAAATATATGTAATTGTAAACCATAAATGAAGATTTTGAGTTAGAAAAGCCAAATCACAAATATCTATCTTCTTTTATTCTATTCATCGAAGTAGGAGTATGTATTTTTCAAAAAATAATACTAGCAGTGACCTTTTTCTGCTGAATGTATGACATTTCCATACTAATGGTAGGGCCAAGTCCTGTCTGGGAGAAAGTGGTTACTTATAATATCATAGTTGATTAGGAAATATCAAATGTTAGAAAAGAGACCGTTAAAATGGATGAAATTATCGATGTAAAAATTATAGGAGAAGAAATCAGATTGTCATAAATTGGAATAATTTAAAGTTAGCAATAAGAAATCAGTAAATCAAAGTAAAGATAAAATAATTTAAATGAGCAAAAATTGGGTCATCAGAATTGTCTTTTTGTGTTTTGTTATGGTGAATAAAAATAAGCTTTTTCATCAAATACATAATGAATTCACTAAAGGAAAGTGCTTTAAATTGTTTGATTATGCTGATGGCTTTGTGTTTCTTTACCTATACTTTTGCACGTTGCTTTTAAAAAATTCTGAATATTTTCATGCTGATTGGCTTGGGTCTGGGCTACAGTTACAGTGAAGGAATAAATGAAGGAAATAGTCCCCAAAAGACAGAAACTCTGTCCTTGACCCATAACAAACTAGTTACTTTATTTATCACAGCTGATGATAGGATTAAGTTATCAGAAGTCAAATCCTAGTCTTGAGGATCTGGAGCCTACCTTCTAGGAAGCCAGGGACCAAGCAAAATAAATAGTTTAAATGAAAAAGAGAAATTAAAAAAAAAATCAGTTATGGGTGAACCCTCTGATCCATTGCTTTCTCACCCACCACCACCATTTCGTTGTATGTGTTTTTATAGTTTTGTTGATGTCTTTTACTGAGGGTTTGAGATGTTTGAGATGGGGAGTTTTGAAGCCAACAATTAAAATTTGCTTCTGGATTTCATAACCCAAGAAATTTATTGGTGTTTCGCGTAACAGTTTTCTCTTCTGTGTTTTCATTCAAAATGGCCAATCATCAGACACTCTTATTAGGTTTACTACTGAATAGGGGTGGAACAAACATTTTTTTTTAGAGTGTCATGTGTTTTTGAACGTGTATTGAGAAATCTGAGCTAGTATGACGTTTGGTCCCACTCTCTTTTAAATGAGGTTCTGTCATTATCTACCCACGGGTCAACCACCGAATTGAGGACTTCAGCCTTGTTTTATAGAATCCTCAGTAGGAATTGAAATGTAAGAAAATTTTCTTGTAGAGATCTGCATTCATAAAAATGGATTTATTTCTGAAAATCCATTCTAAAGTCACAATCTCTATGAATATTTCAGACCCAGTGTCAAGATTCTTAATATCACCAACATCGGAGAGTATCCATCGTGTACAGGCTCTGAGTTCCCTTAAAGGTAAGTCCGGATGGGAAATAAAACGGTGCTTCTCAAATATTGATGTGCATACAAGTCACCAGAAATCTTGTTGAAATGTAGATTTGGATTCAGTTGGTGTGTGGTGGGGCCTGTAATTCTTCTTTCCTAACAAGCTCTAGGTGATGCTGATGCTGCAAGTCTCAGATCCACACTTTACATAACAAGGGAATACAGGCATTAATTACAGTTTGGCTGTCCTAATGGAAAGAAGCAGATGAATAATCCAAAATCCATTCATAATTGCCTTTAGAATATTCTTTTGTACTTATCTGATTATGAGTTTATATTACATTTTAAAAATTTAGAACACTTTAATTGAAACATTCTGAGGAACAATTACAAAGATTTGGGAAGCCCTAGAATGTGGCAATAACTCCCAACATGCTCCTCCTGATTTTTCTTTCTTTCTTTCTTTTTTTTTTTTTGAGAGGCAATTTAATCCATTTACATACTGGTTCTTGACAATGTAGAGTCGCACTATCTTTCTCTTGGAATCTTGTCTTGTCTGGTTTCTTTTTGGTACACATTTAAGTTTCTATCTTAGGGAAGGGCTGTGTTGGATCTTTGTACCTTACAAGTTTTCTTATGGAAGCAATATTGAAGATGATAGCTGGATTTCTAAGGCAACGCAAAAAGATCATTTTGTGTATGTGATACTGGACTATATCAAACAGGTTCCAGGCTGTGAGAGTAGGGGATTTAGTAGGAGAGAAGCAAGAGAAGGAGGAAGAGGAGGAAGAAAACAGGAGGTTGCTGTTCTCTGGGGTGCAAAGTCAAACTTTGATGAAATTTCGAAATGGTAAAATATGGCTTTGGCACTGAGCCATTGTGAAATATTCAGCTATCTTTCCATTTAGCCCTTCCGTCATGATCCCCAATGTTCCATGTTTTCAAATTACCGAAGCCCGTATCAAAAGGAGTGATGCCCAGGGCCCCGTACAGAGCGCGCAGATCATGCTGTGCACACCTCCAGGGTACCGATTTCCTGGAATTGGGCAACATGCATGGAATCATCTAAGAAACTTATCCGAATGCAAATGCCCGTAACTGTCTCAAACCTACTGATTTAGAATCTCTGTGGTGGAGCCCAAATCTGCATTTCTCTCAAATTCTAGAATGTGCTATTGCATCCATTAAAGTCTGGGGACCACTAGGCTACATTTGGCATGTTATATACGTCTGTGCTACTGCACATAATTGTTGCTCTACAGCCCCACACATTTAAAATCTAATTCTCTAACATAGCTTGGTGAGGTATTGGTAAAGGGACAGATGTATAATAGTTTCAAAAATATTTGGATTTTAAAAGAACATTATTGTTAACTGAAATACAACTCTACTTGGCAGAATTTTGGGCATCAGGACAGAAAAGGAGTTTCTGAGATAAGTATATTTAGGAAGGAAAGAAATATGTTGGGAATAGGTGCAACCACATGGACAGGATTTTTATAACTGAGATTCTCCTCTAACGTAAAATCTTCAAAGATTTTCTTTTCTTATGAGAAAAGAAAATTTGATGTTGCTTTTGTGAAAACTTCCTCTCTTCTTTATGAACCAAAAGATTCCCTAAATAGATATGAGCCCCTCACCCATCCACACTCCCAACATGTATAGTTATGTTTTAGTGATGAGGCAAGCTCTATAAGTGATATAAATTTGGGGGCAGAGACAGCCATTTTTATGTGTGGATGATTGGTAAATTGTGTGGTGGTATGTAAGGGCTTTATGGTTTCATGATATTTTCCAGGTTACTAAACTAAGGTTAGAGAGTAAGTAGCAATTACCTTGTTCCACGAATACCCACTTCTGAGTCCTTCCCATGGAACCGGGCAACAAAATAGTTGATGAAATTAAGAAGATATGTGGCTAATAACAGTTTTATGGTTTTCTTCCTTCCTTCCTCCTTCCTTCCTTCCTCCCTACCTCCATCCCCTTCCCTACCCTTCCCCTCTCTTCCCTCCACTCCCTGCTTCCTCCCTCCCTCCCTCCCTCTTTCTTCCTCTCTTTCTTCCTCCCTTTCTTTCTTTCTTCCTTTCTTTCTTTCTTTCTTTCTTTCTTTCTTTCTTTCTTTCTTTCTTTCTTTCTTTCTTTCTTCCTTCCTTCCTTCCTTCCTTCCTTCCTTCCTTCCTTCCTTCCTTTCTTTTTCCTTGCTGGTAAGGGGAAGGCTGTTTGTTGGTAGGAGTTTAGTTTTATTATGTAAAATATGCTCACAGTTAATTGAGGGTGATTTATGCTATAACCTTAAATGGAGAGAGGACAGGTCTGAGGTTGAGATGAAAAATCACACACCTTAAAAGTCCAATTTTGATTCTTGCTAGGGCTCCACACAGATATTCTCCTTTTAGTCTGTATTTATTTCCTCCTCCCACTTTTCATCTGTGAAATGGTGAGGTAATAACTACTATGCAGCAGTGTTCTCTGAGAGTAATCAGTGTTTTTCCCAAGATGAAAAATAGTTCGTATGTAGAATGAACAGTATTATTTTAATTTTAACCACATGCTGTGCATAAAATACGTCATTAGGCAAAAAGTTTTGTTTTGTTCTGTTTTTCAACTCAGAAGTGGAATATGATGAGACACAGTGAAAATCCACTATTTTACAGACACAGTGAGATTAGCAGTTGAATATCTGCTATAGTAAAACTTCCCACACATTTAAGAAATAGCATGAGATTTAGGTGTTTGTTTTTATGAGAATAGATCTTGCTGGTTCTTGGGAAGGGAGGATGAGGACCACTATCATTGATGGTAGACTCTTCAGAACTCCTCCATGAATGGAAGGGACTCCAGATGGTAGACTCTTCAGAACTCTTCCGTGAATGGAAGGGGCTCCAGAAGGGGAAGAAAAGACAATGTGAAGATGTAAGAGCTCAGTGGCTTCCTAAAGTCTTTGTCAAACTTATAGGGCTCCTGTTCCTCCAGCTAACTCCTATTTGATGATAGGTTGTGTTCTCACTCAGAGATAAGACTCAGAATTCCTGGAGAGAAGAGGTCAATGATTCCTCAACTTTCTATACCGAATACACAAGGTCCTTTAAAATTGAGAGTGATCTCTTAAGGGCAAACTGTAAGAAAGGCAATATTTGCTTAAAAAATCTCCTTGAAATGAACTCCAGTGACTCTGGGGATAACTGGGAGATTGGATTTGCGGGAGAAATTTGGCTAAAAGTAAGTCAATGATTTGACTAGGCATGGGCTGTACATTATATGTGGTTATTTATAATAAAATTAACTAAAATTAAATTAAATTTAAGATACAGTTCCTCAGTCATTCTGACATATTTCGAGTGCTCAATGGGTCACCAGTGGTTAATGGCCACTGTGTCAAATGTATTGGTATAGAACGTGTCCATCATTGCACAAAATTCTATTGGCCAGCGCTGAACTAGATCTTGTGGGCAGAATTGCTAATAATTAATGAAAGGCCTTTGTGCACCCTGAATGGGTCACACAAGTCTGACCTGGTGCCCATACTTTCTTTCTACCATCATGTTAAAACTATATCTACAGATTCCCCACTGATCACTTAATCTTTGTATCACTTTGAAAGAAACAGAGTGAAATGTAGTAGGTATTTCTTGGTTGGCTAGAACACACAGTTGGAATTTGTACTGAGATAGGGATGCATGTTTTTCTTTTCCTGGTGTACTGAAATATAATCACCCATGCTCCCAAATTTTTGGAATCTCCAAGATCAGCAGGAAGAAACTTCATTTGAAGGGGAGATCCCAAACATGAGACTGCTTGTAGTAATCGGGGTTCCTCTACTCAATTCAGCAGTCGTGCAGGCAGCGAGCAAGCAAATACTGAGCAACAACTCTTTGTTGAGCAATGTCTGGGCACAATGGGGAGAGAAGATGAGATGTGGTCTTTATTCGGAGGGTGTTCCTATGAGTCCAAGGAGCAGTTGTCTGTAGTAGAGAAAGATAGGGACTTTGGGCTCTGATAAATGTAATTCTAGGGCTTTAATTTTGGAAAGGAAAAAAGTATTTACCCAAAGGCTCTTCTCTGGTGTGGACCCCTCTTGAAGGGGAGCAGGTGAAATTTGGGGGTAGACATGCCAGAGGCCAGAGCTTGGGTGGAGGGTAGAAGCAGAGGGTGACAGCAGATTTGGGCAGATTTTTTTTTTTCTTTTTTTCCAAGTACAGAAATTCTTTCTTGAAGCAGTTGGTAACAGCACTAGGATGCTGGATCTGGCCTGTAACATAAGATATTTTTATCTTTACTATTTATAGAAACACTGAAAGGCAGTTTTTCCACTGGCCACAATTCTTTGTGTTTCTCAGGCTTCTAGTTGACTGAAAAAAAACAACGACCACTCAACTAATTTTCCAACTTCAGATCAAATGAGAGGAAATCAGTGGTTTCCATCAGAGAATGAGAGGTGTCCAAATCATATAGTTCTCTGTTTGGGGGGAAAAAAATAGATGCCTGCATAGAATTCTCACCATTCTGGCAAATGTAAAGGAAAAACAAAAGTGTGGAACCTATGAAGAGATTTGGTAACCAAAAGAAGGGATAAATAATACACACATAATAAATACATACATATTTCATCATAGCTTTAGTCACTAAAAATTTCTGAACCCAATTAAATTTTATAAAATATTATATACATGACAATGTAAGAAAGAGATGACATGAGATAATAGAAATGAAAAAGTATGTGGACCAAGACACATGAACTAATATAAAAGTTGTTAGGTACAATAAATAAAAATGTTATAATTTTTTAAAAAGTGGCAATAAAATTTTTACCTGTTGTAGACAAAGTAAAAAACAGAACCGACATGGCAGAAGGTCAAGAATCACATAAAAGGTTAATTTAAGAAGTTGCCTAGAATGCAGAGGAAAAAAAAAAGAGGTGAAAACAAATTAATGGAAAGATGACAAGTAGAAAAGTCAAACAACAAAATATGGAAACTTACTCTTTTTCTGAACAAGAACGAGAACAAATGATCTACTAGAATATGCAAAAGGACGATGAGAGAAAATATCCCGAACTAAAGAATAAACTTGACTCTGTAAATTCAAATGGCTCCTGAGTTGTCAAGTGTAACTAGCAGGTACTGAGTCTACACACATTCTGATAAAAGTTTGGCTATTTAACAATGAAAAAAGAAACCTACACATATCTAGGATATAGAAAAACATTAAATACAATAAAGAAAAAACGTGGATTTCAAACTTTTCCACATCTTTGAAGAAGAGAAAGCAATAGAGCAGCGTTGCCAGCAGGCCTTCCCAGCGCCTTTGCAATGCGGCACACGGAGGAAGTGACGTTCGACATGGGACCTGCTCAGGGCTGTTTGCAGCCAGGTGACGAGAGTGGAGTTCCAAGATCAGGCTGTTTGTTTAACCACCCAGGGGGCCGGGTGATTCCCACCCTTGTCATCGTTCCTGCAATCCATTCTTGGCACACCGGGTTGGAGATCTTTTATCAGGGGTTGTAAGGGAAAGGGTGGTTTCCGATTTACAGGAGGTAAAGGAAACAAAGACTAAAACGCTAGTATTCATTCCATTCTGAAAGCAAACAACTATCAAAAATTTTTTAAAGTAATGTTCAAGTTACTTCAGTGAAGTACAAGGAAATGAGCAGCCTTTTAACAATGAATTTGTAAGTGGCGCTAAGAAAAAAGTAATGGAAAAATGAAAAATTATTATAACAAAATTGTAATAATAATAGCTTTAAAAGGATAAGCAAAGGTTAAATACAGATTATAACAAAAAATGAAAATATGAAAGAGTCTAAGTGGAATAAAATGTTGCAGTTTTCTCATTCTCCATAGAAGAGGTCAGGATATGCTCTTCAACGGTTGATATTCATAATTAGAGACACCAGGTTTCAATATATAAAAAATGTAAATTTAACACTTATAAAACAAAACCGGGACATTTACTTTTAAATCACAAGGGCAAAATCAAATAAAGTACAGTATAAGGGAAGTATAATAAATAGAAAGCATAAAACTATACTAGAGGAGACCAGACATATGAATCATGAAAATAAATTTAAATACTTTGAAATTTTCTAATAATAGGCAACTCTCAGATTGTGTGTAAATATCAAAACGCAGATGTCATCGGCAGGCAATTTTGCTATTAAGAAGCTCCAAATCTATTAAGAAGAAAGATAAAACTTTGAAAATACCATATAAATTAAATTCACATATATATACATTTGAAAATAACAAAAACTTTTTAAAAATTAACATATGAATTAAGATGCTAGGAAAATAATAAAATAAAGCTGAAGAGAATAAAATGAAGGAATTAATAAAAATATAGGCAGGAAATAGTGAATTAGTTCCAAACCATAAAATGGAACTAGGTTCTTCAAAAAGACCGATAAAACAAATTCAACTTTGGCAAGCCTGATCTAGCTAAATATACATTTATTTAAAATTAGAAATTGGAGAGGTTTTATTTATTAATATTGAAGTGATCAAAACACTGTATAAAAATAATGGGAAAATTATGTGGCAACAAATGGAAAAATCTAGAAAAAATGAATCATTTTTTTAATAAAAATTTAAACAAATTTTAAAAAGAGTAAAAGAATTTTTAAGAAAACTGTTGGGTGTAGCTACCAGTCCTGCCCAGTCTGGAAGCCTGGCCAGAGAACCTGAACGGCCATGGAGGCCACCCGTCCGCCCTACTGAGGCAGAGAGCAAAGCCTGAGAAGCCAGCCTACAGCCCTGTCCGGCAGTGGGGGCCAGTCATTGGCTTTTGTGTATTCACTCTTATATTCCTTCTAGTTCAGTTTTTATTCCTCATTTTTTCCCCATTTTTTCCCTTGAGATTTGGTTTCCTATCCTCTTGATATATAGTCATATAATTTCCGAGCTTTTCTATTAAGATTTGTGCTATTTTCAAAGCTGCAGTTATGTTCTTAATTTTCTTGGTATCTTTTACCTTGCTTTTACTTCCTTTCTTGACAGATTTTCCTAGCATATACTCTGTGCTTATTGAAATGTCATTAGGTTAATTTTCATCATTTTTTGGATCAATAACTTTATATGGTTTAGATGATATTGCCTTTCCCAGCCCTTCCCATATTTCAATGTTGTGGATTTTCCTGGGCTGTTGGGAGGATGTTCCTGTGCAGAGCTCCTTGGATTGAGAATATCTGTTCTGTTGTTATGTGAAATACTCAGAATACAGCCTCTGTGTAGCTGCTTTTGTGTCTTTTATACGTAAGTCTAGATTAGAAATGATTTCTGTCTTCAACTGCATGCTTCGGCCCTCAGCTACGTAGGCTTTGCAATCCCATCATTTTGCCTACATACTCCCTTCTCATCATTTCGATGAGACCTACTCTCATCATTTTGCCTACATGCTCCTTTCCAGGATTCACTTCCTTTGGGTGCCTCCACTCTGTATCTGAAGTTTCTGTCTTTTTGTCTTATTTATTAACACTCCTGATTTATTATTTAGGAGCGTTTGGGGAGTAATCAAAAACTTGTACTTTCATGGCCATCCCATTGCCAGTTATTGATTTATTTAATATTAAGAGGCTTAATCTTTTGTTTATGTAGTGAACCCTATCAGTGTTTTTATGTCTGTTTAGAAATGTGAAAATAAAGATATATTGACGTTTACTTGATGGAATATAATACCATGGTTGATAATTCCCTCCCACTACTTTGTGGGGGACAGTGACCATGTCTCCTGCATCTCTGTTCTCGTCCCCTAGCACCTACAAGTAAGCACTCGTTGAAAAAATGAATAAAAAATTTGATTAATGAATTACTATTTTCATTCAATAAAGTTTTTATTCTTGGTCCACCTTTGCACAATTTTAGTATACACCTTGTCACCCCTCTAAATTTCTATCACCCTTTTCTGCTTTCTTTTTCTTCTTAGAATACACTACTATCATGTTATATCTTACTTATCTTACTTATTTTTTCTCTCCATCCTCCCTCTTAACAAGAGTGTAATCTTCACGGGAGGCAGGAATTTTGTGTGTTTTGTTCTCTGCTGTATCCCTAGTACCTAGAGAAGCTGGCAAAGAATAGATATTCAATAAATATTTGTTCAGTGAATGCGTGAAATCTTGGGATAATTATCAATTTCCATTAGTAATAGTCCATTAATTAATGGATAATAATCCATTATGAATTTCACCTTTATGAATGAATTTTCGTGATCCTCATTCTTATAAATGTGAGGCGTCCTCAGTTGAAATCATAGAATTTCTAGCTTTTCAGAAACATAGTTGAAATTATGGAAAAAGGGAAAACTGAGATCGTATGTTTGTTATAAGCAGATCTAATTAACAGAAAATAGCTCATTAGCAGAAAAAAGAAATTTTGTATTATTTGCAAAAATATTACATTATTTTACTGAAATACTTTAAGTTTAAAAATGAAGATGGTAATTATTCACGTATCGTACTGTTTGCTTTACTGCCTGCCTTTGGGATGTGACTGGCCACAGTTTATTTTCTTTGCACTGAAGGGTTTTTTTTAAATGCTTTACTGGGTGAACATATCATAAACATTTTAAAGGATTTCCATATTATGATAAAATAGGTCTTATTTGGTTTTAGTATGTAATGCACATTCATTACCTGTTGTTTTCTCTCGTGTAAAGCTATTTGTAAGTTCGTTGAAGCTGGTATCGTGTTTTAATCACTTTTCCATCTATAGCAGCTGGCATGGTACCTGAAATATAGTATGTACTTAATAAAAGTTTATGAAAGAAGTTAATTACTCTTACAAGTCTTTGATATCACCTATGTTTTAAATAAATTAAAGTCAGTGATGTAGTCAGTCTCTTTATTTGAGCTAGAATAAAATGTTGCAACAATACACTCATTATGGTGATTGTGAAAATACAGGAATCAGATCTCCTGCTAGGGGCAGGTATTGACTGACAGCCTCAGGAGCGGCCCCTCGGGATCACCCATCCTGTTTGCCTGAGACCATACTTCTGGTGGGCCGCTCCCAGCCAATGACCAAGGAGAGTGGCGCTACTAAGGTGACCCCTTTCTCTAAAACATAGGATTCCTCCCATGGGTGACTTTGATGTAAGAACTCCCCAGTCAGCCTGGCTGACACTTTCTTGGAACTTTGTTGCCATTGGAAAGTCTTTCCTATCGTCCTTTCTTCTCTTTCTCCTGCGTTGTGCTCGCTCCCCTAATAAATCTCTTGCACCTCTAATCCCATTTTCTCAGTACTTCTAAATTAACACAATAATGCTCACTAACAGTTTATTTTCTCTTCAAGTCAACACAATGGATAGGTCAACACAAATGTACAACACAATGTACCTTTGATATGTAAATTGGCATTTGGCTTGGAGCCATTGTTATCTGGTTTACAGTTTACACTGAAGAATCATGGAGGAAAAACTGTGTAGAAAGATAACATCTGTGTCTAAATGATCCCTGAGGCCAGTATGCTATCTTTGATGAAAATATTGGTACAAAAGCAGGAAATGTCAATCCCCTCATCTGGACAAATACTGTTGGCTCTGGTTCAGTGATAGATTTCTCAGCCTACTTGGAGATGGAATTGCAAGGGCATAAGCTCCGGAATAGGGAAGTTGAATTCTCAGGAAGTTATGTATGTGGCAGAACTCTCAAGGCTTCATAGAGTAACCAGTAAAATCATTCATTCATTCATTTTAAATATTTTTTCAAATCTTATCTCATGAAACCATCTAATCCAATCTGAAGTGTAATGATCCCATTTGATAGACCTTATAAATTCTTAACGAAATTAGTTGATGATAGACAGTAATGATATTGAAAACAACTAAGACATAAAGTAAAATTCCTTTTATATAGATTATGATTTTTTGAAATGTCAGTTAAGGAAAAAAAAACCCTTTAAATCCATACTAAATATTTTTTTCTTTCACATTTGTTTTACTTGACATTATTCATATAAAAAGGAAATACACCTATAGTATTAAAAAAAGTCTACAAAACAAATAAGCAAAGTAGCCCCTTAAAATCAATTAATTTTATAAATTTAAACTTTCAAAAATATAAAAACTAATATTCAGTTAATATGAACTCCCTTGCAGTCTTTTTTCTTTTAGAGCCTCAGTCTCAGGTGATTTTTCTCTTTTTGGAATGAAGGTGAGCATTGGATGTGATTGAGCTAATTATACCCCGTAGGGGAGATTTATCGACCCATGGAACAACCACTTTCTTAGGTTGTAGTAAGGTGGGGGGCCTGTGAAGCTTGAAATACCTCTTCAGTGATTTGAATCTGGCCCCCCCTCTGCACTGGGAACCGTTGACCTCCCCATCGTAAGGAGTGATCAGAGCTGCATTGCCAGATAGCGTCAGGCCCAGATGGATGAACACTCTTCTTCTTCAGAGGTAGTGTTGTTGAGGTGATTCTATTTCAGGAAATAATCGAGGCAAACTGTTCAATAAAAGGAGAAAATCTGGTTTATTTTGCTACTTAAGGTGCACCCTTCTATATCCAGATTTCATGTGGTTAGCTTTCAGAAACGAGCCATGTTACTCTTTGTACCTATATTAAGAGGGAGTGGGTGGGATATTGACATTTAATAGAAAGAAAGGTCATGTGGCAAAATATTCTGTTAAATCCAGGGCACTTGACAGGCTCCAAGGCTATGACAATCAACAATCTTACCTTCTACATTCAGTAAAGTGTCATCTTTCTCCTCCCCAGATTCTCATAACCTTTTTTTTTTTAAGATTTATATATTTATTTATTTGAGAGAGAGAGTGAGGAGGGGCTGAGGAAGAGAATCTCAGGCAGACTCCTCACTGAGCATGGAGCCCAATGCGGGGCTCGATCCCAGGACCCACGACTCATGAGATTGTGACTTGGGTCGGAAAAAAGAATCGGATGCTTAACCGACTGAGCCACCCAGGTGCCCCTCTCGCACAACCTTCTTAATCAAATTTGAAACTATTGGTCATGCATTCTGTCATATAGCCTCCTTCAGAAACATGTCTTTATCTGCTAGTTGTCTCAAGTTCTATCCAGTGTCCCATTGCTTTTCAGTGTTTCCCCCACTACTCAGTTCTGTTTGATTACTGCTGTAATTCTACTCTGTAATTTTTCTACTGACGAAGTTAACCTTTTCCTGTAGACAATCTGTGTCCCAGTTTCAACCGTTCAGTCTTTTTATCTCTTCACCAGTTCTTTTTATATTTTTCCTCCTATCTTGTGAAACTGACAAGAATTTCTGTTTATAAATGAAATCCTACTTGGTTGCCTGACTTAAACTATTATAGAATTATGACTTTAATTCAGACATCATGCACAGGGGATTATCTGTATGTTATATTTTGCACAAAGTCTAGACTATTCTGGAGGGTAGTGGTAGGGAATGGAAGCTAATTTGGGAGAGATTAGAATAGCGCAGCCAAACTATGACATCCTGTTGTTGCTGGTGAACACAGGTATTTCCTCCCTTTATGAGCACGATGCTCTTTATCTTTTAATACAGATAATAGAAATGATATTGCCTATAGCCACCTCCTTCCCTCCCACTCCTTCAACATTTACACATCCTGTGCTCCTGTAATGCATGACAAAGCCTGTTACTCAGCCAAAGGAAGAAAGACAGAATTCCAAATTATGAATAGATCTATTTTCTCCTAAATTTCTGCCTCTTCAGCATTTGAAAGATACTCATTCTTCATGGTGCTCATATCTGGCATTAATCTTTAAAACACAAATCCTCTTGCTATAGTTTTCTTAAAGAAAAGCAGAAAGAATGACACATGAGATAATGCCCTAGATTGCTTTTCTATGTAGCAGGAGCCAGCATGCTGTTTGAATTTTGGCTGCAATATGGTAAAGTCTGCTTGCTTTCAATTATTCAAACCCATTTAAGTTTTTCATGCCAAGTTGGATAGGTTTATATTTCTATTTTCCCCATTCTGAATGAGACTCTTCGGATGAATTATAGCATCCCTAGGCTACTGCATGGGAAGGTAGCTTCTAAAGCCTTTTAAGGACTTCACGTACTTCAAAGCAAGGAATCTCTCCTTGTTACTGAACTAGAAAGCCCTTCCCTTTTCCCTTTGACTTGCGGTAGCTCATGCTAGGTACTGTCACCCGATGATGCCATAGTCAGTAGATATTCTTTTAGAAAAAGGTGTGTTACCTAAAAGCAAGCTCCTTTCCAAGGAAGAAACTCAATGGGTCACAACCTGTTAACTGACGAAGCATAAACAAAAAAAGAAAAAGAAAAAAAAAAAAATCCGGGATTGATGAACTGACTTAGACCTGGGCAGACTGAATCTACCTATATCGCTGTTCCGTGTGTATTCACAGCACCAGCCAGTGCGTGTGCTAGTCCACATGTGTTATTTATTTATTTTTACCCTAAAGCATTAGCACTGATTGCAACAATTGAGTGACTTGGTTGGCAGGGTGAACTGTGAGATAACAAAGTCTATGTCTGGCTGGTCACGTGAATAATGCTGAATAGCACTAGCCAGCTCCTGCCTGGGGCTATGTCAGTGGAGCCATCCAGAAACATTTTTTCTCTCATTGATTTTTTTTTTTTTTTTAATTTCTATTAAACCAGGATTGGGGACCCAGCAGGTTTGGAATGATGCCAGCATCCTGTGGAGTCAGAAGAAAAGGTTGAGAATAGAAAGTATATTGACCCAATTTATTGGACAAAGTGCAATAGAGGTGACAGAACATGCTACGGAGGTGTTTGCTCTGTGAAAGCTTTTTAGAACAAGAGATTTGGGACAATGAACTACAAATGGAGCCAGTGGTCAGGTCAAAGGAAGCCCCTTTCAACCCCTTTTGATAGAACAACTTCTTTGGATTGCTGGGCAGACTAAAATCTTCACATTCTGTTAATTTTTTATACCGTTAATTGAGAATGCCTATTTGAAATAAGGGAATTTCCAGCTGTTGTCTTGGAACAAAATGACTTCGGAAAACGAAATTCATCGGAAACAAAATTAACTGGTGAATTTCTGCCTTTGCATATGTGATAGTTCCACAAAAAAATTAAATGAAAGACCTCAGAATAGGTTCTCTGCTTGCGAAATCTATTAAAACGTGCCTTAAAAATAGTATATAACATAGATTGAAGCCACTCAATCTGCCTTGTGAAGAATTTTGTAAATAAACACATTTCATGAAACATTAAATAGATGTAGCTACAAGTCTTGCTCTGCTCTGTCTTCTGATCGATCTATCTTCATACTACCTACCCACTCAGCTAATGTGTAACTTTAAGAATCCATACAGATTTCCCCGGGGAAAGCTCCTGTAAGGACATTTGACCACATCTATCTTGGTGAGCAGATCTTCTACATGTGCATGGAGAACTTCGAGAAAAGCGCGGAAAAAAACCAACTTTGGGGAGAGTGTTAAGAAAGTAGCGATTACGTAAAAACAGTATGTGTTTACAAAGGACAAGTCATGACAACAACATCTAATTTACTTTTTTACTATAGATAATGTGGCAGAGAAATTATATCCTATTGGGGCAGGATATTTGACCTAATATTTGAAGATAGCCTTTTTAGGAAAAAATACATAGGAATATTAAGAAAAATCTAGCTGTTTGAATTACCATAGCCTAACGGTGCTGATTAAGAATTAATTAACTAGAGGGGACATCTGAAGGTATATAATTCAGAACTCTTTTCTTGTTCTAACCTAGTTAGATATTTTTAGTGATAGGTTCAGTGCTTATCAAATTTTCAGGTGATTCATAGTTAAAGTGTTAGATTAAAATTAGTATTTTTAGAAAAATTTCTACAAGGAAAAGTTCGATTGAAATTAATATGACTAAATTAGTAGAGATGATGTAAAGTCCTACATTTAGGAAAAAAATAATTGCATGAGGACAGGATTCAGGAGGCTTGGCATGACAGTTGTAGTGTATGCGACAACGTCCTGCAGGTTTCATCTAAACAGAAGATTAACATAAACTCTCTGTGTGCTGTGTCTGCCTGAAAGGCCAATGCCATCACAGAAGTGAGCAAACAACAGGGGGGAGGCAGGCATCCACGAAGTGCTCATCTGCACACGTGTGAAATATGATGTCAAATCCATTTTGTCACAGAGGGGCACAGATGAGTTAGAAATCATTCCAAGACATGCAAAGTGACTTACGTGAATTCTTAAAGTCTTCACTACATGCTTATTCGGTACTAATAGTGCTTCCTAGTATCTACTATTGCCAGCCTCCACACCATCTTCTTTTGTAAGCATTGCTTTATTTAATTGCCATCATAGCCCCTTGACGTGTAGTTCTTTTTTTTTTTTTTTTTTTTTTTTTTAAAGATTTTATTTATTTATTCGACAGAGATAGAGACAGCCAGCGAGAGAGGGAACACAAGCAGGGGGAGTGGGAGAGGAAGAAGCAGGCTCATAGCAGAGGAGCCTGATGTGGGGCTCGATCCCATAACGCCGGGATCACGCCCTGAGCCGAAGGCAGACGCCCAACCGCTGTGCCACCCAGGCGCCCCTGACGTGTAGTTCTTATATTCATTATCATTTCACAGATGAGCCTGAGACCTGCAGTGGTTGAATGACTTACGCAAAGTCACCAAACTAGCAAGTGGCAAAGCTGGAAATTTTATCTGACTCCACTCTCCCTTTCTTTTGTCACCATGCAATGTAACAAAAGGAGCATTACTCACTTCCATAGTTACTTAAGAGTGAAATGAAGGCTGTACATTCAAGGTGCATACACTCTGGCCCCAATCTGCCTTTCCAGATGATTCTTGCTACATCCTTTGATCCATACAGTGCTCCGGCCAAGCTACATGAATGTTCCGGTGTGTCTGAACCCCTGCTCTTTGATCTTACTAGTTTCTCAACCTGGAGGAGCCCCTTTCCTTGGCATTCCTGTCCAACTCCAACTGAAATGTGCTTTCTTTCTGATACTTCCTGACGCCTTAAAATAAATGGAATAATCTCTCCTCTAAACCTTCAGAGTTCTTCAAAAACAAACCTTTTGCAACTAATAATACTCTTCTTCTAATACTCATTTCTGTACAAATAGTATGCTCCTTGACAACAAGGACTATGACTTTGGCCTTGTTTCTCAGAGGATTCAGTTTGGCCTATTTCTTACACATATTAGTGGTTCGATAAATATTTCTCAAATGAAAGGGTAACATGGATAATTATAGTGGGGGACCTAAGGAGAGAATACTCTCCAAAATATCACAAAAGATTCAGTTGAATGAGATACCTATTGAAATACAGGTTGGCATTTAATAAGTTGATCTGAAGTCTGAGAGGTATGGGGCAGAATGTTACTCAATATATTTGGTATTCCAAAGGAATTGTCTTTCAGTAGAGTAAAATGTCATCTCATCTTGTCTATCATAACTGGACGTATATTTGGAAGCAGTTTGAATCAGACTGGGGAAATCTAGAAATGCGAATATAGGTGTCAGTTCTTGGGATTTTCCTTTTGTTAGAAAGTATAAATTGGCAGATGTGGGGTTGGAGAAAGTGACAGATTTCCAAGTACAAGCCTGATGAGATAAGAATATAGAAATCAAATCTCAAACACGGCTACTAAACCAAGTGGAAAAGGTGTCTTTTGCACATGACAAATCAAGCCGCAAGTAGAATCCAAGATTTATGGTATCCAACCAGACAAAGGATTTCATATATTCACAGTATATAACATAGGGTAAGAGCATAGGTTTGGGGAGCAGCGTCTGGCTTTGATTCCCATCTTTGCCACTTCCTGCCTTGGACAATCTACACAATTTCTCTGAAGTTTATTTTCCTCACCCGTAAAATAGGAATAATAACTTATACTAACTTCATAGGATTATCATAAAGACTAAGCAAGTTGATGTATGTAAATTACTCAGAGCAGTACCTTGTACATAATAAGGGCTGTGTAACTGTTAACTATTATTTTTCTATATGTGTCTCAGGGGCATAGTTTCGGTAGCAAGGCATTAATGTCATGTCCAGGTTAAAAATATTTGCAGTCACTTTTTTTAAGCATATTATGGCTTGGCTGGTTACTAGCATTGTAACCTCAAATGTCACCAGAACTCTGTTGCTCAGTTTTTTCACTTGTAAAACAGACCTATAAACTTCCCTATGCAGCGCTTAGCATTTTCTCAAGAATTAAGAAAGATAATTCTTGGAGGCTTCTTTTGTACTCTAAACAATGCTATCAAAATGTAAAAGGTTTAACCATTGAACAGTGAGCTGTTGAGCCCCTTGTGTGAGTTCAGGCTGCAAGAAGAGAAGAACGCATTTGATGATCCTAGGAGAGGTAATGGGGCGTTTTTCTGGTGGGCTCCCACGGCTATCCGTAGTAGTATGACCCTGATTTGGTCTTTCACCTTCTACACACTGTCAGCTTATATACAATCCATTTCTTTAGCCAAAGATCCACATTATTAAAGCTCCTGAGACTAATCTACAAAACCAGAATGCCGTTTTATTACTTCTCAGTAAGAAAAACGACTGGCGCACAGCAAACGGGCACGTCTGTTACATTTATCCTTATCAACAGAACTACAGAGGAAGCTGAGCTACAGTTAGGTTTGGGGTGAATCTGGAACTCGATTCATAGGAAATGGAAGATTTGAATGTTGACCCAGTGCAGGGAAGGTACCCGGATGCATCCATCTTCGCAACAGTGTCAGCACCGCAGAGGGGCTACAACACTTGAAAACCATCAGCTAAGACGGCCTCTTCCCAGGTGTGTTCTTGAATTAATGCCTACCATGTTCGCCTCAGTGACTCCTTGTTTTTGCTGATATGGCTGGCTAGTCTTTTCCTCTGAAGAATGCTTAACAAGTCAGCTAATAGAAAATAAAAAAAGAAACTGTTGTTAACATCTCCTTTCTCACGCGAACCTCAGGAAAGAGAGGCGAGCATTGTAGGACCAAAGGTAAATTGTCCTTATTCTACTTTTCCTCCTGCTGGGGAAAATTCACCTTGAAGAGAGTTAAAGCAAGGACAGTGCGAAGGGAACGGAGTGAGCAAGGTTAGTGCTTGGAGCGAGGGAGTTTGAAGAGTTCTCTGGGTGACCGATGAGGTGGATGTGTTCGATGCGTGTTGGGTACATGGGATGGGCTCCCATTCAGCTTCTAAAGGGATAATGGGCCTCTGATGGTGTGACACAGAGATGTCAGTGGGCTGATCTCTAATAGCTGAGATGTTGAGACTTCTGGTGACATATCTGTTCCCAGGACTGGCCTGGGAACAGAAAGTTGTGCTGTGGCTCAGACAATATTAACACTGTCCTAAGTAGACTGGACAGAAGGGTATACCTGCATGTTTTGGTCCCTTAAAACCCCTGGGACTCTTGCATAACATCAGAGTGGTGGAGAGTTCTCCCACCACAACAAATTACTAATAGTTAATTTTCAGTCAACCAGATGTGTGCATGGAGGCTTAGAGTTGATCAATCGGATTTTGCAAACTAAAAAGATAAATTCATTTCTATTTTATGACGGTATTAAAGGAAAATATCCAGTCCTGCCATCCAGAAAGCACAGTCTTCTGGGGAAGATATACAAGTTGATATGTCATTGAGTCATGATGATACTATTGTTAAATGTCATTGAAGAAATGAAGTGTAGGGCATATAGGAGAAGCTCCTATTCCAGAGCTGTTTAGGAAGAGGAAGGGAGCACATCAGTGAAGCCTCCCCTTACCTGAAGAAGATGCCCTAACCCTAAATGAAGTCAGGGAGCAGGTGATAAATATGTTCCTGGAGGAGGCTAGATCTTTCTTGAAGAAGGAAGGGAAAATGACTTACTAGGAAAAGGAATTTGCAGAAATTCTCTTGGCTTTGTGGCAGTACCAGCCATTTGCAGGTGTCTAATTTGAATGAATAAAATCTCTGCAAATATGTATGAAAATGACATTGGCCATTCACTGAGTTGTTTATTATAGTGATTTTTTTTCTATGTTGATCCATCCATATTCACTCATCCAAGCAGCAAAGTGGGTTATTAGGGGATGGCTGGCTTGGATTATGGCTGTTGTTTCTGATTAGGAAACTCCCTATAGTTACTTGACCCCTTGTAAGGCTTGAATCTAAAATATTGTTCTCTTAGCAAAGCACTAATATATGAGCCAATCAAACCAATATATATAGTGTATTCACCTGTTAGAATGTAGTGAACTAATTTTTTGTAATCACTATGTATTGATCCAGTGCTTCAGTTCCCTTTATTGTTCTGTGGAGGTAGCTGATGGAGTCTAAAAATGTAAAACAGTGGAGTAATACAGTAATACAGAACCTGAAAATTAATTTTGAAGCTTCTAGGTTCTGGTGTGGGACATTTCCCCTTATTTTATAATGCCTTTAGAGATGATTATTATTTTATTTCTGTAGTACTCCTCATTTCCTCAATTATTCAGATTTTTATTGCTGGTAAACCAAAGGTCTAAATAAAAGTTTGATGGGTAGGCATTAAAAATTGCAGAAGTTGGTGAAGAGCCACTTCGAAATAGTTGGGGGAGTGATACACATCACGAAGGACTGATGAGAAGACAAAAGTGCAGTATTTGATGAGGTCTTTGGCTGTTTAGTTTGCTCTCAGACGATTAGATATTTGAAAACTTTATATTTAAAAGCTGGTAAGAAAAATGCAAGGATAAAGATAAAAGTGTAACAGCTATCTGTGATACACTCAGACTATTACAAGGCCTGGGCTTTTTCAGAGCTGGGAAATACTTTAGATAAATGCTAAGAAAAAAATAGAAGGTGCATTTAGGGAGGCATTTACGGTCTCTTTGGAACAAGAAGAGTTCAACTTATAGTCTTCTCTTCATGGTTTTCTCTGCATGCATAAAAGCTGCTGCTTGTTGCCAAGGCAGCTCCTGCACTAAGCATCTCACCTAAAACCTAGTGTAGTGTTCTCTAGGATTCCATTTTGTTCTCCTCCAATGGGTATTAAATTAATGAAAACATACGTCAAAGACAGACTGGATTCAGGGCAATTAGGGATTTCAAGTCTGAGAATTCTTTGCAATTAGTACATCAAGTATGATGCACAGAAGTGACCGTGGCGTGGCATGCGGAGTTGTGTGGGGAAGAGGTGTGAGGAGGAAAATAAGAGACAGGACGAGTCACCATCCCCAGCCATTCTCGCTGGGTTTTCTCCAATTATCCAGTGAGGAAGGAATGCTCACACAGCCTTATGTGAATATGTGAAGGTTTTCTATTTGTTTGTTTGTTTTTGTTTGTTTGGCTTTTTAGTACTTCTGCAGACATTCATTTCTGACTCATTTCTATGAATAATAGACTATTCTTTACAGTTAATGGTGAAGAGAATAGGCTGGTGATGGGTAGTAAGGAGGGCACGTATTGCATGGTGCGCTGGGTGTTATACACAACTAATGAATTATGGAACTTTACATCAGAAACCAGGGATGTACTGTACGGTGACTAACATAATATAATAAAAAATTATTATTATAATAATAAAAAAAAAAGAAAGAAAGAAATGGTGTCTCCCTCAAGGTAGCCTGTGGTGTTTCCACCAGGAAGTTCTGTGTTCTCCGGTGTTTCCCTCAGAGTGGTCTAGAGTAGCATAAATTTGGGGAAAGTTAGATTAAATAAAATTACATAAATTTATGTGTGTGCATGTCTCAGGGATTTAAATACATTAATGGAAACATTTTCCAAATGTATTTTCCACGAAAACTCTCCCAAATATTTCCTATGACTAGAGTTCAGTGGATCCCAATTTGGGAAATACAGATAAAGTTACAACCTGCAAGATAAATTGCCAAATAACTTGTTAATATCTTAATATGTGTAATTAAGGAGAATTCAAAATATGCAAATTATTTAAATTATTTAAATTATTATTTAAATTCTAAACAAATGATGGATAGTATATAAAACATGAAAATGAAAAGTAAATGTAAAATGCTATTTCTTGAAACTATTGACTGTGAAATAATTTGGCTTCACAGAAGTAGGAGAGAGTTGTTTATTGAGTTAAGGAAAGTGTTTGAAGAAAATATGATTCCTTTTATTATATAGAGATACGTAGATTGCACAAAGACACTAGTTTCCTTACTCGATTTGAATATCACATTTTATTCCTGCAGTCATTCCAGTGCCTGGTGTCTATTATAGATGAAGTGTCACAGTGCCTTTCTGGTCTGGAGAATTCTAAGGAAAATAGTCTGTAACAGTGTTCCCAGTATGATATTTTACAAAAATAGTTATACAGGCTATACAGTTATACAGACATACACAAGGTACATAAACAGATATACACATGGACAAACTTACACTTATTTTGAAACACACATAATTAAAAATTTGAAACATAAATTGTGTATTGTACAGAACGTGGAAATTCAATTTCATTTAACCCTTTTTGTTTTGTTTTGTTGTATTTTTGACTTTATAAAATCCTAAGGCACCATTGCGCATTATGGGAACACTGCATTATGGGAAGGACCTGAACGGGGTGGATGCCACTGATTTCTTGATCACTTTTCTGCCTCCAGAGTGAATAGTGGCCATATATACCCCTTTAAGAGTTGTCCCTGAAATAGGTATCTTTTCATGTCTGGATATGCAATCCTTACATAGACTCTGATTTCAAATATTACTTACAGTCTCATATGGTATTGACAATAATGGAATAGTAAGTTATCTAATGTGTTATTATTTGATAGAGATTTAATTCTTTTTTACCCTATTACTGGTCATAATCTTAAGATTCTAAACAAATTTTCTCTTTACCTTTAGGAAATCCTTTATTATTTGTTGAGCATTGATCACAGTTCCTGGCTCTCATGGAAGAAACTTCAACATTGCCCTGGTTTGTGGAATGTTTGCTGGAAGCACCTTTGATAATGTCAGAAATGATGTCATTACTGTTCTGGGAGGAGTGTGTTTTTCATGAACTTGTGTTTCGTTTTCCGTACAGCATTGATAACGGCAGGAAACAAGTTATTTGTTGAAGGTAAGACTTTCTAAAACTAAACATTTTATGGTAGTTGAATATATTTTGAAGAAGCAGAAATTTTGAGATAGTCTCATTAAGGCGATTTCTACTTTGTTTAAAATCAAATCACTGAAGTAATTGGTAATGCCCTTTCAAAAAGAGAAACAAAGTATGCACTCTGTAACATGATTCATCACTTTCCAGAGAAGGCAATAGAAACGTATAGTTGGTTTTTTTTTAGTTTTTTGAGTGTCTCATAATTGTAATTTACACATACAAATCCCACAGGCATATGTCACCAACAGATGGTATTTATTAAAAATCCACATGCATTCTTGGATGGTTTAAGTGTCATTCTGCCTGAAGGCAAAGAAATGGATTAGACGACCTTTCAAGGTCATTCTACTTAGAACTTCCAAGAGTTCTGATGCGGAACTGTCCCACTGTTTAAAAAGTGTTCATTTTTAATGTGTGTACAAGTCGAGTATGTTTGATTGCAAGTGACATTATCTAACTTGAATCAGTAATAAAAAAAAGTACAATGTATTGGCCACTTATAAAAGGGTGTGGCCAGCATGGGCATTAGAAACAACGGGATTCAAAGACTGGAATGCAGTAAATTCTCCTTTTCCTCTCTGCTTGTCTTTGTGGGTTGCTCATTCTCTCTTCAGCAGGTGGACTTCTTCCACATGGAAGGGAACATGGGTCCAGAAACTGATGTCTCAGTCACCAAAGAGAAGTCCTTGCACCCCGCTCTGTTTAGAAACCCTGGGCACAGCTTGATCCTAGAAGCAATCACTGTAGCCAGCAGATGTAGAATTAAGCCTGACTTCCCTGGGTCATGGGCCTTTCACTGGTCATGACCACATTCACACCAGGATTAAGAAAAACAAAAGGAGATTCCTGGGATCCTGAGACTGCCCACCCGAGCTCCCAAGTGAATGTTTTCACCATTACAAATGGCCTTGAGACAGTTTTAGGAATATTAAAATTAAGACTGAATATTCCTTTTTTCCTAAGAGTCCATCGAGATCAATATCTTCATGTTGTGCATATCTCTGATCCTCGTCTTCACCAGAAGTCCAAACCCCTCAAGACATACAGGATTGTCTTTACGTACCTCTATTTGGCTCTGGACGCCCTCTGATCTGATATAATCTCACACAGCTCCCTGATTCCTCCTTTGATCTCCCCACTCCCTGCCCTCCCTGCCTATACACACATGCTTTCTGGAACTAAGGTTCTGTTATCAGTAAAATTGTGCGTGATCTTTAACTTCTCCGAACATTCCTTTCCCCTTCTGGTTCTATTGAAACCTGACCATAGCTTGAGGATGTTGGTTTCCTCTACTGTTTTGTTTTGTCTCTCTCACTCCCCATATAACACAATGCCTAAAGATGGTGTAAATGTTCTTTGTCTTTTATTAACATTTAAATTTATTCAGCCCTTCATTCCCCTAAAACTAGGGGTGATTTAACTTTTGTTTAACTTTTTAAAGAAGGGACTTCCCCTCCTTGTTGTGGTATCTGCCAACTGTGTGGTCACTGCCTTATTTATTGATAATTTTAACATGATTCTTATAGTTTTTTCACCACCTCTGTCTTACCTTTTTTTTTCTTTTCTTTTTTCTTTTGATGACTTCGGTGTCATGTGAATTCCTCAACCCACACTCTGGATTTTCACATCTTTGAGTTTCTCACTAATAATGATCACTCCCACAACATCAACTTGGGTATCCAAGCCTATGGAGGTGCTCTATGGATTTTCATTCTGATAGGTGTACCTGATTCTCTCTTGAATGTAATCCACCATAAACTCAGCATTCCCTGTATTTCTAGTTCATCAAGTGTAGTATCACCTGCTCCTGCAAATACTTAGCTCTTGAAGATTTTCCAGTCATTTGACTATCATTTTTGTTTTTGTTGTCCTTAGTGCTCCTCTTGTCCTTAATATCTCTCCTTAGTTTAGATGCTATAATTCCCCTTCCCTATAACGTCAACTCCATTATCCCTCCCAGCACTGTACTCACAGGCAGAGCCTCAACCTCATTAAACTCACCTTTCTGCCTCCTCGGTGCTTGTTCTTGAGAAAGCAAATGTTGTTGAGGAATAACACTCCAACATGCTGTTTGGTTTCACTTAAATCTATGACAGTATATCTCAAGCAAGTTTCAGGGGTCCCAGGCCATCTTATCCTACTTTTCTGTCAATTTGTTGTCCCATCATCCTCAAGAACCGTCTCGTATTTTTTTTCTCCTCAAACTTTGTTTACTCATCCTCAACTAATTATCTCATTTTGTTTTTCATGGAAAGAAAAAATTAAAAATCACTACTTTATCTTGCTTCCATCAAATCGAATAACGTACTTGTGTCGGCATTGCCATATTCTGCCTTGGGGCTGTGCATGTGGTTTTGTTTTCTGCTAATCGTGTCTGAAAGGTTTCTGCTTGTGCTGAATGCTGTGTTGCACTATTCAGACCCACCTCTCAAGATTAAAGTACTTACTCCCTCAGCCTGAAGTAACAACTCAGCCCTCTCTTCCCAAACAAGACTGCTCTGGAGGGTTTTCCCAGAGCCAGAGCACCCGCAGGATAGGCTGAGACCTCTGTTGTGGCTGCATCAATGTTCAGCTCTTCCCTCAGTCGAGTCCTACTTTCTTCAGCACCCCACAGATTTGACCCCAAGGGTACTCTTAAATGAGGTTCTTGTGGGCATCTATCTGTCTAAATGTTTTGTAGGGAATCTGGCCTAACAGAAGTGGTGCCTGGAGTGGTCTGAGGGTCTGAATCTAAAATAAGATTTAACTGCCACTGGCCAGTTGCAATGAGGCCCATCACTTGTGGTAGGTAGAATACGGGAAGCTCTTAGTACACCGTAGTGGTGCAGTCGTTAAACATTTTCATTTATGATGAACTGGGACAGTATACCCATAGAAGGAAATGCTTCAGGGAGGCAATATCTCAGGTGCCTTAGAAATCTGGGAGAGGTGGTAATTATAAGGATTATGGAATTTGTTGTTGTTTTGTTGTTGTTGTTGGGAGCTATTCATGTATTTAATAAATTAAATTAATGGTTAAGTGCGGAAGCCAGAGGACCTCTTGGGAAACATATGAAGAAACTCAATCTCCTGCAGCTAGCAGGGAGAAAAAAAGCAGAGGACCAGGAACCAGGACCTAATTATAAGAACAAGAGAACTCCCAAGAAAGTGGCATTCTTAGCCCTGGCAAGTCTTATGCCAAAGTCAGGGACCTAGCTGGAACAGGTGGAACACTGAGACTTTGGACAGAGACACCTGGATGGATGTACTTGAAGACACTGTAACTCAAGATTTGCACGAACCATCTGCCCTTGCAGTGGCCCTTTACGCCTTCTTGATTCCCGTGTGCTTGAAGATGATGACGGGCCTCTGCTTTGCAAAATAGTACATGTCCCCACCCCCATTTTTAGAATAGAGCCAGACCTCTCCTTCTGACCACGAGAATTGTAACTGGAGTGAAATTATAGCATGAACTTGTTGGAGAGATGAAATGCTGAGCCTGCAATGGGTGGAAATATGCTGTACCAATAAAAAGCCAAAGGACCTAGCCACAGGAAGAGTCTGGAGATATGCGTTTGTAGGACTGGATCATGAGAGTACTGGATCAAAAGGACCATTATAGAACACTGGAGTGGGAAGAGTTTGTGGAACTCCTGCGGATATGGAAGCACTCCTTAATATTAAAATATTTAATGACCCAGCAAGGGCTCTGGAGCTAACATGTTGCTACTTTGACTTTTGAAATTTTGAAGAAAGTACTGGCCCACTCTAAGTATAATAGAAATATTATACTGCAGAAGTGCTGCAGAAGCTGGTAGAAGGAGGCTCAGAAAGCCTAAATAAGTAAGGCTGGATATCTCTTTCCAGATGGCTGTGTTCAAAGGGAGGGTACAGCATCTGCCAGCATTGTGAGGAATGCTTTAGTAGGAGGGGCACATGCCTCACCAAAAAGGTAAGTGGCAGGTGTCTTCTCCAAGCCAAGACTGTAAGTAAGGGAGGCCCGCTGATAGCAAAGAGAATGATAAGACTTCAAAAAGTAGAGGCCAAGTGACAGCTAGTCATTTGAGGCAAGGAGGGCACCGTGAAAGTAGATTTTAGGATGGAAAATTTATGGTAGAAGGTTTGTTTTTAATTATCTCTCTACTAATGATTATAAGCTATTTGAGGGCAGAGAATTAATTGCTTGTCTCCCTCACTTGTGTATCTTCAGTACAGAAAATATTGCTGGACTCATAAAAGGCTTCCAACAAATATTTTGGAAAAGAGGTTATTCTAAAAGGGTGGCTGTGGGTGGGGATGGGTGGGTATAGACAGCACCAATGCTGGAGCTTTTGTGAGATTGCTAGCCACTCTGGTTTGTAACTTTCATATATTTTTAACAGTTCGGCAAAAAAATGACTGTGGATCTTTAAAAATTGGAAGCAGATTTATAAATTATAACCTTTAATAAAGGCATCTGTTTTAATGTTAACTTGTGAAACATTTACTTAAATTAAGCTTTATGTAAGCTCTTTATTGAGAGGCATAGCGCTGGTCAAGCAAGCCATCAGGAGTTACTTTGTGACATGGAAAGATAATCATGATGGTAATTTTTCTTCCAATTACTAAAAGGAAGCCTTGAAAATTAGGAGAGAAAATGTTGAGATATATGGATAAATTTCCTGGTGAAAAAGCATAGGGAAATTTAAACCAGTATTTCCCCAAACTGTGTTCCTGAAAGCATGAATTTCATGAGTGGTTAATCCGTATTCTGTGTTCAAAGTGTTTAGAATTGCATCGAAGTTTGGGAAATACTACCTTAGGTTTTGTGTGTTAAGTGTAAGGTAAAAGAGCACATATTAACTATTTGATCTTCAAAAAAAGATGATAGCTGTCTGTATTGCCAAGGGGTAGCATGATTTTTCATGACTCGTCATTTGTTAAAGAATTAGGGAGAGGAAATCTAAGATTATGATTAAGAAGAACTGAGACTAAATATAAAGTCAACTAATTGAGCCTAGAGCTTTTAGATTTCTTTGTATTTTGTTTTATATAACTTTTAATAGTTGAAGTGTTTAGCATGTCTGATATTTTCCAGGTTCTATTCTAGGCGTTGTAGAAGATACAGAGATGAAGTTTTATATGGTTTCTCCTCTGAAGGATATAACATTTTAATAAGTGATTAGTAGTGGTCTTATATTTGTGTTGAAATCATCAAAAAAGCATCCTTTATAACATGTATTAGAATATGTGATCATGTAATCACACCCACAAAAAGTCATTTGGGCAATAGTAACGAGTGGTTCTGACCTACTGCCCCCTTGATACCAGTTTGCTGAAACTTTTGACATAGTACTTAAGACAAAAATAATCTTGTTTATAATCTTCATTCATGTCTTTAAAATGATCATGAATGTTATTGAGACCCTTTTGGCAAGGCAAAAAAATAAAGATCAGCAAGCCCAGTCTTCCTCTTTGGTACTGCTTTACCACCCCACAGACCCCATATGTGTATATGGCCCCGTCCCTTCACTCCTCAACTACTTGCTCAAATGATTTATTTCCATCATGGTATGCATTAGAGAAAACAGTGTAAAACCTTACCTATTCTTGGAGAGTTTCATTCTTAATGAATTAATGTTTTAAAGAGAATGGTTGAATTTTTATATAAATCAATGGAAGAGGAAGATAAATGGAGAGAACACTAAGGATTGTATTCACAACCTGAAGTCATATCGTGTAAGAACTTTCTTTGATGTGTAAGTCAATTCCACCCCTCATGGCAAGCATTCTATGTTCACACTGAATTGACTCTCATTCACTTGAGTCTTGGGATTGAGTGGATTTTGCTCTGGGCCCTGCCTCATAAAACAGGGATTCACCTTAAATTTCTCAGAGTAGAAAATTTTATAGGGTAGTGCTGCTGAAAACTAAGCAACTAGTAGCTAGGCAACCAGGAGCAATTGTAAGAAAAGAAAATTTAGAAAAGGCCAAGCAGGTCTTATCTATACAATATTTGATATTAAGAGATTTAAAAGTATTATCCTTTGTTAGTAAAACTTGCTTGTGATACTCGGTGTCTCACACGTACACCTTTATATGAAATTTATTTTATCAGATTATCTTCCATCAGGCCTTTTGATTGCCTAGGGCTTTTTTCCAGAATTCACTTAGCTGCTTGGTTCAGGCTACCTTGATAAGAACTGTAAATTATTATATTGTAAGCATTGTCAACCTAAGAGTGAAGCATTGGACTTGATGGGACCATTAAGCATCTGCCACAGCCTCTTGGTAGACAATACAATTCAGCCCCTAGGGATAACACTTGGCCAGAGGCTGACAGCATATCCAGTGCTCTGCTCATTGCGAATCGACTGCATCTGCCAAGTTAGGGAGAAGGAGGTCCAGGGTGCTTAGAATCCAATACACTAGGGGGGACCATTTGCCTGAAAACAAGACATCCTGGTTTTTAAGGCTATATGAGCTATATTCTAGTGTTTTATTAAGGACACTTTTGTTTACTAGAAATGTTAAACTAGTCCATACTAGGGGAAGATGAGACTATCAGGGCATCTCCAAATTCCTCTGAGGAGAGGAATGGACCTAGATATTTGAAACAATCAAACATTATTCTAATGTCCTTGCTTTGTTATGTGGTTTGATTTATTCTTCTCTTTCATTACAATCCCCTTTCCTCTACTTCTTTAGTCAATAGTACCAGCATCTGATAGCTCCCTTACTTTTCAGCACATAAGTCAGGGACCCAAGGAGAGATTGGAGGTCCAAGTTGCAAAATTTTCAGCCAAGTTCTCATATTGACCCATCTAGAGTCAAGTGCTCACCTCTGAATTAATGGCTATGACAAGAGCATGAGGTCACAAAATGTAGGTAAGCTGTCTTAGGAATCATAAAATGTATGTGTGTGAACAGAATTCCCAGAGGTGAATGTGAAGGAGGCAAAATGACTGGTACCCACAGTACCTTGCCACCTCACCATATTCTTTAAAGATGAGTCACCTCATTTTATTCTCTTTAGAAAGAGTAATAGCTGGGATATGTTAATGTAAAGATTAGAACAGCCATACATGGAAATTCGTTTCCATTTCCCACATCAAATTTTAAAGTGACTCTTTCTCTGGAAAGAAAGATTGCCCATTTCACCAAATACAGTGACTGACTATGAGAAGCAATTGCAGCAAACAGAGCAACCAAAGAAACACACAATGAAGCTACAGAAAGATGCAAGCCATACATATTTATTCCTGAACTTAACAAATTACTTGTATCATGCCTGCAGTCAATGATAATGTTTCCATTTCAGAGAAGAGTGGACCCCAAGGGAGAAGACCAGTACGTATAAACACAGACGATCCACGTAGTTCAGATATTAACCATGTGATTTAATATTTTACTCTATTTTAGGCAAGAGGAACTGAAAGTTGTTGTAGAAACCTTCAGTGCATTCTTTATGGTTCACTTTGTTTAAGTAGGCATAGAAACTATATATGGTTCTCAAAAGGGTGTGGGTTAAACTCTTCCTGAGTGTTTATTTTGCAATATTCATAGTGTCACAGTCTAAGGAACCCAGCTAATTGAATCAGACTGAATATAAAGCCAAGAATGAATAAAAATGAAAAGGTGCCATTTGTGTAAATTGGGGAAGAATACTGTCCTCCAGAACTATGGCTTAGAGAAGTTTATTTTTATCCTGGAATGCTACGGCCTAGAGTAAATTATACAACTTTCCTGCTTGGTTGTGGAGAGTGGCTAGAGAAAGTTTGATTTTTGGGTATGTTTTAGATGGAATGTCTCTCTACCACAGCCATGTGGAGCATTGTGATGAATTATGTCATGATGAGTGTGTAATCGCAAACAAAGATAATTATACATGCTAGAAGGTTTCTTTAAACCTCTGTACTTTGGCTTTGCTAAAATGGGGTAGCATGTAAGGGCCACTTGAGTATACTGAGGTTATGGACAAATAGCAATTTTCCTATGCTTTAATCTATATATTTCTTCAGAGTGTGGTCAATCGGCAAAGCAGACATACAAGTCTAAGAGCACATGCCAATATAAATACAGCACTCCGATATTGAAGGTTCATGATTTGCCTAGAATGGAGGATAAATGTTATGTTTGAAGGAAAGCCAAATGTTTCCCACATAAAGCTAGGGAACAGATGTCCAGCTTTCACTCAAGTCATCAATATTGAAATAATGCCACTTCATCTCCTCTCTTTGGAGGGTCTGCCTAAAATGTTTTCCCCACGGTTCACTTAGCTCTTCACCAAGACAAACCTATTGGTCATCCTTCTAAGCACTGAAACATATGAAGACACTTACGTAACATCAGCAACGAAATAGCCATGTGTGTGTCAAGGAGGCACAAACAGAAGTTTTGTGTTTCTCTCTCTCTTTGTTGAACTAGGGTAGGCACAGTTTAACGAAACTAATCACATCCATCTTAATTCCATTTCATTCTTTTTCATCCTGCAAACTTTGTGTTAATTTCTCCCACAATGCACATGCATATTCTGTAGTTACTTTATAAATCGAAGTGTAAAATACCTAGATTGTCGCTTGTTATTCTTTGGACTCTAGGTTTTTCCCCTTAAAACATATTTGATTTTCCTTTTCTTAGGTTGGCACTTTGGCAGAATCTTGCATTAGAAACAGTGATCTCTATGGAGACATAGATTATAGTTCATGTTAAAATATGTTTGCTGTTGACATCCTTTTGGCTTAAACTGGTGACACATTTAGGGGAAGTTAAGTGTTATAGAAGTTGCTTAAAATGATTTTGACAAGAAAAAATGGTGTCATAAATATTATAACAAATATTTTTTTTTCAAATATTAATGTATTTTAGCTCTTGACTACAGAGGTAGAAGAATGTGGTTTCAAAATGCTGGTTGTTAAGCCTCATACAATGGCTGGACCACTCTGAAGATTTAAAGGATGAGACTGACACTGAGTTTGCAGAACTCCCCACCATTGTTTTGGTGATGTGGAAGATCCCTGAAAGGAAAAGATTAGTTTTAGAAACCTCCAGAGAATTTTGATTTTTCAAAATAAGGATTTTCGTTTGCTTGTTTAAGTTTAATCTTGGACCTCCTGAATATTACTTTCCCTGCCCTAAAATTTCCTGTCTGGGAGGGACACTTCCACAAATGTCCCATCCTAAGGATACCTGTGAACAAGCACTATTCCATGACTAGCTAACTGTAGAAAGACCACTTTCAAGAATGTTCTAACATTAATGAGCCCATACTAAATAAATATGAAGCTTCTTTTCCATGAATGTCCTTCAATTATCATTAGAAACTTCAAGCTTTAGTAAGGTTTTTGGGAAGCTATGCAATGATTAAATTTTCTTTCTGTAAAGTTTTAAAATTCATATCTTTCACCATCATAATTTAAGCTACTTTAATCTTTGTCTCTGGTTTGTCTAATGAAATGGACATTTGGAAGGCAATGATTTTCCTGCTCAAATGGATGTAGCATGATTATTTGACCAGCACTGTGGAGAGAATTCAAGTATCAGATAGATCAGTCTCTAGGTTATCATCAAAACCTGATATCCTGTTATTATATAATTGAGGCCACAAGGTTGTCAATATCAAACACATCCATTGCTTCCTTAAATCTGCAACCTGAAACTAAAGCCAGAATTTTAAGTCACAAAGACATCACTGATAGCACGTGGGAAATTTTCAAAGCGGTGCCAGGGGATTTAAGGAGCATTGCTTCCATTAATCTTGCTGAAAGTCTCATGACTAAATCCCTATGCATTGCTTTTAAGATTTGCTCAAAAATGTCTCGGCATACAAAGTATGGACAAGTTATTCATTACAGCTTTTACTTTACAGCATTCTGAAACTATTTCTAAGTAATTTAGCACTGACTTTCCTCTTCTATAAAAGATCATAAAATACTTTTTGCCTAAATGAAAGATTTGCTTTTTGATAACATGAACTTTTATGAAGAGTGAAAACTAGTTTTTACACAGAGCTTGACTGGAAGGAAAACAAGTAGTAAAGTTAAAAGAAACTATAGCAGGCCTATTGATGTTTTTTTTACCAAAAGAAGATACAAGCTTAGAATTTCTTGTTGCTTAAAAGTATATATAAAAATATATCTCAGCATATATTGTATATAATTAATTTTATTAAATACTTATAATTATCTTAATCATATAGATAAATAATTATATATATATATTAATAAAGCATAGTAGAGAAATGTAACAAAGAATAAGAAACCTGAGAAAGAAAAAGATTTGAGACATAGAGTCACCTGAGGTTTTTAGATTATAGTGCTAGTTGGGTAGTGTAGGACATAAAGCTAAAAAGTTATAAAGTCAGATTTAGAAGGCTTTTTCAATGCAGCGATAATCCATACTTCATTTTGTAGGGATGATCTGGTCAAGATATGATTAAGAACATCATAGAGATATTATTAGGAGAGATAATTTAGGAGATTTCATGAGTGAAAGATTGGCATGAGTAGATAAGGAAGCAGGCAGGTCAGTAAGGAGGCTATTTCCAAGAGCAAATAGAGATAATACAAATCTGAACAAAGGAATTGCCAAGGAAACAGAAAAAGAAATAGACTGAAGGCACTGATGGGGTGTGCATTAGGGAGAAAAAGGAGTCAATAATGACTGAGGTTTTTAAGGGTTGACATATGGTGGAAAATAGAAAAGGCAACCCAAAGTTGAGGCAGAAGGTAATAGTTTCTGTTTTGGTTATGAGAAGCTAAAGTTCTCTGAGGTTTCTGAGTAATTGCTGAGTGGCTGTAGGTACTGATTTTGAGACATTAGCTCATAAATTGTAGGGCTGATGAGCTCACCTGGACAAATAAAGAAAAAAAAGAGTAATGGAAAGGAGATTGATGCTAGACTCTTGGTGGTGGCTGAAGTTAGAAAGGTAGTCAGGACAGGAGATGGAGCAAAGTGGCTAGAGAGAAGAAGACAACCAGGAAAAGTGTTATCATTAAAGCTATGGAGGAGTGTCATCAGGGGCCCATGGGGCAACGTAGTTGAGGAGGATGAAGCCATTAGTTTTGGTAACTGTGAAGCCATTGGTATACTCACAGACAACAGTTCCAGTAGAGTGGTCAGGACCAGACCAGCAGGGTATTCAGGAGTGATCACCAAAATCAATGATGAGAGGTATAAACAGGTAGAAGGAGGTAGTATAGACTCACCCTTCATAGATGTTTGGAAACAGAATCAAGGAGACACATGAAACAGTATCTTGAAAATCACAGATGGGGAGAAAGAGTCCATGAAAAGGAAGAGAGACTTGAAAGTTTTCAGAAGGTATGTGGGGAATGCTATGGAGTGAGAAAATCCTCAGGCATAGGAGAACTTTGATATTTCCATTGATTCAATCTTTAAAAGTTGTTAAGTTCTCTCTCTTTCTCTCTGTCAGTATAATGTCCAGCACAGGATGATTTAGATCATAAGAACTGTTCAGGGAGCTACCCGTATCAGTTAGGATAGGCTAATCACTGCTGCAGAAACAACCCCCCTGCCCCCAAAATCAGTGTTTTAATAACGTTTATTTCTTTGTTCTGCTTCATGCTATTTGTGGAATGTCAGGGGCATTCGTAACATTTATTCAGGGACCCAGAGTGGCAGGGGCTCTATCTTGGCAAGTACTCATAATCACCACTGTGGGAGAGAGGGGGGCATCTCACACAAACTGTGAATCTCACATTGGGTTCTGAAAACTTCCCCGGAGAAGTGACATATGTTACTTCTGCTCACATTTCATTGGTCAAGCTAGTCACATAGCCAGCTGACTTCAAGTGGTCATGGAAGGGCAACTCTGCCAGGTGCCTGGAAGGAGAACCAGAAATTTTGTGAACATTTGTAATGATTACAACACTGCCTTACAAGCTTAAAAGGGAACTGTGGGATTTAGAGGAACTGGATGAGGGAGCAAAATGGGTTGAATTAATTACATTATCCAATGCTATTATGCTTCTTGAAATGCATATAATGTTGAAATCATCTCATAGGAACACCTGTGAAAAGGAGTTCTTCATAATTGTTTCTGAATGCTTCTAATAAAATGAGACAATTAGCCTTCTCTAATGTATTAGTTATGATTAGTTTCATCTGCATATGACAGGAAAAAATATAACAGTGGCTGCAATAGATGCAATTATTTTTCTCTTAGGTAAAAGTCTGAATAAGAGTTTCCAGGTCCTGCATGACCTTCGAGGACTAGGGTTCTACATAGTTTCTGCATCATCTTCAATGTTTGACTTCCATTTGGTGGTCCAAGTTGCCTGTTTCCTCCAGCTTAAACCATCTCATTTCTATGCCAGCAGCACGGCTCTCCCTAAAAGTTTCACCACCGCTTCTGGATGTATTCCATTGGCCAGAATGTAGATACGTACAATGAAGGCTAGTCTATGTGGTCTTTATTCCGGGTACTTGTGTACTCGATTAACAGTTGGGGGCTCCATTTCTGAGTGAGAAGAGGAAAATTGGTACCACATGACTATCCGATTTACATACTTCACCATGCCTGTGTGGAGGATCCTCCCTTTTGTTTTGGGGTTTCCTTCTATTTTTGGCAATTCTTAGCATGGACAGGAATTGGGAACTCCATGCGCCACATCAAAAAGGACTCCCTTGGAATGCATATATATTTTGGAGCTAGAATATCTTCTCTAGCCTCTTATTGAGAATGGAGCAGCACTTCGAGAGGGAATGAGCATCAGTATTGGTTTTGGTGCGTTTTATGCCCACTTTCTAGCTTCACTGAACTCACAGCTCTTGGTGGGAAGCGATAGCAGGCTTGGGAAGGTTTGGCCAGAACTTTCAGTTGACTACGAGTGTAACTAATCATGTTCTATGCAGACCTGGGCTCCACGTGGAGTTCTTGCTGTAGAATTCCAAAGAGATAGTGCATCTTGGAGAGTGATAGAGATTCTTTTCATTTTTGCTTTACTCCCATTGCGGGAGCTGTGAGATGGAACAGAGTTTACCACCAAAAGAGAGAAGGGATAAAATGCTGCGGAACTTCAAAAACAGGCAAGTTGGCAGCTGCACTTGACCCAGTGTTAGACCTGGCACAGATTCCAGGAAGCAGTAGAGATCTTTTGCTTCGTACTTTTGTTTTTCATTTGTTCCTTGTTAGAGCCTCTCCACTTCATACACCAGATGTTGAACTTACATTATTATCGCGTTGGTGGTAGTAACACAAATTTGAATTGTAGGAGAATGCATTATTCAAGTTGCAGATGAGATAATCCTTGCCAAAGATGCATGAATTAAACATGCAGTAGCCTAGGGCCTGATGGAGTTCTGAGTCAGGGAAAGTAAGAGGGTGGTTGGGAAACTGATAGTGGAGATTCCTGAGAATTTAGGGTGCACCCTCTGTTGTTATTTTGTACTTTAAGGTAGAGTAATGATGGTGAATGGGAAGCAACATCCAAAACTGAGAATTTTACATTTAATTAGGCATTGGATAGTAGTCTTGAAATCATAAGAGTTAAAGATGCATATAAATCATTGCTAAGGGGAAAAAAAAGAAAAGCAAAAGTGAACACTGCCCTTATTTCCAAATAAATATTTCAGTTCACTTTCTGCTGTCATCTTTAAATCTCATATGATACTATAAATCCTTTTGCCTATTAAATAAAATTTATGTTCCTCTGAAGTTTGTTCAGATTTTTACTTTATGGATTATATGATGAAATTCAGTATTGATTATTTTCTTTTTGTATTCCTGACCAACTCAAATCCTTTTTATAATTGCATAGCCTTCCCATATCAACAGCTATATCCGGATGTTAAATAGCCCTTCTTTCAGACAAACAAAAATAAATTAAGAAAAGATATTACAACACCTTCACCCTGGACCTGATACATGTTTATTTTTAAGACATTTAAAAAAAGATTATGTGACACTGTCTATATGACAAAGAAACATTTGAAAACAAGCGTTTGTTATAGGATGTCAAACAATCTTTTAAAGTTCAAGGATGTAGAGCCTTAACATATTTATTTATCCACGGCTTACGCTGGTTTTATTTTAAGAGGACATGCATTAATAAAAGATAGCTATTGTTTGTGCCAAATCATATCTTTTTCCTTTATGCAGTAGAGAAGCAAAGCAATCTATTATTTCAGGTAGTTGTTGGTAGAGAGAAAACAGATCAGTCATATTACAATATCAGTTTGTAAGAAGAATCTTGACAAGAAATTTTGCACCAAAATTGATAGTACACTGTGGATAGTAGATTACGATCTCCAGTGAAGGAAGTATGAATAAAATCAAACAATATGAAATGATATCAAGCACCATATTCTGCGTCCACATTCTCAACACTCTACTTTAGAAATAGGATTGATTTACGTATATGTACTTGTTAGGAACAGGATGGCATAGCAGATCGTGCAACTGACACTGAAAGGAAATATTAGCAAGTAGATAGACTGTGGGCGAACCTGTTTATTCAGTTATGAGAGCAAAATATGATCTATCCCTAGTAAAATTGTGCTCTCCATATTTGTTTGTTTATGTATGTGAGTTTTAAATATTGTGAATGACGTTTTTAATAAATCTCAAAGTAAGCTAAAAGATACTAAAATTTTAAGAAGGGTCTTGAATGGTAAGATACAGTTACTTTGGTATCAACATTTCCATGCAGATTTTGTATGAGCAGGAGGAATTACTGGTTCTTAATAAAAATGAACTAAATCTCTTCCCTCCTTTGCTCTCTCTTTTGAATTAATTGGTTTTGGCTTGCCGGAATCACAGTGCAGACCATAAAGAATGGACGGGCTTGGCATGCACCATGTTTTCTCCACTGCATTAATTGAACTGTAAATGAGATTTTGGTCAATAAAATAAAACATGCTGCCCAGAGCACACAAAGGAAAGCGCAAGAGAGATTCAAATGCTTAGTAATGTGAGGCATGAGTATAACATAAAGCTTCTGCCGTCAATCAATTCAAATAAAGTATAGGGTGTACTCCTTGTTGATCTATTCCCATAAGCCATTTTACAAATTCTTAGGCAGACATAAGAAAACAAATTTTAAGAATTTGATGTGCTTTTCTTCCCCCAAACATAGTTGGTATTCTCTAACACTGCTCTTGGCATAATTCATCACGGTTTCAATATCCATGTAGATTATTCCTTCAATACCCTAGACTCTTAATTATTTGAACCTCTCTCCTTCGATTTTGACCAACAACTTCCTTCAACCTCTTGCACTCATCATCACACCTTGGGCCTTAGCATTCCCAATACATGTGACTCCATAATTCTAATTTGAAGAATTCCATATTCAAACTCCCACCTCTTATTTTCCCAGCTCACTTCCCCTGGTGCCCTTATTTCAACACTCTTTCTCTNTTTTTTTTTTCCTCATTGGTGCTTAAAATACATTGATTTTTCAGCTCTCTTCATCCTGGTTCCTCTCTGTCCAGCTTAAATCTCATTGCCAGTCATAGTCACCCCCTTGTTGTGTATGTTTGATGCCCTTGGTCTCTCTCATTTTCTCATATTCACCTCAATTCTGGTTAAATCTCACTCTGCTTACTCTGTGGCAGTACCGGTCATAGCTCAATGTGTCTGGAGGAAAACACACCATGGTGGGTTAATCCCACTTGAAATTCATGATTGTAGGCACAGAAGGAATCATGAACTCAGGAATCGCATTGTATGCCCCTTGCCCACTTCCTCTTCCTCCTTCCTAGGCAACTGCTTTATACCTCCTCATCCTCTCGAACCCTGAACACTCTCCCCTTTCCTCCGTCCCAGCTGATCATCTTTCTTATTTCACTGAGAAAATAGTACTTCATCAACACTCAACCTCCTTCACATTGTTAAATCGATCATCATTTCTCAGTTGACCTACCTGAGAACTTCCTTCTGGAAATACTTCCTTCACTTACTTCCAAGACACCATGCTGTCCTGGTTTTCCTTCAACCTTACTGACCACTCCTCCTCAGTCACTTTGGTGGGTACCACTTCACTGCCCAGCCTCTTACCATTAGAATGCTTAAGGGATCAATCCATGGATCTCTTTTCTGCTTTCATTCATTCTTTTGCCAACGTCATCCAGTCTTATGGCTGTATATACCAACTTATTCTGAAGATGCCAATATTTATTGTTCTAGTCTTGCTGTTTCCCAGAACTCCAGGCTTTGAGGCTGCTTGTTTACTTGGATTTTTCCCTTGAATATGTAATAAGCATGCTGATCTTAACATGTTCAAAACCAAACATTGGTTTCAGTCCCCCTTTCACCAAACAAGCATGTTCTTGCCCCCCATGTCCTCCATTTCAGTTAATGGTGATCCCATCCTTCCAAGTTTTCATGTCAAAACCTTTGCAGAGTCATCTTTTGCTGACACATCCCAGGCCTAATCTGTCAGCAAACCGATTGTGAATTCTACCTTCAAAATTTGTCCAGAAAGTAAGCACTGATTCCTATGATCATTGCTCTCATCCAGGCCACTCTGCTCTCATATCTTGCCTACGTGATTGCAGTAACTTTCTAACTGCTTCTGTCTTTGCCACCCCTTTCCCTACCTTCAATCTATACTCACCACCACAGCAGCCAGGGAATACCTGAAAAGAAAATCTGTCGTATTTTGTCATTTCCCTTCTTAAAACCCTGCATGACATGCTAACTCACTCAGACTTAAAGCCAAAAATGTTAAAATGGCCGATCACTTCAATCCGATGTGTCGTTTCCTCTCTGATCTCATCTCCTGCCACTCTCCCCCTCACCCAGTCCGCTCCAGCCACACCAGCCTCCTTGCTGTTCCTATAACACACAGGCATGTGCCTGCCTGAGAGTCATTACAGCCTCTTGCTGTTCCTTCTGCTTGGGAAGTCCATGCCCTCACCTCTTGTAGATCTTCCCTCAAAGATCAATGAAGTTCACCCTGAGCAATTTGGAGCCTTCCTCTGAAACTTCCTGAATTCTTTCTATTTTTCTCCAAAACACTTTCATCTTTAATATATGTGTATGTGCACACACATATCTATCTATCTATCATCTATCTATCTATTTATCTATCAGTCTATCTATTTATCTATCAATCGTCTGTTTATATTTGTTCAGGTTCCTCCATTACAACGCAGCAAGTTCCGTAAGAGTTGAGATTTTTCGTTTTTGTGTATTTGTTTTCACTGCTCTATCCCCAGGAGTTGGAGCAATACTTGCTATGTAGCAGGTGCTCAAAAACGTATGTTTCATTAATTAATTAGCTCAGAACAATAATTTGTATATGATATTAGGAAATATGATACTTTCCATATCCTAGCCCTTTTGGAAGACAGTGAGTTTGGCAGCATGAGTCTACATGTATGGCATCCACATATGGAGATCTGTGTTAACGTTTTAGGGCCACCTTGTTGCTGAAGGCAAAGAATAACTTCTGAGTTGTCCATTTCTTTGTAAAAAGAAACTCCTGTGCTCTCTTGATGTTTGTTTCTGTGCTGCTTTTTACTCTTGTCCTGCAACACTTTTTTAGAGCAGTGTTTCTGGTCAGAAACCTGCTAACAAATAACATCTCTTTAATTGAACCTCCCTGCCTTTGCTGAGGAGGAATTAAATGCCCAGGTTCAGGCTGGTGGCTGTTCTGGGACCAGGATTCAGGACCCTTTCCTGTTTATTTTTAGCTTCTCTGATTGTAACTGCTCCCTCCATCAAATTTCAGGAAAATTTAGACCCATTTAGTAGGGAACTCTAAAGGCAGACACAGAAAATCAATTCTCAGGGAAGCAATTAGGTGATAATGGCATGTCCCCTTTTGGGTGAGGGTGGGGACAACGTCTTTCTGGTACACCAAATCACTGATCAGCTGTAACAGACTAAAATTTTTTATTTCACAAATGAAACAGAACTTATGAAAAGTGTGACTATTTTTTCTTAAATCATCTACCTTGCTGTGACACCTACCTTATAATTTGCTCTTATGAACAAAATTTTCCTCATCAGTCCTGTTGTTCTCTTCCTCATCCTCACTCTGGACTGCTCGTGTCTGTGCACATTAACTCGGAGTCAGCCTCTTGCTGTCCAGAGCTGTCTTTTTTTCTACTTATCTAGGAAGGACATGGTGCCTGGGGCATCGTTTGCTGGAGGGCTTTGCAAATCTCAGGCTTGCTTTCAGAGGTATAAAAAAATGTTCTCTTGGATATTTATTTCTTCCAAATGGCATTATTCCTCATATTGCCACATACTAATGGAAGAATCTGAAATATTTAGATTCATTATTTCCATACTAGAAAAAGGGAGAAATTCTTTCTAAAAGTCTCTCAGTGCTCAGTTGTTGTCATTTGATTGCCAACTGTTTCATTTTGTCTGCCTTCGGCTCCTAGAGCCGTTGAATGCTGTAACACTTCTCTGCCTTTATGCTAAGAAGAATTCTTCTCCTATTTCTGCTTCTACTAAGCTCTGTACTCTTTCTCATTCTTCCTTCTCTGCTATATTTGATTTGAGACGTTCATCTTTGCAATCTGAACTGCTATCAGCATAGGCTTTCCAGATGCCCACATCCTATGTTACTTGTAGCACCAATCAACTCATGGGAGAACTAGTTGTGTGTGTGTGTGTGTGTGTGTGTGTGTGTGCGCGCGCGCGCAAGATAAAAAGAAAAAGGCACACAATTTCAGAAATACCAACTTCAAAACTTTCATTAAAATAATTCCCCAAGATTATTTAATTCCAGCCCTCGTCTCACTTTAGCGTCCTCCTGCTCAGGGTGGCCGTTTTCCATATTGAGTCTTACCCAGAGGGTTCCCACCACCCCCAGTGGCTTCCTGCTAGCTATTTCATATGGCCCTTCTGGCTAAGAAGTACTTTGCCTCTCTGCTTCCTTCACCTTTTACATTTACACCTCCAGATTTTTAAATTCATTTTGCCACGAAGACTTTTTCACCTTCTAAGGGGACGATTAGCTAATTTGTCATGAAACAACTCTGTGTTAATAGAAGGAAGCCCCAGAAGACAGATTCTTGCACCCAGGGCCCTGAAGCCCTACATGAGTAACAGGTGCCCTTTCCTGGAAGTCTTTGAGCTATAGTGCACTACTTTTGTTGTCAAAATTATCCGTGTAACTAATAGTAAAAATATTAATTTTTCATATATATTGAGCATTTCCTAACTGCCCAACTTTCTGTTAAATGCTTTATATCCTTTTTTCTAACCTTCAAATTACTCTAGAGGGAAAACAATTGTTCTAAACCTCATTTTACTAATGAAAACTGAGATTAAGGCGATTAAGCAACCTGCCCAAGGTCACACGGCAAGTTTGACATAACACAGCTTTTAATCCCCACAATTACCCACTTGGCTGGTGCAGAGAATTTAAATAATTTGGCATTGTCACAAAATCAGTATGTAACAGATTCAGCACTCAAAGTCAGTCTTCTCACTGAAGATCCTTTGGATTCTTCTATGATACCTATATTTTTATTGCATCATACTAACCTTGTAGAAGGCAGTAGGCCCTTTGAAATCTGCTCAAAAGATGAGAAGGTGGTATCATTATCTAATGGCACAATAACGCTGTGTAACACTCAACCACAGCACTTCAGCGACATGCACAATAAATTTTGATTTGGCTCATGAGTCTGAGGGGTTTGGTTGATCTGGGGTGGGTTGGCTCACTTTTCCACAGTCAGCTGTGGGTCATCTAAGCAGCTCTGCTCATCCTGCCTGGGCTAGCTTATGTATCTGGAGGTTGGCTGGCTGTTAGCAGATCTAAACAGTCTCATCTGGAATGGCTATGGTGACTCTCATTATCCAGCAGGCCTGGAAATATTCCCATGAAAATCTTAGAAGAGCAAGGAGCAGAAAAGTCCAGTCGTGCAAGCAATTTTCAACCTTCTGCTTGTGTTACATTTGCTAAAATCTGTTGGCCAAACCAATTTAGGTGGCTAAACCCAGAGTCAGAGCAGGAGAGCCCTGAAGAGTTTATGGTGAAGGTCATGAGTACCTGAAAGGGTGAAGACTTGGGTCATTTTTTTTGCAAACTAACACAAATATCTAGCAAAGTTTTAACAGAAACAGAAAAGGAACTCAGGAGTCCTCTGAGGCTTTCTCGTCAAGTGATTTATACTCTAAAAAAAGTAACATTTTCTTGGCCATTTTTGTCACAGCTTTAATGTATTTCACATATATTGCTAGTATATCCAAGCTCTAGGAGCCAACATTTACTAAAAATTGAACATGTGATCTTTGGTGACATAAATGTATTTGGTTGCTCTTAATTATGGACCATAAAATACACATCAAATTTGAATAGTACCAAAGCAAAGCTGCCTGAATTTATAATTCTCTTTCAAATAGAGTGTTGGCCCAACTCACTGTCTAGTGATTTCATGGTTTAGAAGTTTGTTTTCTCGAATTTCATGCAGCTGTTCTGTCTGAATGAGGGTCCACAGGGAAAGGTGGATAAATACATAAAGCTTCTGAAAGCCATCCCAGATCCCTCAAAGTCAGCCCTCTGCTTAATGTCTGGGTCAGAAGTATAACAAAGTTAGTCTTGGTAATTGTTCATGAGTTTTCAGAGACTCATTATCAACACTCACAACCTGGTTTCAGTCCAGTTGAGCTTTATGAAGCTAAATTCTAAGCAGAGTCAAAATGCATGAGAATAGGGGCGCCTGGGTAGCACAGTCGTTAAGCGTCTGCCTTCGGCTCAGGGCGTGATCCCAGCATTCTGGGATCGAGCCCCACATCAGGCTCCTCCGCTGGGAGCCTGCTTCTTCCTCTCCCACTCCCCCTTCTTGTGCTCCCTCTCTCGCTGGCTGTCTCTCTCTGTCAAATAAATAAATAAAATCTTAAAAAAAAAAATGCATGAGAATAAAAAGCTCAGCCCAAAGACTGATGCTTACAACCAGTTATATGTAAGGTATCTGTAGGACCAATTAGCAATGTTTTATTTCTTTGATTTAGCAAAACACAAAGGCATTCAATACCACTCAGCTTTTTCCCTTAATTCAGAAGCATAACAGTAAAGCAAGCACATACAAGTGAAGTGCTCTGAAGTTATATACAATATCCAGCCCTGCTGTGCAGATCACTTGCACAAATCACTAGTTCTAAAAAGTTTTCTTTCCCCACAATATCATGGATTATATTCCCATCTGTCACAACTGTTCTGTGTATCCTCGTTTCTATTTATTTCTTCCTTCCTCTCTAGTTCATGTCACTTGAGAGAGTCTTCCAGTGGGCATTATGTCAATATCTGAAAGCAGTCTAAGCTTCAGATATATGTGGGTGGGTAGAGGGGGATCTGAGGAGTGGGGAGAGCAGGGCATCTTAGGAAGGAAAATTCACCTTTTTAATACCACCCACATTGATGATATTCCATGTGTGGCCTTATAGGTCTCTCATTGCTATGGATCTCAAACAATGTTAAATTAAAAAAATGACTTTGATTACAATTCCTTACCATACGCTGTTCTCTTTTACCTGTATTTTAGTTCACCACCACCATTTCTTTAGATTAGAATTATCAGAGCTAGATCCAGAGCTAGAGCTAGAGGGGTAGAGACAGAGGGGATAGGAGTTCAGAAGCCCAGGGGTATTTTGGAGGAAGAAGCCACGGAAGTTAGTGATCGATCATAAATGAGGAGTCATGAAAAAAAGGAAGGAATCAGATGTGCTTCCTCACTTTCTAAAATAGACAAAGGAAGGGATGCTTGGGTGGCTCAGTCGGTTAAGCGTCTGCCTTCAGCTCAGGTCATGATCCCAGGGTCAGCTTTTCCCTCTCCCTTTGCTGCTCCCCCTGCTTGTGATCTCTCTCTCTCTCACTCTCTCTCTCAAATAAATAAATAAAATCTTTAAAAAAAAATAGACAAAGGGGATAGGCCGGTGACGGGTAGTAAGGAGGGCACGTATTGCATGGTGCACTGGGTGTTATATGCAACTAATGAATCATGGAACACTACATCAAAAAACAGGGATGTACTGTATGGTGAACATAATATAATAAAAAAAATATTATAATTAAAAAAATAAATTAATTAAATTAAATAAAAAAATAGACAAAGGGGAGGATAGAAATATCACTTACTGAGATAATAGAAAACATAGGAGGAGTGGGTTTTGAAGAGAATATCAAGTGTCCACTTTAAGATATGCTTGACTTAAAATGATTTAGAATTGGGGCGCCTGGGTGGCTCAGTCGTTAAGCGTCTGCCTTCTGCTCAGGGCGTGATCCCAGTGTTCTGGGATCGAGCCCCGCATCGGGCTTCTCCGCTGGGAGCCTGCTTCTTCCTCTCCCACTCCCCCTGCTTGTGTTCCCTCTCTCCCTGGCTGTCTCTCTCTGTCAAATAAATAAATAAAATCTTTAAAAAAAAAATAAAATGATTTAGAATCATTCAAATGGAAATGTCAAAAAGGGATATTAGATACTAAGGTCTGGAGCCCAGATATAAGTGCTGAATCCTACAGTGGTATACCCACCTCCCTAGCCATCCCTCTTCTCTATAGAAGCAAATTATTTTTAGTAATAATTCTGATACAAAACAGATAATAAAAATAACCAAAAAATACAAAACCCCTCATTTTTATTGAGTGTTGGTATTCAGTAAAAATAATTAAATATTCTAGTGCACAAAAGGAAAAAGTAATGGGACAATACTTTTTAATTACACTAATGCATTTTTTGAAACAAAGGGGAATAAATTATACCTACCTATTGTTTTGTTACCATAATGGATAATAATATTACAGTTTTTGTTTTTGAGCCTTCTGTAAATTTATCAGTGATCTTATGAAAATATGTGTTTTTATCACGTATTTTTCACTTGAGAATAGGATGGGGGAAATTTATCAATATATCTTCCTCCCTAGATGATTTATTCATTTTAATATCACAAAGTTTCTTTCACAGGAAGCAAAAGATATACAAAGAAAACCTTAAACATAATGGTAAGTTTGGGACAGATTCATAAAAATCCCATTTCATAATAAATTCTAGAAATTACAATAATGTTTATGTCTTTGTTTTTTCAAGATTAATTCCAGTAGTTTTTACATGTTTCTGCAGTCGAAAAACCTCAAGCACAAATTAAAATGCCACGTAGTCACACAGGATGACAACTGAAATAACTCGGTTTCTGTTCTTTCATCTTTACAATTACTGCGCTATCATTGGGTATTTAGAATCTGCTATTTAAAATCAAGAATATGCAGTCCCTTTGGATTTGGACAGTGTACATGGATCGAGCTCAAACTATATTTAACCTTCATTAAATTATTCTTGAAGGTAATGTGTGTAGGTGAGTCCAAGTAAATCAGGGGCCAACTGTATAACTAAGAGTTTCCCCAATTAATTTCCATTAGAATATTGTTTTTTAAATGGTATAAAATTAAAATGTTTTAGTTTGAAGCTTACATATATATTATTGAAACTCAACAATAATCACAGCAATTGTTTAGAGCTTAATATAGCAAGCTTTTTTTTCCCCCCCAGGGAGGAGTATTTCATCATTGATACTATTTAAAATTTCCAACAAATGATGCTAAATAGCAGACTGACTTTTATTCCGTTTTGATATTATTTTGAATTATCTACAGGTGAAGCATTTCTTTATTACTTCTATTGGGGCAGGTTCTCTGCCACTCCAGCTTTGGTATGTCACTGGGTTGCTAATATAAATTTGGGAATTAACGAACTTTGGATAGTGTTTAATTGCATGGGCATTACAGAAGTCTTTCAAGGAAGTTTTTAGTAAAAACAAATGTAGCACGAGACAGAATCATGGGGATCTCCGATCAGCAAGATGGAGGAGAAGACCAGGAAAAAGTGACTGGAGAAATAAAAGAAACATCAAAAGAGAGAGGTATCACCGAAACAAATTAAATAGGGTATTTCAAGAGGGTAGAAGTGGTCATCTCTGTGAGATTCAGCTGAAATATCAAATAGGAGGACTACTGACAAAGGAATCATAAATTTACAACATGGAAGCAACTGGTGACCTTAGGAAGAACAGTGTCATTAAAATATTGGAATTAAAATGGACTTAGTATAAACGAGATGTAGACTATGGTTGGATACCTAGAATTCCCAGTGAACTGAGAAAATGGAAAATGGTGAAAACAGATAACTCTTGTTCATTTAATAAGATGCTTACGCAGAAAATCAACATATAAAATTTCATAGCTCTGTCATGCTGTAATGTCAATTAGAAAATAAAAGGAAAAAGTCTAATAACAACTACCTAGTTAACTACCTGAATATAAACCTAGGAAGAAATATGCAATATATGTATAAAGAGATATATAAAACTTAACTGAAGGACGTAAAAGGAGACTAGAACAAATGGGGCAAAATATTATATTCTTGGATGGGAAAGCATAATGTCATAAAGTTCTTAAGTCTCCTCAAATTAATCTCTAAGTTCAAAGCAATCTAACTCCAACTCCTAACAGGATTTTTTTAAAAACAAAGTGATTCTGAAGTACATCTGGAATATAAAATATGGAAAAGAGCCATTACATGTTTGAAATGGTACAATCATGAGGGACATGCCCCTAGCAGATATCAACTTATACTATAAAGCTACGATAATAAAAAATGGGTTTATTGGCACAGGAATAATAAAATTGACCACTGGAACATAATAAAGGCTCTGGGAAGAGACTTAATATATCTGTGGAAATTTATTGTATGGTTAAGTGAGTACTTCCAATCAGTGCTGAAGGAAGCTGTGCCCAATGCCACTGGAGCCCGGCCTTACATCTTGGCCTGACCTCTGATTCCAGCCCAACTCCTGGTGCCTTGTTCTGCACAGGTTTTGACCTTCTTGATATTGGCTGCTTTTTGTAAGTGTGTGCTGAGTATCTCTTGTTTCCTCTCCTGAGTCTTATTATGATAGTCCTACTTGAGTGCAGTTGACCTTGATCTGTGCCACGTGAAGAGGGATGGGAGACAATGAATGAATGCTTCTTTTTTGAGTTTCTAGTGAATGGTTTCGAGTCACATGTTGCAAGGAGCCTGAGTATGTCCCTCACTGAGTCACCTAGCCACCCGAACCTGTGGCACACTACATAATATTTGAGTTGGCTTTTAGTCCTCTGTTGACCCCCATTCCTCACTCCTCCCCCTTAAGAACGTGCTCTCAAAACATAGGCAACCTCTGTCGCAGGCTCTGATTTGGGGGAGGAAATTAGACTAAATTGGTTGGACTATACAACAAACGTTTTTGAGAAACTGTTCAGTGGGAAAAAGAATAAAGATATATCTCTACACATAAACAAATTCCCTAAAAGATAAAAAGTTAAATGTAACAATAAAACCAAGGAAAATATGAACGTATTTGAAAACAAAAAAGTATGAAGTGGATGCTCTGTCTTTCCACTTTTTCCTGTGTATCTTTCAGCCTCTCTTTGTTATTTGTTCAGTTGTCCAGATATTTGTCAAAATGTCATGTTTGCTGGGGCGCCTGGGTGGCACAGCGGTTAAGCATCTGCCTTTGGCTCAGGGCGTGATCCCGGCGTTACGGGATCGAGCCCCACATCAGGCTCCTCCGCTAGGAGCCTGCTTCTTCCTCTCCCACTCCCCCTGCTTGTGTTCCCTCTCTCGCTGGCTGTCTCTCTCTCTGTCAAATAAATAAATAAAATCTTAAAAAAAAAGTCATGTTTGCTAAAGGCACCTTCCCATTTTCAGTGTTGTTACTGATTTCTTCTATACATCTTCCTTGTATTGCAGCTGGATTTTGGGTGGACATGGAAAAAAATGCATGTATGTAGTCTGTCATCTGGATCTACAGTATTTTCAATTTTGCATTAACTAATATCTCTTGTTAATACCATAGAGCTGTATTAAAAAGACTAATTTGAGAGTCTCTGACAAGTAAAATTATATCAAACCATGACGATTTCTATTCACTAATTAAGCTATTCTCAATTGTCCTGTTGAGACAAAAATGTCATCTGATGTTGCACTGTCTTTATCACAGCATTTTAGAGCTGGAAGGCCCTATGAGATTGTTGAGTCCCTGAATATCCAATGTATAGCTCGCTGACCAAATTAGTCTATGCTGTCCTGGCTGTGGCTTCCCTGAGAGTCTCTCTATTTTTAAAAATTATATGAATTAGCATTCATGTGCTAGTAGGCTAGGAATTCCTAACCATCTACCTATATCAACCATTTAAAATTGCTTAATGCGAGACTAAATTAAATAGTAAGTCGTAATTATTATGTGCTTTAGTTTAATAGAATTTTATAAAGAATTTATGAAAAAAATAAGTAGGCATACAGAAACCTCCATGTGCACCTTGCTGATCTTTTAACTGTCTCATGTCTATGCTCCGCACATATACTCTGGGCTCATCATTATATAAGCTATGAAATGATCTGCCTTTATATACATAGCTGTTCAAGTACTCACCGTCAAACATCTTATGTTTTTAATAATCCAAACCCTTCATTTAAAATATGTCAACATTATGGCCTTGAGAGCAAAAGGTTTTTCCCAGATCTCACTTATAGACATGTTCTGAAGTCCTCATTTTCTTATTAAAAAAAATCAAACAGAAAATTTGATTTCTTTGCTTTATTTATCTGGATGTAGATAATTTTTAGTGTCAAGTGAGTGGCATTTAATTAAATAGGGACAGGCATAGGACAATTTAGACCACATGATTTTTGCAAAACTTTTTATTTCAAAATCATTACAGATTCAAAAGAATTTGCAAGGATGGTACAGACGGGTACTCTGTGCCCTTTACTCAGTTTCCTCCAATGGCGACTTCTTGCATAGCCAGAGTACAATATCAAAACCAGGAAATTGACATTCGTAAATTGTGTGTTCATAGTTTTATGTCATTTTATCAGATGTGCAGATTGGTGTAACTACCACTGCAATCAAGATGGAGAACTATTCCCTCACCACAAAGGTTTTCTGTGTGTTACCCCTTTACACTCATCCCCCTTCCTCACCCCTCCATCTTCCTCTGACCATCCCTAACCCCTATACCCACTAATCTGTTCTTCATAGCCATAATTGTATCATTTTAAGAATGTTATTCAAATGGAATCATAGAAGACATGACCTTTTGAGATTGGCTTTTTAATTTCAGTATGTACTTGAGAACCATCCAAGTTGTTGCATGTATCGATAGTTCTTTTTGTTTTTTATTGCTTTGTATGGTTCATCTTTTTATCCCATGATATGGTTGTACCACTGTTTAACCACTCACCCACTGAAGGACATTTTGGTTATTGCAGTTTCTGGCTATTGCAGATAAAGCTGGCATGAACAATCACGGACAGGTTTTGTGTGGATATATGTTTGCATTGTCTGAGATAAATGTCAGGAGTGAGACTGCTGTGTTATATGTATGTTTCATTTTTTTTTAAAGAAACTTCTGTTTTCCATTTTACAGCCCCACAAGCAATGTAGGAGAAGTTCAGTTTCTCAGAATCCTTGCCAGCATTTGGTATTGTCACTATTTTTTATTTAATTTGCTTTGATAGAGGTGTACCTCATTGTAGTCCTAACTCATATTGCATTTCCCTCATGGCTAGTGATGTAGAACATTTTTTCTTGTTCTCATTTGCTATCCATAGATCCTCTCCTGGGAAATGTTTCTTTGTATCTTTTGCTCATTTTCTAATTGAATTGTTTGTTTTTATTTACTGTTGAGTTTTGAGAGTCCTTTATGAATTCTAGATATGAATCCTTTGTCAGATGTCGTTTATCAATATTTTCTCCTAGTTTGTGGTTTCTTACAAACTATATCTTTCACTCGTATAACAAAGCAAATTATTTTAATTTTCATACTGTCCAATATACCAACGTCTCCTGTTATGGATCATGATTTTGGTATAAAGTCTAGACCTCTTCACCAAGGCCTAGGTCCTGAAGATTTTCTCTCATTTTTTTTTTCTAAAAGTTTTAAAGTTTTATGTTTAATATAAAAATCTATGATCCATCCAGGTTAATCTTTGTATGAGGTGTGAGTTTTAGATTGAGGCTTATATTTTTGACTATTCCACATAGTTTTGATTAGTATAGTTAAGTAATAAGTCATGAGACTGGGTAGACCAACTTTAGCACTTTATTTTTCTTTTTCAAAATTGTTTTAGCTATTCTGTTCCTTTGTATTTTCATATAAATTTTAGAATAATCTTGCATATATCTAAAAAATCTTACCGATATTTTGATAAGAATTGAGGTAAGCCTGTTTATCTGATTGGCAAGAATTGATATCTTTGCTATGTTGAGTCTTCCAGTCTATAAACATGTTCTGTCTTTCCATTTATTTAAATCTTCTTTGATTTTATTCATTAAAATTTTGTTGTTTTTAGCATATAGTCCTGTTCATGATCTGTTTGATTTAGACCTATTTATTTCTCTCTCTCTCAAACTACTGTAACTGTTAAGTTTTTTGGTTTCCATGTGTTCGATGTTAGTAAATAGACACAATTAATATTTGTATGTTGCTTTTATACATTAACATGTGACATTGTTAATTTCACTTATTAGTTCAGTTTTATTTAAGCCTCATGTTAATCACCAAGGAAAAACCTATAGTAGACACACACACACACACACACACACACACACACACACACACACACAGAATCAAGGCATACCACAGGGACAATCATCAAATCACAGAGGAAGACAGCAAGAGAGAGAGAATGAAAAAAGAAACTGAAAAATGGCCAGAAAACAATTAGTAAGATGGCAATAATAAGTCCTTACCGTTAAATGTATGTAAATTAAATTTTCCAATCAAAAGATACAGAGTGGATGAATGGATAAAAAATAAGACCCAGCTATTTGCTGCTTACAAAAGACTCACTTCAGCTTAAGGACACAAAATACGCTGAAAGTGAAGGGATGGAAAAAGATACCCCATGTACAAAGTAGGTTCTAAGTAAAAAAACTGTAACAAGAGACAAAGAAGGTCTTATATAGTGATAATGGGGTGAATTCATCGAGAAGATCTAACAATTATATGTATATATTTACATAGCATTGGAGCATGTAAATATCTTAAGCAAATATTAACAGATCAGAAATAAGAAATAAATAGTAATACAGTATTAGAAGGGGACATCAATACCTCACTTCAATAATGGACAGATCATCAAGACAGAAAATCAATAAGGAAACGTCGGATTTCAACTGTCATTTAGACCAAATGGACCTAAGAGACATAAACAGAACATTCCATTTAACAGCAGCAGAATACACAGTCTCCTCAAACCCATATGGAATGGTCTCCAGAGTAGATCATACCTTAGGTTTTAAAGCAAGTCTTAACAAATTTAAGAAGATTGGGATCATATCAAGGTCCTTACTGATTATAATGGTATGAAACTAGAAATCAATAGTAGGAGGAAAAATGGAAATTTCACAAATATATGGAAATTAAACAACATGCTCCTCAGCAACCAATGGATCAAAGAAAAAATCAAAAGGGAAAAAAAATCTTGAAATAAGTGAAAATGGAAACACAACCTATTAAAACCCATGGGATGTATCAAAAGCTGTTCCAAAAGAGACATTTATAGAATAAACACTAACATTAAGAAAAAAGAAAAATCTCACATAAACGATCTAACTTTCCACCTCAAGTATTAAAAAAAATGAAAACAAACCAAGCCCAAAGTTAGCAGAAAGAAAGAAATAACAAATATCAGAGTACAAACTTTCATTTGTGAAATGAAATTCTGGAGATCTAATGTACAGCATGGTGACTATAGTTAATAATAGTGCCTTGAATACTTGAAATTTGCTAGGAGAGTACATCTTAAGTTCTCACCACACACATGCAGAACAGTAACTATGTGAGGTGATACATGTGTTAATGACCTTGACTATGGTAATCATTTTACAGTGTGTACTTATCAAATCATCATGTTATATACTTTAAAAATATATATATATATATATATATATATATATATAGCCAATTAAAGCTCAATAAATCTGGGGAAATATTTTAAAAATTAAAAAATAAATAAAATTTATATTTGGCTCTTTATGTCTTTTGATTTCTTTGCCATGACTTTCTTTTTTTCCATATGTATTAAACATATCTGTAATTGATTGTTGATGCTTTTATGATGGCTACTTTAAAATTCTTATTAGATAATTCCTAATCTGCAGCATCTTGGTATTAGTACTGTTGACTTGCTTTTTTTTCTTTTTTCTTTTTTTTAATCCAGTTGGAAATTTTCCTGGTTCTGGGTATGACAAGTAATTCGTGACTGAGAGCTGGACATCTTGGGAATTATGTTGTGTGACTGGCTCTATTATAGCAGACTTTTTCTGCCATGCTCTAGGGGGGAAGAGGGATGTATCTCTTTACTAACACATGAAAGTGGAAGTCTAGGTTCCTTACTTAACTTCCATTTATAACCAGGGGAGGGGAAATCTCTTACATATTGTGGGGTGCTATGGTTGTTCAGGGCTTCCACTAGGTCTCTGCTGATACCATGCTGATTGAGAGGCACATGAGTTCCTTGTTTTTGCTCCCCATGTAGCCTCCCATGATACTGGTTGGGTGGTAATAAAAATCCAAACTCTCCACTACTTTTTCTTTGATGCCACCCCACCATGCAAGGGGTGGGACACCTCACTACCCGCAGGTGGGGATAGAAGTCCAGGCTCTCCATGTGGTCTCCACTGACACCATGGATTTGGCACTTCATTACTGCTCAGGGGGAATGAAAGTCCCAATCTTTACTTGGCCTTTGGTGACACCACAAAGGCAGAGGAATTATGATGCTTCATTATAACCTGGAGAAGGAGAAGTCTAGGCTAGTGGCAGGTGGGGTGGAAGCATTTCTATGGTATTTGGTTAGAATAAGACAATTATTGTCTAAAATTTTTCTGTTTTTCTAAGCTGCCTGTTTACTGGTCCCTTGAATAGTGAGAGAAGGCTTTCCCGGGGCTCCTTTCTGTCTGTGCCTATTGGTGTTTCCAGGTGCCCATTTCTCTAGCACCTAATCTTGAATATATGAGACAAAAAGGAAACAGAGAACTTACTGCTATGTTGTTCTTTGAGTACCCAGGTTCTTAGCTGGTGTGCCTTTTTCTCTTCATTTTTCAGAATCTTCTTATGTCCATTCTATATATAATGTCCAGGGCTTATAGAAGGAAGCAGAAGTCTTACATGATTTATTTGAATAATTCCGAAAATAACAGGAACACAGTACTGATCATCTCTGGCACTTAAAATGTTTTAGCTGTTTCTCTTTGCTAATACTGTTCCCCTAGTAATTACAAAGAGAGAGGGAAAAAAATGAGCAGAAGCCAAACTGAAATCTCCAACAACTTTTTTGTTTAAATGTATTAACAGCCTATGGTAGGCATTGTTTATGGACTGAGCGGACAGGAGTTCCCAACCCTTTCTTACTGGTTAGAAATATAGATACTCACTTTTACATCCTTTCCTATAGCTAAGTTCTGGCTAATGTGACATAAGTATTGATGGGACCTTCTGGGAAAGCTTGTTTTCTTCATAATAAAGGCCAGATACAGCTAGTTTTACCTATTTTTCCTTCCCTTCCTTCCTCCCTGCTCTCTCCCTTCCTCGCTTTTTCCTTCCTTCCTTCCTTCCTTCCTTCCTTCCTTCCTTCCTTCCTTCCTTCCTACCTTCCTTCCTTCCTTCCTTTCTCCCTGATGGGGAGGGATCAGCCATAGCTACCACCTTGCAACCTCAGGGAAAAGTCGAAAAATTACAGAAACTCCACACCTTATATAAGTGATTTATAAGGTTTTTCTGTAAAATCCCAGGTAATAAATATTTTAGGTTTTGTGGGCTATACCATCTCTGTCACACATATCAATTCTCCTGTTCTATCATGAAGGCATCCATACACAATATTTGAATGAATGGCTATGGCTGTCTTCCAATAAAACTTTATTTACTAAAATAGTTGGTGAACCAAATTTGGCCCATGGGATGTAGCTTTCCAATCCCTGCTTTTTATCATTCAGCAGTTGAACAACTGTCGGTAACTACAGAAGTCTGGATTTCTTGTTATGGGAGAAAAATTAGGCTGTATTTGTTTAAGTCATTGTAGTTGTTTTTTTGGTTTTGTTTTTGTTTTTGTTTTTTTACTTGTAGATGAACATATTGCTGATCCAAAGCCTATATGCAATATCTTCAAATTTCCCACTAGAGTTCTTGTGAAGATAAGAAAATATTGAAATTCACAGCACAGAAAATTAAAAGCAACATTTCCAAAACATGGCATTAAACAAATGATGGCCCACTCCGGCATTTTTCACTTCAAGAAAATAGCAACATCTCTCAGAAATAAGATGGAAGGATATTTTGTCCTCATCTGTCCCTCTTTCTCTGTCCCAGGTAATCTAAGCAATTCATAAAACCAGACCACTATAATTTTATAACATGGATACACTAACTGTGATAGTTTGAATTCTCTTTCTCTCTCTGCTTTCTCCCACCCAGAAACACAGACACAAAACCTCTCCATCCAGTGGAAAATTACAACTTTCAGAAGGTAATGGGACAACAGGTGAAGTGATGTGGAGGGTTTCTGGAAGAAGGCTTAGTGTTTGCTTCTTCCATTCTGGAGCTGGAGTGCAGTTTCTTAATGTATTGAGCTCGAATCAAAGACAATAGCATTACCAAAACCGTGAGAGGGCGCTTTACATTAATCAAGTGAGCAAACATATTTTTAAGGGTCTAATAATAGTTACTGTTAGTAAGGTTACACATTGCTTTTAGAAGTATACATTGGCATCATTTAAAAAAAATTTGGTAATAACTATCAAAATTTTGAAAGAGTCCACAGGCTTTAATCCATTTATTCTGCTTATAGGAAACTTACTAATGGAAATAATCACTGTGCAAACAAAGCTTTAAGTATAAAGCTTCTGTAACAGGAGTTTCAATATTAAAAACTTAGAAATTATATATTCAACAATAAACAAGTGGCTAAATTAAGTACTATATATACACGAAAAGGAATTTCTTGAGACCACTCAAAAATTTTTTTCAGCAACAAAGGGAATGGTTAAAGTATGATGTTAAATTGAAAAAGCAAAACATAGGCCTGTGGTAGGAAGATGTTGTGCTTTTGCATTAACGTTTTTGTGTGTTCTTGTCCTAACTTGTTTTTGTTCTGCGGTGATCACACTGTCAAACTCCGTCTGTATCTATTTTTCTACATATTTTTTTTAATGGACACCCATGTACCTATCTACACAAAAGAAAGATGAGAAGGAATTGCAGCCATGTGTTAACAGAGTCCATTGTTGGGATTACACACAGTCTTCACTTCTTTCCTTAGGACTTTTGTTTTCTTTCTTTTTTTTTTTTTTTAAGATTTTTTATTTTTATTTTTTTGAAGAGTTAGAGACAGCCAGAGAGAGAGGGAACACAAGCAGGGGGAGTGGGAGAGGAAGAAGCAGGCTCATAGCGGAGGAGCCTGATATGGGGCTCGATCCCATAATGCCGGGATCACGCCCTGAGCCGAAGGCAGACGCTTAACGACTGCGCTACCCAGGCGCCCCAGGACTTTTGTTTTCTTAATTTCAGGTAATGAGCAGACATCAGGAAAATCATTTTAAATTAAATGAGAGGCATGACTTAAAAGAGATTCTGCACATATGACAAAATACAGCTTGTTAGCCATTAACAAGTCTCCAGTCTATTTATATGTCTCAGAGAGAGCTAAACATTTTTATTCACAGAGAACAAGTTCTTGGCTTTGTACTCGGTTACCTTAGAACTTTTCTTTTAATTCAACATCTCTCTTCTCTCAGATTTTAAGGTCAGAGGAGGGGGAAGTGAGAAAAGCTTCCCCTTGATATAACTTTCTCTACATCAAGTTTTAAAAATATCCCAATATCATCCATAATAGATGTGTTCTTTAGAATCGCACATACTGAAGTGTTGGTTCACACTCTAGCCCATTACTTCCCCCAGACAAGTTCATGAATAGATCCATAGAATAGGAGTTAAAACCTAAATAGATTTCAAAGCATAGGATTTAAAAACCTTAGGTCTGCCATCTTTGGAAGTAGTACACTCATGTATTCACTCATTCCTTCATTAATTAAAAAAAATATTTTTTAAATAACTATGCACTTCATTTTATGGCAGTGAAAGATGATATGAAGTTGAAACAAATATGCTCTCTTGGTGAAACTTACAATCTAGGACTAGAGAAAAGCTACGTGGATGAGCAAACAGAATGCAATTAGACAATGAAATACGTAATAGAAGAGAAATAATAAAATGCTATATGGCCCCAACACCATATACAAAAATTAACTTAAAATGGATCTAAGATCTAAATGTAAGATTTAAAACTAAAACTCTTAGAAGAGAACATAGAGGCAAGAGCTTCATGACATTGGATTTAACGATAATGTCTTAGATATGACACCAAAGGCACAGGCCAACAAAGAAAAATAGACAATTTGGACTTCAAGAAAATTTTAAAAATTATGCATCAAAAGAGTAAAAAGGCGACCCACAGAATCAGAGAATATACTTGCAAATCATATACCTGATAGGTCCTAATATCCAGAATATATAAAGAACTTCTAAACTGTTTTAACAACAAAATCCCAAACAACCAATTTAAAAATGGGGAAAGAACTTGAATAGACATTTCTCCAAATATATACCTATGACCAATAACCACATGAACAAATGCTTGGCATCACTAATTATTAGGGAAATGTAAACCAAAACTGCAATGAGACATCACCTCACACCCATTAGGATACCTACTCTCAAAAATCCCCAGAAAACAACAAGTGTTGGTGAGGATGTAGAGAAATTGGAAGCCTTGTGAATTAGTACTGGGAATGTAAATTGGTGCAACTACTACAGAAAACAGTATTGCGATTCCTCAAAAAATGGGAAATAGAATTACTATGTGATCTAGCAGTTCCACTTCTGGGTATTTACCCCCCAAAATTGAAAGCAGGGTCTCAAAAAGGTATCTGTATAGCCATGTACATAGCAGCATTATTCATAATAGCTAAAATGTAGAAGAACCCAGAGTGTCCATTGGTGGGTAAATGGGTAAACAAAATGTGGTATACGTGCAGTGGAATATTATTCAGTCTTGAAAAGGAAGGGAATTCTGACATGCTACAGCATGAAAGAACCTTGAGGACATGGTTAAGAGAAATGTGCTAGTCACAAAAAGACAAATAGTGTGTGATTCCACTTATACAAGTTATTTAGGGTAGTCAAAATCCAAAATCATAGAGACAGAAAGTAGAATGGTTGTTGCCAAAGGCAGGCTGGAGGCAGGAAGGAGCACTTTGTTGAATGGGTATATGGTTTTAGTTTTGCGAGATGAGAAAAAGGCATAGATGGTGGTGATAGTTGTACAATACTGTGTATGAATTTAATAATATTGAGCTGTACACTTAAAAATGGTTAAGATGGTTGGGGCGTCTGGGTGACTCAGTCAGTTGAGTGACTGACTCTTGGTAGGATTGTGAGATCGAGCCCTGCGGCAGGCTTCACACTGAGCACAGAGTCTGCTTGAGAGATTCTCTCCCTTCCCCTGTGTTCCTTCTCCCACTCATGCTCTCTCTCTCTCAAATAAATAAATAAAAATCTTTTAAAAAATGGTTAAGATGGTCGAATTTTATGCTATGTAGATTTTATCACAATAAAAAAATAACAGGGAAAAATGCTAACACCTTCAGAGAAAGATCCAAATGATTATAGGTTCGAACTTCTATAATACAAAATCTCTGTAATACAAAATTGGGAAAACTGAAGGATTTTGATTAAACCAATCTTTAATAAAAAATAAGACATTTTGGGGCACCTGGGTGGCTCAGTCGTTGGGCATGTGCCTTCGGCTCGGGGTGTGATCCCGGCGTTCTGGGATCGAGCCCCTCATCAGGCTTCTCTGCTAGGAGCCTGCTTCTTCCTCTCCCACTCCACCTGCTTGTGTTCCCTCTTTCACTGGCTGTCTCTCTCTCTCTGTCAAATAAATAAATAAAATCTTTAAAAAAAAAAAGACATTTCAGTACCTTATTATAAGATCATCTAAAAAAAATAGATTGTAAGGATGCCTGGGTGGCTCAGTTGGTTAAGCATCTGCCTTCTGCTCAGGTCATGATCCCCGGGTCCTGGGATCAAGTCCTGCACTGGACTCCTTGCTCAGCAGGAAGCCTGCTTCTCCCTCTGCCTGCCACTCCCCCTGCTTGTGCTCTCTCTTTTTCTCTCTCTCTGGCAAGTAAATAAAATGTTCAAAAAAATAAAATTAAAAAAAAAGTAGATTGTAGTAGCTCAGAGAAGTACATTATTCATTATGCAAATATCAAAATAGATCGCAGGGCTTCTGCTTACTTCTCTTTGTACATCAAAATCTTCAACACCATTTATCTCTTTCTCCCTGAAAATGGCAAAATAAAATATCTGGTCAAAATGTAAGAGTATACAATAGTCTTATTTTTAATCACTAGCCTATTTGTTAGAATCAAATGTGTACAAAAATAAAAGGAGAAACAGAATAGGATTACTAGTAATATGGAAATACAGGTGAGACCAATGGAAATTGCTGATTTTGGATGTTATTGACTATAAACATGGCAGTTTCACATGGTTTATTCTAATAGATCTATGAAAACTTAAAAAAATAGAATTCTAAAAAGACATCTCTAAGATTGTAAAGCATATTGAATTAACTGAATCTATTTTTTAAAATCGGTTGATGTGTAACTGGGGCTCCACAATCATAATATTTGTATCCAAACAACTTTTGTATTTTTCTTGAATTAGAGAGGGCACAGTCAACTGTACAACTTAACATGTATAATATCTTTCAAACTCTTCATACTGCTTATAATTATTCAAACATTTTTAGGCATAGAAACAATCAATGACTACTAAGACTGTTTGGACTTTTCTTTGACGAATATGGATATTTTGACTCCTATTGTGGCTCATCACATTTATCTGATGGCCTTGTAATTTTGTTGGTAATATTATAATAAGATGCTTATTTCTGTATTATATAGTTATTCAGCCTATCCTAGCTCTTGGAAAAGTAGAGTGTAAACTAAAACGGTTTAAATCCTATCCATTTTCATGATAACATAGCAGACTTTTTTTATGCTGGCCATATGCAGTGAAATACAGGGACACATTTGGGAAATGTCAGTGGTTTACCGTTCTTGGTATAACAGAACTGCTTAATATAAATATTGGGTGTTTCTAACTGGTTTTGGTGACGGATTGAGTTGTACCATAGTGTCACAATTCTTGATCTTTGTAATGCGTTTTATTCTTTGGATCATTTAATTTTGTTAGGCAGACATGTTTTATTTCCTATTGACAAAAGGAAAACATGCTCTTCTTAAACACCTGTTTCTTCTAGGTACCTTCTCTCCACCTTTCCTTCTGTAACAGTTGAAGCATTAAATCTCATCTTTTGTATTTGAAGGAAGATTTTCTGTTTTTATTTAGGGGCTGCCTTTGTCTTCCGAATTTTTAAATGACACGTAGTCAGACCTAGTTAATCTGAATTAATGTGAAAAATCCATTAAGAATTAAATAGAAATCAGGGTGCCTGGGTGGCTCAGTCAGTTAAGCATCTAACTTCGACTCAGGTCATGATTTCAGGTTCCTGGGATTGAGGCCCCTGTCAGGCTCCCTGCTCAGTGGGGGAGCCTGCTTCTCCCTCTGCATGCTGCTCCCCCTGCTTGTGTGCTCTTGCTCTCTGTCAAATAAATAAATAAAATCTTAAAAAAAAAGAATTAAATAGAAATCAGTATAGCAAGTCAAGGGAATGCATACAGAAAAAGGTTGAATAACGATATCACTTTTATCACCAGACCGAGAAATATTTTTCATCACAACAGCATATTTATTGTATATCCCTCCTTACTCGAACCCAAGATTTCTGAACCTCAGCACTGTTGACACCTTGGACCAGATAATTCCTGTCTGTGGCCACAGTCCTGTGCATTGAGGGATTGGTATGTTTAGTAACATCTTTGGCCTCAGATGCCAATAATACCCTGCACCGCAGTCACGACCATTAAAAATGTCCCTAGGCATTGCTAAGTAGCTCCTGGAGGGGCAGAATTGTTCCAAGTCGAGAACCACTTCTGTAACTCCTCTAATACCTTGATTTACCTATAGGCAGCTAGGGGGGAAAAAAAAAGCACACAAATTTACACTTATTGTGTTCAAAAGTCAATGAAAGTTAACTGTGACAGCTGGTAAAAGGACTCAAACGTTACACAGCGCAGTGCTTAGCAACTGGGTAGGAGGCTCCGACAGATCTCAGTATGGTATCAAGATTAGAAGGCACCTTTTCTGCATGTTAGCACCTAATAAATGCCATACACTCCAAAGATGGCCAGTAAAAGTGCCTTATTATTACATGCTCACGAAGGACAAATATAACTATGATTTTAACATATAGACATACTATTCACGAAAAACCCATATCTGAACATTTAAAATAGTTGCCAATTGATAGGTACTGTGATCCTGATATTTCGGTCATTGAAACTCTTAGTTTTCACACCCACAAAGTGTATGATAGTTGAGGAGGGAAATACAAGAATGAGCACATCACCTATTCAGGCAGATATTCACAGCTGAGGTCCCTGCAACCCCACACTCAGACCAAGCTCTTTACCCTGGGGCCTGTGTGTCAGCCTACTGCACAGGGATGACCTTACCAAAGCTGAGAAGCAGCACATTGCCCATTCCTAGTAGATATTTACATCCTAGTCGTATGGTAAAGAAAAGATGTGTGTGTGTGTGTGTGTGTGTGTGTGGTGTATGTGCTGGTATATATTTAAGTGACAACATAAAAAAATTTCCCCCAAAGTAAAGGGGAACGGAAGACTATAGTGGGTATGGCTTGCAGAATGATGAAATCCAAATTAGAATCAGTTTCTATTCTAGTGATGACATATTGCTTCTCTCCAAGGTGGAACGCATTAAAGGGAACGAGCTTGTCCTGAGGTGTCTGGTTGTTCTTCGATCGGGGGCTCAACTTTGGTCACTGCAGCTGTGTATTAGGCTCTCACTGGGGTGGTAGACAAATCAGCTTATATGACAGGATTTATATGTTGTTGAGCCAAGTCCTGCCAACATATTTTTATGAGCTTCTCTGCAGTCTTTCAATTAACTTCCTATCTGCTTAAGCTAACTGCTGTAAGTCTCTGTGGTTTACTATCAAGAATCCTGAGTATTTCAGGCATTTAGCTCCCAGAATGGAGTAAAGGAATACCTCTCTTGCTATCTAAAAAGGGAGACAGGGCTTTGCTTTCCAACAATTTCCACACAATGGGGGATTATTCTAAAACAAAAAGGGTGTTAAGATGGTCAGAAACTGTCTTGGCTTCCTATGGCTGCCATGACAAACGTGATACCTTAATACAAGACCAGTTTATCTTGTATAGTTCTGGAGGTCAGAAGTATGAAATCCATTTCACATAGCAGGCCGGTTGTTTCCCGAGGCTCTGAAGGGACACTCCATTTCTTTGCCTTTTCCAGCTTCTGGTGGCTCCTGGTATTCCTTGACTTGTGGCCTTTTCCTCCATCTCCAGAACACATCCCTCCAAGCTCTATTTCCATTGTCACCAGACCTTTTCCCTCCGTTTTCCAGTCTCCCCCTGCCTCGCTCTTACAAGCACACATGTGATGGCATTTAGAGTCCCCTGGGTAATCCAGGACAATCTCCCATTTGAAGGTCCTTCTTTTACCCACACTTGCAGAGTCCTCTCTGCCATCTGAGGTTCCACGGACTAGAACCTGGATACTTCAGGGCCATTATTCAGTGTGCTACACAGATTCTACCCCAAAGAAAATGAAAAGCAAAACAAAGCAAACCGCTACCCTCTCCCCCCAACCCCCCCAAAAAAAGCTCTTCCCCAGGAAGAATTTTCAGTGGCTTGAATCACATGTTCATCTCTGAGTCTAGGGATGGCCTGAGGATGGTCCCCTCAAATTCATAGAATTCGTCTCCCTGGGAAATGGCTGAAATTTAGGAAGCATTTAATACGTGTCCACCATCGTGCCAAGTACTTCATTGGTCTATTTCCTTTTTTCTTTTTTTTAAAGATTTTACTTATTTATTTGTCAGAGAGAGAGCGCACAAGCAGGGGGAGCAGCAGGCAGAGGGAGAAGTAGGCTCCCCGCCGAGCAAGGAGCCCGATGAGGGACTCGATCCCAGGACCCTGAGATCACGACCTGAGCCGAAGGCAGACGCTTAACTGACTGAGCCACCCCGGTGTCCCTGAACTATTTCTTTTTAATTCTCACAATTATGTTACAAGTAAGGAACAATAATTATCTACATTTTATAGATGAGGAAACTGAGAGCCAGAGAGATAAATAACTAGAAACAAAACCACCGAGACGTGGAATGTAAATCCAGGCATTTTGATTCCAGAGTCCACCTGTTTAACCATCAAGTGCTGCTGGGGCAGAAAACGGGGGCAGCCACCACCACCCAGGAGCGTGCTACATTCTATTGTCACGGATCGAGATCTATGGAGGCAGGTGCTAGGATGGAGTTTGAGATGTTTATTAGGAAGCAACATCCGGGAAAGCTAGGGAAAGGGAACAGAATTGGGCAGAAAGAGATACAGACTTTCCAATGCCTTGGTCTACTTAGTGAGGATCTGGAGCAAATTCTGCCCCCCCAAGGATCCTTCACTGTCCTGATATAGAGGGACCTGAGTAGCCCCACCTCACTCACTCAGCCGCTGAGGTGAAATGCAGGCAAGGCGGTTGGCGGCCGCAGAGGCGGCCTCTAAAGGAGCCATCAGCTAGAGGCGGCCTCTAAAGGAGCCATCAGCTAGAGGCTGCCTGCTGGCCCCAGTTCTGGCAGCTGGACAGGAGCTTCTCTCTTGGAGGGAGGGGGGTGGGCCCATCTCTGTGTCTACCACGCCTATCATGGAGACCAGTTTTCAACCTAGACCATTTATGAGAATCCTGCGGGGGAAATTTTGAAAAAGACCAGTACCAGGGTTGTACCCCAGTCTAATTAAATCCAAACCTCTAAGGTAGGACATAACATTAGCATTTTAATAGAATTCCCAGGGTGATTCTAATGTGTAACCAGGATTGAGAATCACTGAGAGCATGTCTGAGGAAGGAGGCAATTTTTTGGAACTTCTAAAAATAAGAGCGGAAAAAAAAAACTATCTTTGAAAGCCACTTGAGTTGTTGAGAAATTCATTTATGATAAGATATCTATGAACACATATTTTAATTAGTTTTTCTACAGCTAGTTTTCACATTCACAGATTATAAATAGAAAGAAACACATACACACATGTATACACATACACACACACAAACACATAACTTCATATAATTTTTACTTAAGTGTTTCAGATGCCCCCCCCAAGCCTGCTCATATGGTGTTGAAAAAAGATCAGTTTTGTCCTTTTGGTCCTTAAATAGCTTTTTCTGAAAAACTTAGCTCTTCGGCACCGTGGAACCGCAGATAGATGGATTTCCAATTATCTATTTATAAATGAAATTCTGACCTCGCTGCTGGAAAGGTCATGCCTAGTGTGATCTCTCAGCCATATGGCTGAGAAAATGAAGTGGTAAGTTTATTCTTCTGAGATATATGTTGATGCTTCAGCTAATTAGTCTTTTCCAAATTTGTGTCACTGTTAGTAGAAGACATGAGAAAGAGAAAATCTATGGTATTTAGTTAATAATATACCAACTTCCTTTGAAATGAAGCCAGGTAGATCAGCTGGTAATCTTAATTAGGGGACAGATGAGTAAAATCTTATAATTTTGAGTTACGCAGATTAATTCCTGCTGTTTTCACTTAAACTGGAATACTTCCGCAGCAAATTATTGTGTGTATAATGATAATAGTTATTTGAATAAAAATCCTAATTATATTTTACGGGGGTGTCTGGCTCTGCCCTTGTATTTTCTGTTTGTTATGGTCCAGATCACTTTCATCCATACTTAGAAGTTTAACCCTGATGCAGGCTTTGGAACCAATTCTGACTCAAAGACCAAGGTGACTATGAAAGAGTATAGTCAGGAAATTTCTGGTTTAACATCATTACTCTAATGCTTATCTTGGTAGAGAACATGCCTCCTCCCCTTGAACCCATCATTTTTGTCTCTATTGCCTGATATCAGACCTTTGAGATGTCAAGAGCTTCCCTGGATTTGCTGTGATTGTCTGCCACTTGAATTTTTGTAACCACCAGCCCACTCCCTATTTGGAGTAAGAATACTGAATCTTGGTCTTAGCACTGACTTGCAGCAAATAGAATTTTTTGGTTTTGTTTTTCTGGTCTTGCTTTTTTCTTATACACAGATATTTTGGATTTGATGATGTATCGCCAGGCCTCTATTTCTGAGTGTCTATCCATGTCCTACACAATATTTTCTTGCACTCAGACTTTGACCAACTTAGTAGGTCTTTTGGAATGCTACAATTTTTTACAAGTACTATGTAAAATTATTAACATCATAATATAACTCCAGACTTTAAACATCACTCTCTCCTGGTGTAGGACTTTTTTTCAATATTATATACAGGAGCAGATTTTAAGTCTCAAATGTAGTGTTTAAAAATATTAATATACATGGAATGGTTAACCTAATTTATAACATAATGCGAATGATGGATAATGAACAAAAAGAGCTGATATAAGAACTCAGGGTCATTATATTCTAAAGTAGACTATGAGTTGTTAATAGATGGCTATTGCTAAATCATCGTGTATGGAAAGCAGTCATTTACTGCCTATGACTAATAGGTTGTTGGAAAAAGAGGGAAAATGTCTAGTATGATTTGCATGGATCCAACATCTTTCAAAGTTCTGTGTTTATTTTGTTACTAAATGAAAAAGATTATATCTACGTTTTTCTTTCATACTGGGGTAATGGTATGCTACCTGTTGTGTAAAAAAATGTCACTTAAGTCATATTTTCCGCAAAATATTAATTCATATCTTTTGCCAAAAAAGATGCAATAATATGTGGGAAGCATTCTACAACCTTAATATTGAAATGACTTATGAAAACACATTTACACCCTGCATGGAAATTGAAACACATGTAGGAAAATGTTGGGGGAATAAATTTTGCATGGATAGAATACATAAAGCATTAACTTTTCTAACATTTGGTTCTGCCCCTTGTCTTTCAAACACTGCCTTCCCATTTCCTCTGGCATAAAGTTTTTAACCTGATCTTAAAGTCCGTAAGTGACATGATATGAACCAAATATCTCTAAGTATGTAAGTTACTGTCCTCTTTCACTTGGGGCTTTGAAAGAATGGAAATCTTTAGATGAAAACTAATATGCATACACAGACAAGTATGTATATTTGTACATACACATACATGTGTATATATATATATGTGTGTCCTCATGCATGTGTCTATCATCTATCTACACGTCTATAAATTTAACTCGCACTAGTCAAAGACCACCAGAAGCACATCTGTAGTTAAGTTGTGTTTATTGGTGTCTTTTGCAATAAGAGAGACCATCACAAGATAGGGACCAGTAAAGAGTATGGCAGTGAGGGAGAGTTGCTTATTACAGGGTTACACCTTGTGTTAGGATTTTGAGTGTCTAGTGAAGCTTCCGACAAAGTACTCTAAGCAAGTGGGGGCAATTCTATAATTTGATGTCTTAATAAGTTTTATTGGGATGTAGGAGGCCCAGAGTGAGGCTACATCTCTCTTTGGTAAGGGAACAGCAGTCACTGATGTTAGTTGGGAGAGTGTCATGTTTGGTCATTTTTTTGTGGTTGGTTTTATATGTGTTTATGTTTTATTTGTGCTTATACATAATTATGAAGTGGTCATTTCTTTGACTCACTCCATCATGGTCATAGAGAAGGCTGTTCTGATGCTGGTGGTCTGTGAAATGATTTATATTCAGGAGGAGAAGCCATGGCCTTACCTGTGGGTGACAGCTGACAGCTGTCAGGGCTTCGTGTTCCTTTCACCTTCTCTAAATACATGTACATGTCTCTGCAACCATATTTAGGATCACCTGTTGCATTTTTTAAATATGTTGTTTATATTTGCGTTCATGCTTATATCAGCACCAAGTAGGGCTACAGTTGCCCCTTGCACAATACAGGTCTAAACTGTGACGGTCCATCTCTAAGCGGATTTTTTACAGTACGGTACCATAAATGTATTTTCTCTTCCTAATGATTTTCTTAATAACATTTTCTTTTCTTTGTTTTATTGTAAGAATACATTAAATAGCACATATAACATAAAAATACGTGTTAATTAAATGTTTATGTTATCGGTAAAGCTTCCAGTCAACAATGGACTGTTAGTTAAATTTTGGGCGAGTCAAAAGTTGTTCGCAGATTTTCAACTGCACAGTGGTGTTGGCGTCCCTAACCCCCGTGCTGTTCAAGGGTCAACTGTATATTAAATGCTGAGAGAAAATTAAAAAAGAAGAGGGGTTGGATTAATACAGAAATAATGTCATAGTACCAACTATTGCTAGATGATGTCTTTGTGCTCTACAAATAAGGGTATCCTGGTTGTTTGGGCATAGAAGAATGATGGGAGGTCTGAGTTTTCACAAGGCATATGGTGATGTGTAGACATGCCAAAGCCCAAAGGATCTGGGCTTTAACTTTTTTATATTTTGAAGAGTGATTTACTTGCACATACGTCATTCATTACATTGCACTAATGTTTTTGATATGAATTTTACTGGTTTGGTAGTTTTTAATTTATAAAAGTTGTAATTTCATATTTGGATAAGAATTCTAACAGAAGCTACTCAAACTAGCTTTATGATGTAAATATATAAACTTTTAAAATAATAAGAATTAATTAACCTTGTGACTGTGAGAATTTTTCCTTTTAAATATGGCTGAACTCAAGTTTGATTAGACCACTATATGACTTGTCTGCAGTTCCATATATCTCTGCCTTCTGTATTATGTATTTTCTAGATTTTTGTTTTGTTTTGTTTTAATTTTAATTCTACTGGAATGACCCTCTTTTTGTCTCCATTTCTTGAAATCTTACACATCCTTCAAGGTCCACCCCCGGTGTCACCTAGGTGACATGTTTAGTGGAATTTTAGCCCTTTATTTTCTGTGCTCTTATGATATCTCTATACCAAAAATAAGGCACTGTCCATATATTCATTTGGCTCTATTTCTGTGGGTAGCAGTTTGCCAACTTTTAAGTGCTATAAGGGTGAGGAGCTCCATATTAATAATTACCTTCCCCATATTGTTTTTATGTACATTTTGGCACATAGAATTCACTACATAAGCATTATTTTGCATACAATTCAGATGACTAAATATTTGAAAATTAGTAGAATGTTATGAAAAGTTGCAGATATCGAAGTATTAATTTGGAAATGGAAAAGGTAAAGGTGATTTAATAAACATCAAAAAATATACGATAAAGGAAAAATGTGTAACTTATTTACCATAATGGTAACCATTATTGTTATTATAGCTAATGATCACTGTATGTTGACTCTACGTCAGGCATTTGGTGAGCGCTTAATTTGTTAAAACCTGTTGAATTTCTCTATCACCCCTATGAGGTAAGAAACATTATTATCTTTATTTTACAGATGAGTGAACTGAGGCACAGTAAGGTTAAGTTCCTCACTCAGGGTCACATACTTACCAAGTAGTAGAGAACCTAGTTGTGGCTGCATGGTCAATGGCATAAGTAAATAAATTGTAAAAATGCAGATTCTACTTAGAAATAAATTTACTTTCAAATGTCAAAGGTGTCAGGCTCTGAGGGTGATTTTAACGGCATATTGTGAATCTTGTCAGCGTATCTGGAAGTAGATGACCAGGGAAATCTTTATGGAGAGCTACAGTTTTAGGATTATCCATGCTTTATAGCTTTTTTTTAAAAATAGGCATTTGATATTTCTACATATTTCCTACTTGACTATTTTAGAAAAATAATTATGACATTCAATTAAAATGAATATGCAAAGATTTTCCTAGGAAGTAAATTTGAAAGCCCCAAATGCTTAATACTGTCACACAGTTAGAGGTCATTATTAGTCCCTATCAGCTCATAAATGAGTTCCCTTTGATGGAATTTTGTAACATTATTTCTAGTTAGGTGGAAATCCTGTCTATTCACAGTAAAAATCTAAAACCATATTATAATAATTTGCAGCAAATATACCGGAACAGAAATTTTACAGTGTTTCCTGCCCTCCCTCCCTGCCCCTGATCCAACATAGATTACTAACATTTAAAAGGCTGGAATTGTGTTAGACACTTCAATTATTAAATGACAAAAATGTTCCAAGAAAGATGATAAAGACCTTATTCATGTTTGACCTGTGACCCAGTTTTGCTCATTTTAAAAAATAATTTGTTTCCATGTTATGTTCAATAAACTGCAGATGACTCATATTCATCAAAATAAGCTTAATTGGCATTTAAGAGGGAATCTGGCCAGAACATTTTCGAGATGCCGAAATCAAGAGCAAATGAAGCTTATAGAATGTCCTTCGTCTCTACCAAATCATATACAAATGCAGAACATCACTTATGATTGAGAAACAGAGTTTAGAGAGAGTTGAGTTCCCAGGGACATATCAATAACTGGCTCATGGACACATGAGGAACAGATAACTGAAGTTTTTGGCTTTGTTGTTAATTTTTTTCTCTATAGATTTGTATCTAGATTTAGAATCATCACAGATGTTTAAGAACATTCCCCAAATTTTAAATAGCTCTGCTTGAATGAAGATCTGGGACAGGAAAAATGTAATCCAAAGAAATCACTTGCCCAATGCCACATGGTTAATTATTTGAAATATGCAATAGAACTCAAATCTTCTGATTTTCTGGATAGTGCTACTGCTACCTATATCTTAACATGTATTACACATATCCCATCCAATTTTTAGACAACACATGAAATTTTATTTTAGTAATGTAGTGCTTAATTTGGGTGAGCCATTTCAGTTCAGGATAACAGAGTGAGTACTTTTTTACTTCTCCACTTGTAGAGCTCACTAAAATTTTTTTAAAATGTAGAAATAAGGCTAAATACAATAAAGAGAATAATGAGTGAGTGCTATAATGGAATGATGTATTTCTTTCAACAAATTTTTGGAAGTTAGAAAGAGCATGAGACAATGTTAATGGAGAAAACATGACAGTGGGTTTCAGAGCCCAGAATGTTCTAGAGAGACTACAATAAAAATGAGAACATACCTGCTGGTAGAAGCATAGAAAAACTTTATGAAATAATTGTAGTAAAGAAACACATAAAAAATTGAGGTGAAAATAAAGAAATTACAGTAGCCTTCCCTTATCCACAGTGGATATATCCCAAGACCCCCCAGTGGATGCCTGAAACTGCAGATGGTACCAAACTTTATATATACTATGTTTTTTTCCCTATATATACGTACTTACGATAAGTTTAATTTCTAAATTAGACACAAGTGAGAGATTAACAATACCTAACAATAAATAGAATAATTATAACAATATACTGTAATCAAAGTTATGTGAATGTGGTCTTTTTCTCAAAATATTTTACTCACCCTTCTTTTTCTTGTGATGATATGAGATAAAATGACTATATCATGAGATGAAATAGACACTGTTACGTCGTGTTGGGTTGCTGTTGACCTTCTGGACCATGGTTGATGTTGGGTAACTGAAACCATGGAAAGCAAAACCATGGAGAAAGAGAAGTCTACTGTAATTGAAGTGCTTTATATAGAAATGTCGATTCCTCTATGTCCCAGGGATTTACCAGGCATCCCAAAACAAATAATTGTTTGGCACTTTATCTAAAAATAATCTGGGGGGATTAAGACCTCTAGAGTGGTTGTTGTGCCCAAAGTAGAGCCCTCCTCACCTGGCATCCGAGGGTTGACACAGCTGATAGCTGTCTTCCCAGCCCCCTGATGCTAAGTTGAAACCTACTAGTGAGATGCCATGGAGCTCTTCCGGAAATGTTTGCTGTTCCGAGGAAAGGTAAGAACACGTACCATTTTACGTAGTAGCAGAGGGTGCTCACACTCTCATTTTTAATTCTTCTTTATTGGGGAACCAACAATTACTTGTCACAGTTGGGGTTTCCTATGAAGCCCAATCTAATGTAGAGCATGCAAGAAGTTTATGAGGATTGGTCTTGGGATCAACATCTGTTGCCTGGGGAAAGGCAGTAGGATTGGATAAAGGGGGAAATGCGACTGTGATACAGTTATGATGTGGACACAGCTGGCCCTGTAGGAAACTTTGAAGCTGGGATGGTCCTTCTATCCCAGTAGCCCAAAAGTCCAAAGTTTTGAAGCAAGGGCTCTGGGGCTCTATGTTCCAGTGTTGATTAGACATTGAATGTGAGCTGCTTCAGGAAAAGCACATGCCCTTTGGCTGAGTTGAACACCCAGCTGACGTAATTAAAGCAGTAGACTGAACTGAGTAGTTAGCTGACAACCATCCCAGCAACTGGACAAAGAAATGCTTTAATCCTGAAGAGGAAATCTGAATGGCATACCATGGCATTCTCCACACCACGGATGTATATGGAAAATCTCAGTATGAAAAAGAAAGGCAAAAAATTAAATAAAATGAAAACTACTACCCTGGGAGAAAAAAGAAACATTTTGTAGAAGAGAACAAACAAGTAAATAAACTTTACCATAAGCCAAGAGATGCAACAGACCATTATATCAAAAAAACTAGAACTGGGTAATTGTCAAGGCTACCTTAGAAGAAGAAAGAGTTGTTATAGACTAAAAATTAATATGAAAATAAGTATAAAAATTCAATTAAAATTATGGAAAGTAAGTTAAACAAATCTTTAACAATGTAGAGCAAAAAATAAGAGGCCAAAATAGGCGAATAGGTGAGTAGTTAGTCACTATAGCAATCAACTAAAAGGAGTACAGAAGGAGAAAGAAAATGGAAGAAAATATCAAGGAAGTAATAAAAGATTTCCTTCAGAGAAAAGAGACACTCTTCACACTAAAGGAGCTCTTGATGTTCTGAAAATTCTCTTTAGGGTGATTTGAGGAGTATAACATTGGATTCATAGACATAAAATCCTAGTACACCAAATGTTTAATAGTTATTAATAATGTAAACTTTATTGGATTTTAGATTATACAGCAAGTTTAAGATGAAGAGCATAGTTTAAAGTTTTAGAATAGAAAATGTTAAAAAAAACCCTCAATAATGTAAAAATTAGAGCATAGCTGGCTGAGGAGGAATGTGTGCTTCTTATCCAATGCTAAGTAAGCCTGTCACTGTTTCTGGCAGAAGACCCAAGTCTTCTGCGTCAGAGACAAAGGACTTATTTCTCACAGCACAGCAAGCAGTGTGAGCATCATGTTTGAGTCAGTTTTTCTTTCCTCCCTAGGGCTCTGTAGATGGATCTAGCGGGATGCTGTATACACAGGGGGTTTACATCACAGGTGCAGACACTGAGCTTGGTGAATCCACATCTCTTATAGCAGGCATTAAGCAAGACTGCTCTTTGCCCCAGAGGGAGACATTATCTCCTCCCTCAAGGTTGCTCACTGTGAGTACAACCCTAGTAACGAGTAGTCAGGGCCTTGCCTTTTTAGCATACCCAACAGAAGTATAGCATGAGAAACTCACGGAAGTCAAGATACTAATTGAATTTAAAGAAACAGAAACTAGAAAATAAGACTATCAGTTAAGTTCCAAAAGTAATCGATGGCATAACTAGAAGTCATAATGCTTTAATCCTGAAGAGGCAATCTGAATGGCATACTATCTCCATTTTTAATGTAATATCCCAGTGTTTCATGATGGCAAATAAATATGGTCTAACATTAACAAATCTGGGAAAAGTAAGGCAAGTTTCTATTCAGAGAAATGGAGACAGCCATCAAATGGAACTAAAAATATAAATATTGAAAAGAGATTGATTTTAAAGTGAGATTGAAGATGTGGGAGAGAGGATGACTTCTATCCAGTTTTATGTAGGTTCGTTCCTGTGTATTGGTGTATATATATACGTGTTCGTATATGTACATGCTTGCATATATGTGTGGAGGTATGCTTTTTTGAATATTAGACTGGATATATTTTTTAAGCAATTATAGAAAATAATACCAGAAACATCATTAACAATTACAAGAGACAACCAAACTTGTCCATAGTCAAAATCAGAATATTCAACGTTTTGAAGTTAACAGAATAAAAGAGTAGTTTAGGAGAAAGGCAAGTTCCATATTCAGTTAGCTGAGACTCTCTACTTCCATTTAAATTAGGAAATAACTTTAAAAAATTATTTTAGTGAGTGTTCCTTGCATGTCTATGTGCTAGACAGTGTTCTTGGTGACAGAAATACAAGGTGAATCTTCCTCTGATGGAACTCCCAGGTTAATAAGGGAAGAAAGACACATAAACTAATAATTATAATACATCATCTTAATTTCAAAATCTCATTTTCAAGTTTGACATTTTTTGATGATTATCCATTTGTATTTTAATTTAAACATCATTTTATAATCTTAAGTTAAATATGCAGCCTCAAATCACTTTTTCTTCTTTCTGCAAGAAAGAAGTATAAAATGTTCTAATGCTAAGTTTGGCTTACAAAGCTTCAGTTATTAGGAACCAGGGTAGAATATTGCTGAGGAGAAAAAAATCTGCTCATTTACATTTTATTTTTTGTAACCTTAATTGTCTCCTTTCACTCTGGATAAATAGAAAGATTAATTCTCAGAGATTCTTAGAGCTCTTCTGGGCTCTAAATTAGGTCAAGTTGGGAGTTTTTTTCCTTCTTACCCTATTTCTTCCCTGCGGGCATAAAGCCTCTTGTCTCAGTCACTTGTCTGTAGAATGTGCTGTTTGTCTTCCCAATGAGATTGAGAATCCCTATGTTTATCATTCAGCAAATTAAGAAAATATCTGGGATTTAAAATGCTCATCTGCATGAAAATATGTATGAATATTATTAAGCAAATATTGCCGTATTTAATGAGTATTTCAACAATTGGAAATAAGGAATCTTATTAAGGAGCAACAATTTTAGGAAATTATATTACTCCATGATCAGGGTCTTATCTATTAGATTACATATTTAAATGTAGTAAACATCTTTCTGTGTAACTGCCGTTCATGAGAAATTCTACGTTATTAGAGGAGAAGCTAGTGAATAGTTTGGTGGTCACATGCATTCTCACTGACTAATCCTTTAAATCAAACAAGTGTCCCCTTATATGGCTATACTAAACTTTTCTAGTAATATCTGAAATTTATACAGCTAATCTAATAATAATTGTGGATCATGAAAATATTAAGTAAATGTTAAGTTAAAAAGGCAGGATATAAATCGTATTTATATTATTACTGTGAACATGTAAATAACATATTTAGGCACTTTTTTGAGAATACATAAAGTGAAGTTGTGTTGCATAGGATTATGATTGGTAACTTTTTATTAGATCTGCTAAAACTTTCTGTAATGCTACTGTATTGCCTTTCTTAATAAAATTTAAGTGTTTGTTGTATAACTCTATATATTGTGATTTGTTTTAGGGAGAGCCAATTTCTCTCTCTGTAGTCAGTCAAGTGATGCGAAGTGTATACATTGGAAGATATATTCCTTCTAATCTATGGAGAAGAACTCATGTGATAGGAATTTTTAGGTTTTTAGACAGTTCTACATTTGTGTGGTTAAAAACTTAAGAATTATAAAGTACAACATACTTCAGAGAATTTGTCTTAGATATGTCCCCCAATGGTCCTCTCCTGCTGCTCTTTAGACCCTTGTGTGGGTCCCCTACCATACAGAATCAGAGTGACTGGTGTGGCCAGTAGAACACAGTGAATGTGACATGTAACTTCTGAGGCAAGATCATAAAAGGTATTACAGCTTCTCGCCTTGGTCTCTTGGATCATGTGTTCTGGGGAAAGCCAGTAGTCATACTGCAAAGTCCTGCAAGCAGCCATGTGGAAGAGCCCCAGTGGACAGGAGCTGGGGCTCCTGGCCAACGGTCTGCATCAACCAGCTGGCCCTGTGGGTGGGCTGCCAAGGAAACAAACCCTATAGTTTCTCACCAATCTCTGACTGCAGTCTTGTGAGAGACACAGAACCAGAAGCTCCCTACTGAATTCCTGGCCCCTGGAAACTGTGAAAGATTGAAAAGTGATTATTGTTGTTTTAGGTCACTATGTTTTAGGATAATTTGTTTTGTAGCAAAAGTTAACTAAAACATAATCCATGATCTTTCTGTTATTTATGAAGAGCTCTGTGCTGCCTTCTAGATGCCCCTGGAAGGAGCTGCCATAGGTGTGACCCATAAATGTCTTCTGAAATGAAAGTGGCATTATTAGACACGATTGGTTTGCACTGGCCTTGGCACGGCCGCACGATGATAATCCCTGACTACCTGAGGTTCCCCTATTATTCATTCTGGAATTATAGGGAAGCAAAGTCCTAATGTGTCACTATAACAGAAAGGCAGCGCAGGAAGAAGTAGGCATTTTCTAAATGTTTCATAATTCAATGAATCACATACTTTCGCACAGCCATTGTGCTTACCCAAACCTTTAGATTTTTTCTACATAAATTGTGAGAAAATGTACTTTCTTTTTGTCATTTAGAAGCACGATGCTTCAGAGCTACAGAGCGGGGCATGGATGAACATTAAGTACCATTGAGATCATTCAGAAATAAGGTTTCTTTGTTTGAATAAGAGATTCTTTGCGAGAAAGAAAGGATGAGTTAACAATACCAGCCAAAGATAACTTTCTAGGCGTAATATTAAAAATGAATACTTGTGAGAAAATAAATGATAAAACTAAAGTCTAACAGCTCATGAAATTATGATATTTTTAAAGTTGTTTATATTGATGTACTCTAGCTCCCTAAAAACTATTACTACAGGGGCATAGGTTCAAAAGGCAGAGATCAAATCTTGATTTTGTTCATCTCAGTGCTGTGAATTTGCTGAAGTGAAAAGTTACAGAAAATATAACCTTAGACTACAAGTGAGAAGACACAGTTTTGTGTATGCCAAGTGGAGAATTAAAAAGGAAGCAAAAAGCTACCTGAACTTCCGTTGTTGACACTCTGTGACTGATGTTAAAGAAGGACCTGGGACCTTCTTATTATTTAAGGCCTGTTTGTCTGCAAACTTTTCAGGAACCAACTGACAATTCATTGCCTCAGAAATATATCTTCTACTTTGTTTCAGCTACATTCAAATTCGTTGTTTTATTGCACACTTGTTTGCTCAGGTCTGCTCCGCAGCATTCATCAATATCTTTGCTATGCCAAAAACCAAAGGGGAAAACCCAGCAACTAAATAAGACCTTTTGGCACATGAGTCCGTATTTGAAAACTACCCAAATAATGATCGTAGCTTTAGGCAGCTCAGCTTTCAACTTCAGAGAATTATATTGCTTATAATCCAACTGCATTGACTGACGTTTCCACTGTCTCCATCATGCATTTCTGACGGGGTGACCAGTATTATAATAATATTTGAATTCCTTGGTCATAATGAATGTGCCAACTACTTTGTGGAAACATAGCATCCATGCAGTTTAAACCAACACCCCTGCTTATGTTGAATTAGATACACTCTCCCTATGGACTAGTCTAAAGAATAAGAGAAAATGGGTATTGGGATTCTTGAAGAAAGCCTGATAAGTTCTGATTTTCAACAATTCCAAAGCTTCAGATTGGAAGCCTTTGAGCTGACAAAGCAGCATTGTGTTCCCAGGTGTCCTCAATATGATGGAGCTTTGTTTTTCTCCTCTGTGTCTCGTTGTCTGGTCACTCAAGCAACATTGCTTGCCTGTGTTCCAACGTTTTATGACAACTCCATGAAAACTGCTCCCCTGGAGTTTACCTGCACTCTTTCACTTCATAAGGGTCATACGTCAGATCTCAATTTGAGCCAGGCCAATCAGTATCTTGAATAGACATCACATCACCAACTCTGTCCTTCTGCATCCCACCTTTCCACTCCTACCAGAGATGCCCCAAGCAATCCCATTTCCTCTTTTTCTTTCAGCACAACATTCTTAAGCAAATTGACATCGGTACACCTGTCCTCTGTTTCATCAGATATTCTAAAATATGTCTGAATCTGAGTTTATGTTCTAGTGGAACACTTAAGCTCATAGAATTGAAAAGAAACATCAATGTTAGAAGTTTTTGTTTTTCTTCTTTTTCTTGCTAGCATGTGGTCAATTGGACGTTATTTTCTGCAACGTGTATTTGACACCATAGATGTGAGTTAGAGACAGGACAAACTGAACTGTGGATCCTCTCTTCTTGATCTTGTTAAATAAATAATGCCCAATAAAATAAATTAGGAGGAGAGACCCCATAAAATCACAGGCAAACTGTAACCCTGAAGGTGTATGTAGAAGGGCCCAAGAATGATGATAGGCCACGATTCCCAACACTGCTGTAATATTGAAATTAACTTCTAGACTTTTGGAAGTAGAAGCACTTTGCCATTTAGTGAAATCTCATGAAAGTAAGGGCCAGAGAAGCTATTGTATCCCCTAAATCGGAATCAAATTTTTCTTTCTTCTACAAGCTGTGTGACAGTTTCATTTTTTTATTTTAGTTCTAGTATAATTAACACACAGTGTTATATTAGTTTCAAGTGTGTACAATATAACGATTCAACAATTCTATTCATTTTTCAGGGCTCATGAAGATAAGTGTACTCTTAATTCCCTTCATCATCTCCCACCTACCTCCCTTCTGGCAATCATCAATTTGTTTTCTGTTTTTTAAGAGTCTATTTTTTATTTGTCTCCTTTTCTCTGTTTGTTTGCTTACTTTGTTTCTTAACTTCCACATATGACTTGTTTCAGTTAGCATTATATCCTCTAGGTCCATGCATGTTGTTTCAAATAACAAGATTTTATTCTTTCTTATGGCTGAAAAATATTCCATTTTATACACACACACACACATTATATACACACAGACATATACTGTGCGTATATATGCACACACATATATTGTATATATGTGTGTGTGTGTATATAATATTTGTATATTATATATATATATATAGATATATATATATATATATCTATATATATATATCACATCTTCTTTATCCATTCATCTATCAATGGACACTTGGGTTGCTTCCATAGCTTGGCTATTGTAAATAATTTATGTTGATAATTTCTGAGTGTTCTCCATACATTCATTATCCTACTTTTTGACAGCACTATACTTAGGTTTTAACTCTACTATTATATGTATAGTAGGAGGCTTATTGTTTAGTATGCAGGTTGAGCTGTTGTAACACAGAGATAAAAATATAGAGATTTTATTTTTTCTCACATAGGTTAGTGATCTAGGGCTGAGAATTTCCGCTTTATCAGGTTCTTTAGAGACCCAATTTTCTTTCATCAATCGTTGTACCATTCTCTAGGGTACTGGTTAAAACAGGGTCATGCCAAGCCCATGTTCCAGTTTTTTTTAAAAGAAGGAAAAGAAAAAGTGGAGGATAAACAATTTCTTCTCCATAGGCAATAAGGAAGTGGTACACAATATTTCCTTAAAATTTAATTAGATAGAAGAAAAATACATAGTCACAAACAGCTTCAAAAAAGATAGGATATTCAGTCTTTGGCAGGGTCTTCAGGAAACATACCTAAATTATGTTACCATGAAGAAGAGGAGACATGCCATCAGGAGAAATGAGCAATCTCATAACATTTATATCAAAATGGATACTTTGGCTAAGACTCTAAGATTATAGATAACTTTGTTATCTATGATCCATGAGTTGTGAAATATACACAATGCAGATAGCCTAAACTATTTGGAGGCCTCCCTAAATTCTCACTCATATTGATGGTATAAGAGTTTATGTGTTAGGAATTAAATAGGATTTGTCAGGACTATTTCTTTTAAGACATGTAAGTTGTGAAATCCTAAGAAGGAGGTTATATATTTGCTGCTAACCTCTGGCCCCAATACTTGTGAAATGGACTTTAGGAGATTAGAGAGCTTCACACTTCTTTACTATTTTGGGAACATTGTAGACTTCCACCTAAAGTTTGTTTTGCACACTTGAGGTTGTCCAGAAAAAGGTGTTTCCTAGAGACTAAAGGTGATTCACACCTGAAAAAAAGCCCAGGTGTTACAGGTGTAAGTTCTGTGCAACAGGGTTGCCTAGGAGGACTAAAAGACTTGAGCTGATAGAAGCTGAAGATAAACCAGGTTAAGAGGGGCTGAGGAAGGAATTGGTAACCACTCAGAGCACAGCTGCCTTCATGTGAGTCAAAGAGATGGCAAAATTCCATGTGTCTACCGCACAGATCTCCAGAAAACCCTGTTGATCAAGCAAAGCTGAGTTTATTAAACTAATTGGAGCAAGAGAGGAGACCATCTTGACAGAGTCTTAATATTGTCCACCCAAAGGGAAAGTTGGAAAGTATAGTGTGAAGCTGGATGATTTTATGGCAACAGCTACCTGAGTTTGGGCAGATGTAACAGCTTTGGATTGGAGAGGAAAACGAGGAGGAGATATAACAGCTTCGGGTTGGAGGAGCGAAGCAAATCTTCATGTGCAAACTGCATATTGGAATAGTCTTGATGTGTAAGCTGCTACCTAGATAAGTAATCTGGTTTCATTGGTTTATCTTTTTGGGAAAAAGTACCATTTGAAGTAGCAGCTAAACAATGTTTTCCTTTGTATTTTTTTACATAGGGACTGAAAGTTTATTTCAGCTCTCAGAAATTGCATGTGAAAGGCAGAAATGGGGTTAAACACAAAGAATCCACTGAATACTCACTGAGAGAGAGTACATTTGAAACATTTTACTAATTTCTGAGAGCAGGGAGGGTAGATTATCCCTAAGATGTGGTATTTATACAATGGAATATTACTCAGCCATCAAAAAAAAGAAATCTTACCATTGGCAACAATGTGGATTTAACTAAAGGGCATTAGGCTAAGCGAAATAAGTCAGTCAGAGAAAGACGATTGTCACATGATTTCACTCATATGTGGAATTTAAGAAACAAAACCAAGGAGTATAGGGGAAGGGAGGAAAAAATAAAACAAGATGAAATCAGAGAGGGAGACAAACCATAAGAGACTCTTAATCATAGGGAACAACAGGGTTGCTGGAGGGGAAGGGGGTGGAGGATGGGGTCACTGTGTGATGGACATTAAAAAGGGCACGTGGTAGTGATAATGAGTACTGGGTGTTACATAAGACTGATGAATCTTTGAACTCTACTTCTGAAACTAATAATAGTCTATGTGTTAATTAATTGAATTTAAATAAAAAATGAAAAAAAGTATTCCTTAGAGATTTGCTAAAGAAGATGAAGTCAAGCAAAAGTTGGGAAAACACATGACTATGCCTTCATCTTCAGCTGCAGGCTTCCTGAGTATCCCAGACACACATTTGGGATACAAAGTTTTAATATTAAATGAATTTTAATAGTTTTGACTATTAAGTAGAACTAGTCTTTATTAAATAGAACTGGTCTTTATAATTGTGAAATTGAAGCAGTATTTTATGACCTAAAAGTGATGAGAAAAGTAGTGGCACTGGTGTTGCTTTCATCCACAGTTAGAACAACTTTGATAGGAATATTGAGAGACCAAACAAACAAACAATGCCACCCCCCCAAAAAAAACCCAGAAAACATGAGAAAGAGAGAGAGAGAAAAAGAGAACAAGTGCTTTTGATTTCACCCAGGATATCTGCTTATTTAATGTATGGGATAGTTATATATGCTCTAACGGGATTAAGATCTTGTTTTTGTGTGTCTTCCTTACTAGATCCGTGAGCCATCACATCGTGCATACTGTATCTATACGTGTAGAGAAAAGATGAGTAAGTGTGAACAGTAAGGAGACTTGAATAATTTTCACTTGGTCATGTAAGATAACTGTTAGTGTCTCTTCTTTTTTCCTTTGCTGCTTCCCTGAGATACTGTCCATATTCTCTACAGCTCGTGAAGCTTCTTTAAATTAGAATAGTAATTTGAGTTTGGTGACTCCTAGAAAAATCTGTGTTTACAACTCAATCTAAATCTAATTTAGGGTTTTTAATGATAAGATAAAATAGATTTTTAATGTATTGCCCTCACTGTTGTAAAATCACACTCACCATATATCCATTGTGTGTGTGTGTGTGTGTGTGTAAACAGGTGGTGTATATTCTGATTGACATATGAGTGATATGTAATGATTGATCTACTTTTTTTTTTTAACTTAAAAATGCTTTCCTCGTGGTGATTATTTGAGAGCCATATTGATACATCAGGCCAAATCTAGGTAATATCTGTCAACCTAATATGTTCCAAATTGAAGAGAGTTTTTAAATAGAAAAGAAACTGGAATCCAGAAACAAAGATTATTTTACTCATCAATGACATTGTGTACAACTCTGGGAAAACTCATTTTCTTTGGCTTACTTTCTACAGTTATAACATGAAGAATAATTATTTCTTACCAGTTAAGAAATTGAACCCTGTCTTAATATTGTGGTTTTTGTTTGTTTGTTTGTTTAATTTCCCAGGAGAAAGAGCTGGGTTTGGGGCTTCTTTTCTTCTCCCATTTTGATAAATTTTCTTCAGAAATGATCTATTTATTTTGTGCATGGTAATGAAGGACTGGCTAGAGAAACTATCAAATATTTGTTCTTGATTTCTAATATATGTTTATTAGAACTAATGTCCTGCTCCTTTTGACCTTCCATGATTAAATTGTTCAATGAACTGGGAAATAATTTTTAATCCATGGGTGTTTCTCTTTCCCCAAACATTAAGTATGGGATCGTACCCTTAGACAGGACTAAATAGTGAAAGATGTTTATAATACTAAGAGGGGCCCTTAAGAAAGAACAAACAGTATCCTCCTATATTATCCAAATTTAAGTTTGTTGTAATGTTTTCTGGAGATGGGCAGAATTTGGAATATAAGTATAGAATATAAGAAAAAAGCATATAAGTAATGCTATCAGGTAAAAGGGAGTTTGAATTCAGTTTAGCCACCTATTACTTATGTGAATTTAAACCTCTGTGTTCTCCATCTGTACATTTGCGATAATAAGGCTTACCTCATGGTCTTGTGAAAATTAAATGAGAGAATGAATGTGAAGGAGCGTTGTTCACTCTGAGCTCATGGGAGGTACACAGCAAATGATCCTTCCCTTTCTTCCCTTCCTTACCAGAATAATTGATTTTCCTTTCAGTTGACTAATCGGTCTAATTGAAACAGTTTAATTATAGGATTTATAATTTTACATACTCCTGATTATTTATTTTACCTCTCTTTTCCCCCTAGTAATTTGTCTCTCAAAATAGTTTATAATTCCTTGTTAAACTTTGGCATAATTAAAAAGTATAAATTACTTCAGGTGCTTTTGTAAAGTATGTTGTGTGTAAGTGCGGTATGCATGCATTTTAGATTAGTTCTTATATTCAAGCCAGAGGCAGGTAACCTTGCTGCAGAGGAGATGAAAGAAAAGATTGCTTCCAGAAAGAAAGACTGCTGCTTGTATCCTTTGGCCACATGTGCGATTATTCATCATGATGGCAAATAGGGATGCTGTCTTTCAGTCAGCTTCTGTGTGCAGTGTGTCTAGTTAATACAAAATATAAAAAAGTTAAGTTACATATGGTGCCAAAACACAAACAAACAAAGAAAAAGGTATCATATTACATCCTCCTATTTCGAATTTGAGAAATTTAATTTTAAGCCACATATTTCTTTTCCTGCTTCAAAGCTTATGTAAGTTCCTTGTAGGCTAGTTTGAGAAATAGCTGATCATTCTCTTTTCACATGACCAACTGAGAAGGAACTTGGTGGGCCCTGGGGGGCAGCAGATGAGAGCACTGTGGCCTGGGCGGACCTGGGACTCTCCCTCCCTCTCAAGGAGAACTGGTCTTTTGAGATAAGATTCTACAGCCTTAATATCTCTAGAAATGTTACTTGTGGACTGAGCAGCCCCAGACATGGTTCTTCACTTTGTGAGGTGGCTGGCTAAAACTGCATGTATAAATTATAAAACACATGTTAAAAGGCATTATTTCATGTAGTTATATAATGGTTGTATATCTATATGCAGATTATAAATATGATTTGTATCAGATACACTTTTTCCTATATTTCCCACTAAGTCAACTGAAATCACTGGACATCATCTCTGAAACAACACAAGAAACCCTTGAAACGTGGAGAAAAGAAGGCAAACTGCCTTGAAACCTCAGAATCTAAGGAACAAAACGGTGATGAGTTCTCATATATTTAAGACCTGGACTTGGAGAAGCTGGCAACCTAGAGAGCGAAGGGCACAGACCAAAAGAAAACCCCAACGAAAGCCTAATCTGTCTAGCCAAAGGACCAGGATAAAGGCAGCCTAATAAAATAGAACATTCTTAAACAGCAACCTCACTACTCTTGCCAAATAACACAGAAAACCATGCCCTTCTCCTCCCATCCCCAGAAAAGGTTGAGCTTCAGCTTCCACCCTTGCCAGACTGCAATGAAGCACCTAAAGCCTTCTGCAGGGGTGGTGGCAGAAAAGACTGAGTGGGGAGACTGGACTTGCATCCCCACCAAGAGGTAATGATCCTCCAGTCTCCCTCAGTGTCAGTGGAGACCACATGGGAAATATGGACTTCCTTCCCACCCAATGATAAGGAGAGGCTGCACCCTTGGAGGTCTACAAAGACAAATGGGAGCCTATATCACAAACACACCTGGCAGTAACGAGGCAGTGCCCCTTTCTCCACTTTCCCTTATTCCGCCAAAGTAATGTTAGAACAATGCAGCTGAAAGTGAAGGTTTAAATAAGACCCAGAATATAATGGCCAGAATATAAAAATGCCCATGTCTCAGTTGAAAATCACGCATCTTAACAAGAACCAGGAAGATCACAAATTGCATGAAAAAGGATAACCAATAGATGCCAACACTGAGATGACAGAGATGTTAGAATTATCTAAGATTTTAAAACAGTAATCATAAAAATGCTTCAATGAGCAAATTTGAACATGTTTAAAATAAATAAGAAAATAGAAAGGCTCAGCAAATTAAGAGAAGATGCAAAGAATAACCAAAGGAAAATTTTACAACTGAGAACATAATCAAAATAAAAACTCACTGGGTGGGTTCACAAAGCAAAATGGAGAAAACAGAGGGGAAAAAAATCAGTTAGCTTGAAGATAGAACAATAGAAAGTGCCCAATATAAACAACACAGCAAAAAAAAAAAAAAAAAAAAAAAAATTAAAAAAAAAAAAAAAAAAAAAAAATGATTGAAGATGAAGAAACAGAGCCCCAGGAATATATGGAAGTATAACTAAAAACTTAAAAATTCATTTTGTGACATTTTAAGGAGAGAAGAAAGAAGGTGGAGGGTAAAAAGTATGCAGAGAAATAATGGCTGAAATTTCCTTAATTTGACACAATATATAAACATATGGAATTTAGAAGCTGAATGAAACCCAAACAGAAAGAACCCAAAGAAATCTACACCAAGATATATGACAGTAATACTTCCGAAAAGTAAAGACAAAGCAAAAGATTTTAAAAGTAGTGAGAGAGAAATGACACCTCACATATGGTGAAAAACAATTAGAATCTCAACTTATTTCTCATCAGGAGCTGTAGAACCTAGAAGGAGTGATAAGCAGCATTTATCTAAAGTAGAAAGAATAAAATCTATCCACTCAGAATTCTATATCCAGTGAAAATATTGTTCAGCACTGAAGGGGAAATAAAGATTCTCAGATGAAAGAAAGCAAAAAGAATTTGTTGTGAGCAGACCTGCTCTGAAAGATTGACTAAGGATGTCATCTAGACAGAAAATAAATGATAAAAGAAGAAACCTGGAACATCAGAAAGAAAAAAAAAAGCAGGATAAGCAAAAATACGGGTAAATACAACAGACTTTCCTCTCTTAAGTTTCTAAATTATGTTTCACGATTGAATAAAGAATTATAATAACTCTCTGATGTAGTTTTAAATGCATGTAGAGGAATTATTTAAGGCAATTATATTGTAAACAGGAAGGTAAATGGACATAAAGGGAGATACCACATCACTTGAATTGATAAATGACAGCAGTAACTGACAAATTATGTAAATATATAATGGATTACCTAGAACAATCACTAAGAGAGCTATAGAAAGAGATTCAATAAAAAACACTATATCAAAATGGAATTCTCAAAAATGATCAAGTAACCCACAGGAAAGTTAAAAAACAGGAAACTTATAAAAAATAGAATAAGAGAAAACAAAAATAAAATGCCAGAATTTACCCCTACTCAATAATCAATAATTATATTATATGTAAATTATATTTAAATAATTATATTAAATGTAAATGCTTTGAATACACCAGTTAAAGGAAATTGGAAGAATGAATTAAAAACATGACAGAACTATATGCTGTCTAATAGTTGAAAGCAAAAAGAAAGTAAAAAACATACCATGCAAACAATAAAAAGAAAAAAATCAGGAGTGGCTATATAAATATCAGATAGTTGCCAGAGTCAGAGAAAGACATTATAAATTAACAAAAGAGTCAATTGATTGAGAAGACATAGCAATCCTAAATGCGGATTTACCAAGCAGGAGTCATCAAAGTATTTGTTGCTAATCCTGATAAAACAAAAAGAATAAACAAATCTGCAATTATAGTTTTGTGAATAAAACTGATAGAAATTATGAGATTGAAGGAATAAACAGACAAATGCACCATTATACTGATGACTCCAACACTTCCTTATCAACAATTAATGGAACAAATAGAAAACCAGCAAGAGTAGAAAATAACTGAACGACACTATCAAATGAAAGAATCTAATCACATTTATAGGACTCTTAACCTAACAAAATACAGCACACATTTTTTTCAAGTGCCTACATAACATACAACAAAATACAGACCTTCCTCAACTTCCCAATAAAGATATTGTAAGTTGAAAACATTGTAAGTAAAAAATGCATTTCATACACCTAACCTACCAAATATCAGAGCTCAGCTTAGCTTAGCTTACTTTAATTGTACTTGGAACATTCACATTAGCCTATAGTTGAGCAAAATCATCTAACACAAGCCTGTTTTATAATTAAGTGTTGAATATCTCATGTAATTTGTTGAATACTATACTGAAAGTGAAAAACTGAATGGTTCTAAGTATATAAAAATATAAGTTGTTTATTCTCCTGATCATGTAGCTAATTGGGAGCCATGGATCCTTGCCCAGCATTACAGGAAATTATCCTACCTTCTATCATTAGCCTGGGAAAAAAATCAAAATTCAAAATTTGAAGTATGGTTTCTACTGACTACATATCACTTTTGTTCATTGTAATTGAAAAATCGTAAGTCAAACCATCATAAATCAGGGACTGTCCATAGGCCACACCCTGGCCATAAACAAACCTCAACAAATTTTGAAGAATTGAAAGCATACAGAATGTGTTCTCTAACCACAATGGAATCAAACTAGAAATCATCAACAAAATGATAACAGAAAACAGTTGGAATCAAAGCAACTCACTTTGGTAGTCAGTGGTCCTAAGAGAAAATCTCAGGGGCTATTTAAAAATTAAACTAGTTAAAAATGAAAATACAACATATCAAAATTTGTGGAGTACCACTAAAACAATGCTAAAAGAGGAATTTATAACACTAAATGCATACACTAAAAGGAGAGAAAGTCTCAAATAAATAAAAAGATTACCACTTTAAGAACCTAGAAAAAACATAAATTAAATCCAAAACAATCAGAAGGACAGATATAATAAAGATAACATAAATCAACCAAACCTAAAACAGAAAAATGACAGAGATAATCCATAAAACAATAACTGTTTCTTTAAAAAGATGAATAGAGAAATCTAGCAAGACTGACAAAGAAAAGACACCATTTATCTATACCCAGGAATGAAACAGTGATATCACTACAGAAGCTGCAGTTATGAGAGGATATTATGAACAACTCTACAAAAATAAATTGACAACTTAGATGAAATGGACCAATTCCTTTGAAAAACACAAACTACCACAACTTAACCCAGTAAGAAATAGGTTAAGCAGGAATATAAATATTAAGGAAATTGAATTTATAATTTTAAAAATCCCAATTCCATTGGGTCTAGATGATTTCGATGAATAATTTTAATGAATGTGCAAAGAGGAATTAACATTAATTTTATACAGTTGCTTCCAGAAATTGAAAAAGGAGGGAATACTCCCCATTTTGTTATATGAAGCTACTATGTTCTTGATACCAGATCAAAAGAGTTAAGAGAGAGTGAGTGAGAGAGTTACAAACCAACAACCCTAGAGAATATAGATGCCAAAATTCTTAACAAAATGTTGCCAAATAGAATTCAACAATATATAAAAGAATTATACAACATTACCAAGTGGGGTTTATTTCAGATATGGAAAACTGGTGCAATATTGGAAAATCAATTAATGTAATCCACCATATTAACACACTGAAGAAGAAAAAACACATGCTTATATTCATAGATTCAGAAAAAGCATTTGACAAAATTTGATACCCATTCATTATAAAAATTCCAAAAAAATAGGAATATAGGAAAATTTCCTCAATTTGTTAAAGAACATCTACAAAAAAACCACAGGTGATACTGTACATAATGATGAAGGACTGAATGCTTCCCCCAGGAGATCAAGAATATTTTAAAATTGTTCTTTCTCATCTCTCTTATTCAACATAATACTAGAAGATCTAACATTAAGTCAAGAAAAGAAAATAAAAGACATTCAGATTGGAAAGGAAGGAATAAAACTGTCATGAATTGCAGGTAACAATATTATCCTCATAGAAAATCTTATAGAATATTTAGAAAACTCTTCTAGAAGTAATACGTGAGTTCAGCAATGCCCCAAGATACAAAATAAATATACAAAACCATGTATTTCTGTATACTAGCAATGAAAATATGGACACTAAAAAATATAATACCATTTACTTCATTTCCCTTAAAAATGAAATATTTAGGTATAAATCTAGCACCACATGTACAGGACTTGTATGCTGGAAACTATAAAATGTTGGTAAGAGAAATAAAAATTCTAAGTGAATGGAGAGACATACTATGTTCACAGATTGGAAATCTCAATGTTGTAATGATTTTAATTCTCCTAAACAGATATGTGATTTAACTTGATTCTTATCAAAACCCAGCAAGATATTTTATAGATACATACATACAAGATTATTATACTATATTTATGGAAAGGCAAAGAAACTAGAATAACTTCTTAAAAAGAAGAAAGTGGGGGGGGGGGAGACTCTTTAAGTGGAAAAGAAAGACCGAAAGTGACAGTATAAAAAATTGGAAGCAAAAACCAATAAAAATAAGTACATCTGTAAAAATCAGCCAAGGTATTCACAAAATTAAAAAGATGTGAAATCTGACATCATGTACCTAAAAGATGTTGGGGCACCAGTAAAGAATGGGTTCAAACTTTTTTTTTTTTCAGTCAGATGTGACACAATTTTAATAATAATCTTTTTTTTTCTTTTTCAAGTTTTTATTTAAATTCCAGTTAGTTAACCTACAGTGTAATATTAGTTTCACGTGTAGAATTTAGTGATTCAACACTTACCTACAAGAATGGGTTCAAACCTAAGCAACTATCAACTTAATGTAGACTGCTATATGCCGAAGATGTTATATGCAAACCTAGTGGTAACACAAATCAAAAACCAGTAACAGATTTGCAAAGAATAAAGAGAAGGGCATCCAAGTATATCACTAAAGAAAGTCAACAAACCATGAAAGAGAACAAGTGAAGAAAGGATCAGAGAAAAACTACAAAAATAACCACAAAACAAGTAACAAAATGGCAATAAACACAAATCAATCAATAATTCCTTTGAATGTAAATGGACTAAATGCTCCAATCAACAGACAAGGGCTGACTTAGTGGATTAAAAAACGAAACAAAACAAAACAAAACAAACCAAGACCCAACTATATGCTGTCTATAAGAGACTCATTTCACACCAAAAGCCACCTGCACATTGAAATCGTATCAGATTCTACAGGTTAAAAGCTCAGTTCCACAGGACTGTCCTCACCCCCTCAGGCCAGACACCAGTCCCAAGTCCAGGTTGTCATCTGTGCTTTTGATATTAGAAGCTCCAAGGACCCCCTCCTTGAGTCTGATTAATTTGCTAGAACGGCTCACAGAACTCAGGGAAACAGTTTACTTACCTTTCCTGGTTTGTTATAAAGGAATATGATGAAAGATACAGATAAACAACTGGATGGAGGAGGTGCATGGGGCAAGTTATGTGGAAAGGCACATGGAGCTTCCCTGCCCTCTCCTGGTGCCCCACTCTCCCAACTCCTCCATGTGTACACCAACCCAGAAGCTTCCTGAACCCCGTCTTTGGGGGATTTGATGGACGATTTACCACACAGACATGATGATCGTTAACTCCGTGTTTGGCTCTTCTCTCGTCTCAAGAGAATGGGGGCGAGGCTAAAAATTCCACGCTTCCGATCATGGCTTGATCTTTCTGGTGACCACAGCTCATCCAGGAGTCATCTCGGAGCCCACCCAGAGTTGCTTTATTAGAACAAAAGATGCTCATATCGTAGGATATTACAAAGGTTTCAGGAACACTGGGTCAGGAACCAGGGTCAAAGATCGAATATTAGAACAAAAGATGCTTCTAGTGCTCTTATCATCTAGGAATTACAAGGATTTCAAGAATCAGGGGCAGAAACCAATACATATTTTTCATTGTCTCATACATACGAATCTACCATTATCTCAAACAGTTAAATAAAAAATTATTTTAAGGGGCTTACATGTATGTTTCTACCTCTATATACTTGCTATTAATACGATTTGTATTATATCTTTATTTGTATAGGTAGTCCTTGATTCCTGCAAGTTTTGTGGAACAGTGAGTTAGGAAGGGGAAAGTTAACATTTTTAACAACTCTAAGAATTGAACATTCAAGTCTGTATTCAAATTCTAAGGAATATAATCATCGAATCTTTACTACCTAAGATTTCAAACAGGTGAAGCAGTCAAATCAGAGCTATGTCGGGTCCTGTGTCCTCCGTTAACTCTTTTTACATTTTGGTGGAATGCTGTCAAGTATCTATAATAACACATTGCATTGATATTCCAATTTTATAGGTTACAGGAGTCTCTCAATTTCATTACCTTTTTTTTTATCTTCACAAGAATTGCAAGTAGTTGGTAGGGCATGTATTATTACCTTCAGTTATTTTCCAAGACATAAAATGGGAAGTCGGTGTGTTTAAATGAACTTGCCCACATACCCGCGGTTAACAAGATTCAGAGCAGGAACTGAAATTTTGTCTGAAAAAGTTCCTCCTGCATGATGCTGCATCAAAATGTTAACTGCCTTAGGTTCTTATCTTTTTCTCACACGTAGTAGTAGTTGTTTAGGCTGGAATGAGCATGAATCTGCTCCTTCCTGAAAGGTGCCACTTTTAATATAGTAGTGTTCTCCTTCCTCTAAGCACGATAAGGTCTCTACTGACTGAAGATAAATTTTCTTCAATCTTAGCTCTTGAGATATGGTGAGTCAGTAGTTTGTGACCAAGGGCATTCAAAACATCCAGTAATTTCTATTTTTTTTCTAAAAGTCAGAACCAGAGGACCCATGAAGTAATCCTATTTAATATACTTTCTAGACAGCAATTAGTATTTCTTTTTTTTTTTTTTTGAGATTTTTATTTATTTGACAGAGAGAGAGACAGCCAGCGAGAGAGGGAACACAAGCAGGGGGAGTAGGAGAGGAAGAAGCAGGCTCATAGCGGAGGAGCCTGATGTGGGGCTCGATCCAAGAATGCCAGGATCACGCCCTGAGCTGAAGGCAGATGCTTAACGACTGTACCACCCAGGCGCCCCAGCAATTAGTATTTCTGAGGGGAAAAAAGATAAATCTAATTTTGAAATGAAATGGATTCCACTGAAAGCAGCATAACATTGCCCCTTACAAATAAGATGAACTGTTTTACTCAAAACTTTGAACCAAAAGTCTTTCCTTCTGTCACGGAAGAACATTTTCTCCGTAATTTAAACATTAACTGTTGGTACCAGTTGGACAAAATACCTGCTAAGTTGACTTGACCACATTCTAGTTAAGCTTCCCAAGTTCCCCCAGACCACTTTGCTTTGAACCACACTCCACCCGAGCCAGCACTGGAATGTGGAACAACTTACCAGCCTTGTAAACTATCTGATTGTACCACTAGCTCGTCCCACTTCCCCATACCAGCTTCTCTCACACCTTGTTTGCCTCTCCCTGTCAAAGAAGCTTCCTTCTGGCTGACCTCTGAGATTTGCAGATCTTACTGTAAGAACATTATTTTAATAATCATCATTTCCTTCTCCTTTATTCCAATAGTTTTTGTTTTGTTTTGTTTTGTTTTTGCTTTTTAGTAAAGTCTCTCCTTACCTAGTCCAGACTTTTTTTTGTTTGTTTGACAGTGGTCAGTGGTAAGGGAGTCAAGAAGGAATGTTGAGACACACAGGGGTGGTGAAGGACAAGCAGCCATTACCATGCCCGGGTCTGAAGGGTCAAGATGAGGGAACCAGAGCTGTTTGAGGGAGCTGCTGCAAGGAAAGAGGAAAATCCCATGGGAATTTTGCTATATGGGGATGCAGTTCGGTCAAAACCACAGTGTGGCGGGGAGAGAGAGGAAGGAATAAATAAATATCTCAGTCTTCTCTCCCCTGTCCTTTTCTTGATGATGCTCCCAGTCTAAAATAGGCAAGAGCTCAAGGACCCTTGGGCTGAACTATGTAGTTCTAGAGGTTAACTCCTACCCCCACCCCGGGCAAAAAATAATTCAATGGCATCTGTGGACCTGGGAACAAACAGAGAGCTCGTGCGGTTCCTTTCTTTTGATCTTAAATTAATGATTTTGATATTATACTTGAGCTTTCATTGTAAAGCTGCCTTTTGATCATTTTTGGTTGTACGTGGAGTGTACATAAGTCTGTCAGTTCATTAATGATGCACAAAATTAAGAGAAAATTTTCAGAAATTTTAGTAGCTTTGAGCAATTTCTGAATAGACACTTCTGCATTTGAATAACAACCTGAGTTTGACTGATTGTCCTGCTGAAACTTCTGCGCTCAAGTTCACCAACTCGTTTACCTCAAATACAGTGCCCTTTATTGGATATTGTTTCCTTGTTTACATGAAAAACAAAAATTTAGACATTGTTAGTCATTGAATTAGCTTACCACTATGTAATATGTGGTCAATACTGAAATGACTAGGATTCGTTCAGTTGTTATTTTCCCCTAACCAAATATGATAAGCATTTCTTTGAAATCAAACCCCTTTTCAGGTATTACCATTGTTTGGGGTGTTTGAAGCAATCAATATAAACAAGGAAAGGTGTTCAAATTGTTTATTTTTTTGCTGATGATTTAATTGTATACCCAAAAAATCCAATAGAACGTAGCCAAAATTATCTAGAATTATCAAAGGGATTTGAGAGAAATGATGGAGACAAGATCAATATAAGAAATCAAGAGCTTTTCTATATTAACAATAACTAATCACAGAAAGGAGAAGACAATTTCCCCCACAATAGCAATGAACACCATAGGATATTTATGAATAAATTTGAAAAGAATGATACTCTATACATATGAAGAAAGTTATGAAATCCTATTAAAGTACACAGAATAAAATAATAATAGTAAATACATAGTGCTACTTATGGGCAGGGCTTTACGCTTATTTCTGAGACTCATAGAGTCCTATGAAGCAGATGATATTATTATACCTATTTAAAAGTGAGACAACAAAAATAAAGGGGGCAGCATAACTTGCCCAGGGTCACACACAAAAGTGTCAGAGCCAGGAACTGAATCCAGGTGGTCTGATTCATGCCCTTAACCATAAACAACACTGCTTCTGTCTGGCCTGAGTGGACATACTATCTCGCATGGGAATCCTTAACATATGATAGTCTTAATTCTTAAATTCACATATAAATGTAATGTTTTTCGAATAGGAAAACTTAAATCAATTCTCACAATCTATGTCAATGTGAGGTACGGAATCATTGGGGGGGTGTATGCTGGATAAAATGAAAGTAAATCCCCACGGAAGAAAAAATATCTAAAAGCCAATAAAAGTTGTTTTTTTTTTTTTTTTTTTTAAGGAATAGTGAAGGTGCCTGACTTAACACTAAAGCTATGCTTTTAGGCACTCACACAAGCTTCCTGCTAACTTTCCAGACAAGTGAAGTAATTCTCCATTAACTGATACAACACAGAAAGAATGGAGTTTTTTATGTGTTATTTAGGTATTAGGCTGCGGGGTTTGTCAGATTCTTATTTTAATTTATATGAAGGGCAGAAGCACCTGTATAGAATTTCTAGAAAACTGTATATCGTGAAAAACACACCTCATTGAAAAACATTTGAACATCTCTTGTGTTAATTAACGAAACCTGTATACATACACCGTCGGAGAAATATGAAATCTTGTTCTAAATTGCCTATGTAGTGTGCACTCATGAGTAGGGTCTTTCAAATGCTTATTCATTGTCCCTGTAGTGTGGATACCTGATTAGTGTGCTTCATATGTTAACTAAAAGCCCCTAGGGTGTAGATTAAATTAACACATAATTATATTATGCTATATACACTAAGATATTTTAAAGTAAGTTACAGACAATGAGACTAGATGGTTATAAGATATTGGAAGGAATAAAAGAAATAATTGCACATTCACTTTATGTCTACCTAATAGTGATTTCTCAATTAAATAGCATTAATTAATTTAAAAATTCATATATATGTCTTTAAAATTCTAATATAAGGTAACATCACTGTGTGATCTGGTATAAACTACCAACTCTCAAATTCTAGATATTGAAAACATCTAACCAACCAAGGGATACCTTAGTCCTGGTTATTTACTTAGTTCTCTGGTTCAGTCCTCATGTACCTCCAAATTATGCATTAATTATCATATTCCCAGGTCACACTGTCACAGGTTGGGTTTTCTGGGATACAGACTGAGACAGAGATTACCATGCAGGAAATTTATTAGGAAGTGCTCTTGGGATCAACATTTGTGGAAAGGAAGAGGTGGAGGCAGAATGTGTTAGAGGGAGAGTAGAACCTTCACTGATCCCATTGGGGGAGCTTTGGAGTTGAGACTGTCCAAGAATTGTCTTGAGTTGTTGTTAGGGCCTGGGGATTGGATGGGGCTGCTGGAAGAAAATGAAACCTTGATCAAAGCATTTTTCTTCAGCAGAGGCAGTCCCCAAAGAGGGCTGACAACTGAGGAGTGCTTTCCAGCAATCCCAGTGGCTGGGGAAAAGGCTGTCCTTCCTGAAGGGGAATCTGGATGGTGTAGAGCTCACCGCACACACACACACACACACACACACACACACACACACACACACACTGATTGATCTACATGAATGTTCATATTAGGGTTGGGTAATAATTCTAGACTACTACCAATCTGTGTCTATAGTTTCCTAACATTCAGACTTGAAGGCAGAGATTGAACATGAAGCATAATTATAAATTCCAGAAGAGTTCCTATGTGATAAGGAACAGATCCATCCTAGTTCTGGTGTATATTCCCATCAATTCTGAAAATGTGCCTTCGGATCCTTCCTGAGCCAGCCTAGGAATTCCTTCTTTATGGCAAGTTGAAGAGAGTTCTTTGACAAAAGATGATAACTTCCAGTCTGACTAATCTCTGTCGAATTCCCCTAGTGTGCCCCCTTCATTGCCAAGAAATTTGTGATGATTATTTCCAATATCTCCTCAGAAAGAATAGGTACTTTACTTGCCATTTCTCTGGGATTTTGCTGTTAAACAGTTGAAGCCACAATAGATGTGGGCTCACTTTACAATTATAACACTAATTTGGGTATGCAGTTTTCAATCTTTGCTTTCAATTATTGGCCAGTAAAAATATTTTTTAAAAAAATTATTTTCTAAAGTTTAGAGATTTTTCAAGGCATTGGTCAACTAGCCAAAGTAAATTAACCAAATGGCCTCTCTGTCAAATTATTTTCAAATGTGATTTCACTAAAATCTCAGAATCAGTCATTTAAGCCACAATTTGTGTGTGTGTTGGGGGGGGGTGGGGTGAGGGGGGCTAAAGGTGAATAGGATCCAGAGAGAGGATTTCCAGATAAAACACAGGATGTCCAGAAGTGCCTCAGTGGTGCAGTCAGTTAAGTTCCGACTCTTGGTTTCGGCTCATGTCATGATCAGGGTCATGAGATTGAGCCCTGCGTTGGAGTCTGCTTGAGATTCTCTGCCTCTGCCCCTCCCCGCACTCATGCTCTCTTTTTTTTTCTCTCTCTCTCAAATAAATACATAAAATATTAAAAACAAAACAAAAAAACCCCAACACACACAGGATGCCCAGTTAAATTTGAATTTCAGAGAAGCCACACTTTTTTTCTTTTTTAGTGTAAGTATATTCCACATAATATTTGGGACATACTTATACTAAAAAATTATGTATCTGGTATTCAAATTCAGCTGTGCTTCCTGTGTTTTTATTTGGAAAATCTGGTGACACTACTTAGAAGTCTTTCTTCTATAAGGCAGCTCCTTGCTCTTGAATCTGGCTTCTGTCTTTGAAATGCTCTGCAAATCATACCTTGTTCTATCCCAGTACAGAGAGTGTGTCGGCGCGATGTTGGTCTCTGTAATTTGGCCTCTGTCTAAATTTCCAGTCCATCATTAACAACTTATCTGCTAGTACTATAACCTTCTCCGTGATCTCCTTTGCCAATTTTTAAATAATATATGTAACTATCAAAAATGCTTTGAATAATTGACTTTCTTTTGGCATAAAGAAAAACATGGGATTTTGTGTTTGGCCTGACCCAATTAAACTATAAACAGTCTTTGTTGGTACTGCAGTCAAAGGTGCTAGAAAACCTGAGAATCTAAATCACTAGGTAGACCTGGAAACGTTGGAGAGGATTTTGTTTTCTCCAGCCCACTGGCGTCAGTTACTCTGTAAACCAAAAGATAGGTAGGGCTCCCATTGACTCTCTGGTTAAATTTTAGCACAATGCATAATCCATTAATGTGTACACACCAGTTAGTATAATCTTGCCTATGATCCCTGAATCCTCCATTATTAGGTAGATAACTAATGAGATAAAGGCCCTTCTAATATTTTACGAGCACATTGGCCTGTGGAACTAAGTAGCTGATCGTAGATGAAGCTGGGAAATTAAATTGTGATTTAGTCATCAAACTACATTTTTAAACATTTTCCCTTAGATAAATAGTGAGAAAATTTCTAGATTGTGAAAATATTTCTACATTGCAAGTTATTTGAAGTGTAAAGTAAAAAAGAAAGCCATTTGTAAATATTTTCAAATGAAATATGCATTTCCAAATGTTAACTTGGTGACCAAAAAATCTTGGAATATTTCATAGATATTTTGAAAATCCTTCAAATACAGAAAAAAGGGATTATTTGTATATATTTATGCATGGATAGATATATTCAATTTATTTTTCTGTGTATCTATCCTTCTTTTCATCCATCCCTCCATCCATCATCAATTTCTATCTCATTATTTATCTTTGCTTAAAAAAATAAGCTAGAGAGAAATCAACCAAGAAGTATCCTGGAATTATGGGAAATTTATATTTTCTTCTTCATGATTGTGTCTATTTTCTAACTTTTTAAGAATAAGCCTCTTTGTAGTCATCTAAGTGTGAAAAGGTGATCAATGTTGGCATATGGGCTAAACAGTATAAGTTTCTTTTAATAGCTCTTTGTATTCTAACATTGCTATGCTGTTGTTCTATGTCACCAAAAATATTTGTTCAACCAACACTCATGTCTTCATTCAGTCATCCAGGAAAGAGTTTTTGAACGTCAACTATATGCTAAGCCTACTGCCAGGTAAAGTCCGTGGAAAGACAAGTAAGACATGATTTCTATTATCAAAGACCTCATAATCTAGTAAAAGGGAGAACAGGCATACAAAGAGAAAAATAATCATGCCATACAATGAGTGCCAACATTTTGACAGAGTTGGATAAATATAAAAGATAGATGAACCAAACCTACTTGGAGGAACTGGGAAGGTTTCTGGGTGGAGAGATTCAAGTAAAGCCTTGAGAATATTCTAGGCCTCACATTGGGAGAACAGACATTTTAGGAAGAAAGATCTATGTTTGTTAGGGCTTGCCTATTAGTTGTTTATTTCGTCAATGTCCTATTGAACAATTAGACATTTTCTGTACTTCTCTGTTATAAATGTCTTGATACATATCCTCAAAGCTTAATCTTTGTGCACTTCTATGTTTATTTCTAGGTTGAAGGAGGATTCTAAAAGTAAAATGGCAAAGTTAATTGTTTCTGAACATTCTTAAGGCTTCAGATACAATCTGCCAAATTATTTAAATGGTTGGATTGATTCACACTCCCATATACAAGGAATTTAAAAAAAAAGAACTAAGCATAAAACACAAGTATAGAGAAAAATAAAATAAGCCAAAAGAAATTAGTAGGATAAAATCATTGCATAAAATTAATTTAAAATAGGTGAAAATCATGAAAAAGAAAGTGGGAAAAGAAAATATACAGAATTATTGGAATGACAAAGCAAAAAAGAATTGTCCAACAGATCTAGCCAAAGAATAAGGAGAAAAAAAAATACAGTGATTCCTTAACTATTAGGTTTTGTATAGGCTGTGGCCCTGTTCATTTGTTCTCTTTTATGACCTATCTCCTATACATTTTAAATATTAAAGACTACTCTATTTCTTAAGGCAGTTTTAAATTCACAGCAAAATTAAAAGGAAGGTACAGAAAGTTTCCATAGATCCCCTGCCCCCCATGTGCATACCCTCCTCAGTATCAACTAACCCCCCACCAAAGCCGTACATTCGTTTTATTGATGAACCTGTCTCGACACATCATAATCGTCCAAAGTCCATAGCTTACATCAGGTTTCACTCTTGGTGCTGAAGATTTTATGGGTCTAGACAAATCTGTAATGACTTGTATCCATCATTACAGTATCATGCAGAGTATTTTCACTGCCCCTGAGCTCTGCCTATTCGTCTCTCTTACACGTTGTTTTTTAAAGATGCTTTTTGATGATGAAATCCTCCAAAATCTTAAATTGGGCCAGGAATTGTTGCCAAAAAAATGTTTGAAAAATATTTGTTGATGAATTCATATTGACTACAAATTCATAAGTAATTTTATAGTTCCCCACTTTCCACTCAACTTCTTTTTCCCAACTGTGACTTCATACACATGATCTTACATTTATCACGCCTTATTTTAACCAAGACTCTCTTTGCTTGTGTAATATAATCAACAACACAATCAAGAGCAAAAAAAGAGAGTATAATCATTATGATGATTAACTTTGAGGATAGAGCTGAATTCGAGTCCAAGTTTTGCCACACACAAATTGTATGGCTTTGGCTAAGGTACCTAAACTCTCTGTTGCTGAGAAGATATAATCTTAATACCCACTATGCTGATTTTTTTAAGGAATATATTGGTCTAATGTATGTTAAACAGTGTTTCACACATACTATATGGTCAATAAATGTTAGCAGCTACTATTCTCTCCCAGAATCCCCAAACTCAGAACCTTTTTTGCCTCCCGATCACTTCCCATTCCCACATCAAGACCATTAGCCCTTTCTGATCACTCTAATTAATGCATTATTGCTGCAACCATAGCTTAATTTCTTGAACACCTGATCCAAATTACTTCAAGGGTGACCTCAAGCCTCCAAATTCTGTTTGCTCAGGGGACAAATTTCTTCTTGCTTTACAGAAAACCAAGGGTAGCTGCCATAAATGTCCTTATTTTTTTTATTATTATTTTTACCTTAAAATATGTCAAGTGAGACATCTTAAGAAGTGATCTTTTGTCGTCTTGTGACTATATTTTTATATACATACTTCTTTTTGTAAAGCAAAAACAGCAGTAATTTTTGCTTAGACCCAGTAAAAAATAAGAGCCAACCATGAGGAAAGGTGTCTCCTCAAGAGGAGTCTTTATAGCAAGGACGAAACATGCAAGGACAGATTTTGACCTTTGGCATGCAAAATAGCCAGATAATTCCCACACTAGTAGTGAAAAATGGTTTCTTAGGTTGCTGTGTTTTGAGGAGCGATAAAACACACCCTTTACTTACAATAACGCCTCTTCTTTCTGCACTCTCTGGTCTGAAATTCATATCATCCTAAAGAGGATTAGATCGCAAGGTTGGGATATTTTTTATCTTAGAGTCATCTCTAAAAGAGAATTACATTGAATAAGCATTGAAAGGATTCGTTTTTTTGGGAAATATCTGATCATTTTAATTACTTATCAAGGTGGGTCTAAGAATAAGAGGGGGTAGATCACTTTCAGGGTGAATGTGGATAATTTTGAGAGATACATAGACATATGGAAAAAGGGACACGTGGTACAAGATTTTCACGGCTTTGCTATTTCGCTTGTGCAACATCTGGAACATAATATTATAACAACCACAACCAGAACCATAGCGAAATTATCCAACACACTTAGAATTTAAAAGGCTTCTTTGAGAACCTCATCAATTTTGTTCACTTACTCTTTTTTCTTGCAAGATTGAAAGCTCTATAAATGCAAGGACAACGTTTAACTTGTTCAATGCAGTATTTCCACCAATTTCTAACATACAGAAAAAGCTCAATAAATATTTATTGACTAATTGGAGTGAGATGAAGTGAGAAATGCTATTTTCCCTCCTTTCTCGTTTCTGATAATTTTTCCATAATGACCTAACTTTGAGAATAAATCCAGTCATTTTCTGCCAGCTGATGTTCATCGTCGCCTTGATTATTGTTACAGTGAGCACCAGGAAGCATTCACACTGAGTTGTTTTCTCATTTCCATAGTCACTCCGGGCTTCTCCCCTCCTTCAGTCTTCATACCATGCTGGTCTCTTGATAATCGGCTCTGTCTCTCCTAGTCCAATTCTTTCTGAAAATTCAAATCAGATCATTTTATTCTCCTGATTAAAACAACTCTTTGCTTTTAAGATTATTCACAATAATATGAAAGCTGTTTAACTTGACACTTGACAAATTTCATGTCTGGTATCATGTATCTCTTACAGAAATATTCTTCATTCCAGTTATATTGACCCCTACACTTTACATATTCTTTTCATTCTTCATAGTTCCCACTCTTCTCCTGGATTGTACCTTACTTCATTTTTTCATGCTTTTAAACTCAGTTGTAACTTCTTTTTGGTGATAATATTATTATTGCTTTTTGGAATCTATACCACGTCAGTTGTAGAGTAGAGCAAGTAATTTATCTGGAAAGTTATCTTGGGGAACCAAGATTTTCAGCATAAGAACAAAAACATACAAGTATAAAAATTTAAAAAAAAAGATGTCGGTAAAAAAGCTTCAATTTTATTTTTATCTTTTTAAAAGACTTTGTTTATTTGAGAGAGAGAGAGAGAGCAGGAGCAGGGGGAGAAGCAGACTCCCAGCTGAGCAGGGAGCCTGACTCGGGACTCCATCTCAGGACTCTGGGATCATGACCTGAGCTGAGGGCAGATGCTCAACCGACTGAGCCACCCAGGCGCCCCAAAACCCTGCAGTTTTAAATTAGAATAGGAAAGAGTAACATAAATTCATGATACATTTCCCTCCTTTTAAAAATAGCTTATAAAAATAAGATAAAATAAAATCAAAATTTTCTAATTTATCTAGTGAAAACATCTGGATGCAGTAACTCACTAGCAGTGAGTATTCATAAAAGGAAACTAAGATCTTTGCGTAAATGGCTAATTCCAGACTGAGGTGGAATTACCATGAATCTAAAATGCTTAAGCTGCAGGGCTCCTCACTTGCAGGAGCCCTTCCAAATCCTTGGGGGGCACTCGAGTAATGTGCTCTCATGCTCATACTTTTTTTTTTTTTTTTTAACGCTCAAAAGCAAGATATTTTTAACGGCAATTAGCTATACTCTGATTTTCTCTTTGTCATCCTTCTTGTGTTGGGTGGTTTGGGGTTGGCCGTGGACATTTTAGAGATCATGCTAACAGAAATCTGAGCAGAGACACATTCAGTGGAATATACTTATGTAGTTTACAGTCCTTTTCAAATGTAGTGACACTATTGTTAACTGTGCCTACCCTCCTCCTGCCCCCTCAGTGTCATAAAAAGAAGACGCAAGGCTGATTGAAGTCCTATGAAAATATAAACATACCCAGAAGAAACAGAATTGGAGATGCGTAAAGTCAGAAGCTAACTGTGGAAATTCCAAATAGTATGGTCCAATTTTGAAAGAAACTTGATAGCAGTTTCCCTAATTTGATAACAGTCCTTAATCACCATCATCATCGTCATCATCATTATTATCAAATTTTACTCAACCATTATAGAGGAAAGGTGGCATTACCTTTCTATTCTCATATCATAAAATTGTTCGCATATAAAGAGAATTCAGCAAAAAAGTAGGAAGAGGTATTACAGAGGTGTGATAGTTAATTAAGAAAAAATGTATGTCTTTGTACTGGATTTTACAATATTTGTAAGATGTCTATTTTTAGAACATTGTAGCTTGTTGTGATTTGTTTTGTCATTCTAAATAAGTATTTACTTTCGTACTGTATTTTGTATTAGTTCTACATTTTTTTCCTTAATGAGGACCTTCCAATTGTATCATCTGCCTCTCAAAGTCTGGATCCACATGATACTGGGTTTGAAGCAGGAAATACACAAACTGATCCCAGGACAGATTGTTTGCTAGAAAGCAAATACGCAATCCAACAAAGGCTTGTGCCAAAAAGACCCTGGAGCCTGCTTGGAATAGGTCCTGCTGGCCTACAGCAGGGTCGTTGGAGAATTAAAGTAGCTTCAGCTGACAAAACACTTTGCATACATATATAAAAAATCATGACGGGGAAATGAGAGACACACAAAACACACTCACTGGACACTTTGGAAGTTGTACCAACTCATTACTCAGAAAATTGAGAAGAGGTGTAGGAGAGGGAAACATTTTTCTCAATCCTCTTGGGTTGCTGGCTGAGTCTGAAAATTAAACTTGACAGAGCAGATTAACTGGAGAAAAGCGTATAAATTTACGTAATATAAGTTTTACTTGACACAAAAGCCTTTATAAGGAAATGAAGACCTGAAGAAACAGCCAGACCTGAGTATTATTGTGTGAGGTTTGAGGAAGAGTGAGCAGTGGTGTAGAAATACGATGGGTTAAGGAGGATGAGTAAATATAGTGAAATGGGGGAGCTTGGCAAGAACTGCTAGGATTCTTCTTGGCATCCATGTCTCCTTAGAGATAAAGATGCTCCTTTCTTCCAGGTTTGGGAGTAAACCTCTCACATAAGGGTTTTATATTCTGTTTCATGGGAGAAGGGTGAGGAGAAGATTCAAGATCTTTTCAGACTCCTTCAGCTGAAAATATTTTGGGCATTATGTCCTGAACTCCATCAGAAGGAAATCCTTAAGTATTGACATTGCCTTTCTTTTATGAAAAATATTTCAGGGACAGCAATAGCCCTATTGTATGAAGGAAAGTCCTATACAGAAAAATCCTATCTAATAATAGCAAAAGGAATGATAGGATGAGAAAAATCAGTTTTGTTATCTCAATGGAATAGTTAATCCATTCAATGATTGCCATTATTTGATAGTAAAGAAAATTGGTGACTGTTGATAAGGAATTTTTGAAATTGGGACATGTAACACTGTTGTGACAACGTACCCACTCCTTACCATGTCACCAATGTGCTTTCCTTAGAAAGGGGTTTTGAATAAGCTACAGACTTTTTTCAATTTGTTCCCATTACTACCCTGTCTTGTATGACTTGATCAGTTTCTCCTTGGTGTCTACAAGGGGTTTCCTATTTGTATATTCTTTTGGTAATGTCAGTTGGTAGAAGGATGAATGAAAATAGGAATTGATACATGTTTAAATCAAAATCTTATGTGGAAGTAAATCTAATCAATTTTTTCCCTCTTTTTAAAACTGTTAGCAATCCTAATTCATAAGCTACAAGTAGTCTTTTTTCTTTAAAGATTTTATTTATTTGAGAGGGAGAGAGAAAGCACAAGCTGGTCGGAGGGCAGAGGGAGAGGGAGAAGTAGGCTCCAGGGACCCTGGGATCATGACCCAAGCCAAAGGCAGATGCTTAACTGACTGAGCCACCCAGGCGCCCCGTATATCTACAAGTAGTCTTAAATACACCGTCTTTTAATTCTGAATTGCATATATATATATCTATAATATCTATTTTTTCTTTTACGTATATTTTCCAAACACACAGCTATCTTTGAACCACATTTTATAGTTCCTAACCTGTGAGTCAAAATAAAGCAGTTGCATTATGCTTATTACCTTATTACTTAAAACAAAAAAAGCAGATAAAACCTATAAAGACACTGTCTGTATATTTTTAACCTGACTGTATTTGTTAAAATATAACAGTTCTCAATGCTGTTTATGTCCTCTGTTAATCTCCCACAGTTAGTTGAGCTAACTTCTCTTCAGTGCATAGAATCTCGCATTCGTAGCTGGCTCAACTCTTTTAAGGAATTTCATAGAAGGTCCCTCTGAGCACAGAAATCTCAAGAGAATTGCTTAAAAATAGAAAGTCCCTGTTTCTATCCTGAGAGCCTCCCTCAGCACACAGCAATGAGATTCCTTTTTCTCCTAAAGGACAGTTACTCCACTAAATTTGAATTCAGGCTTTTGGAGATAATTATAGCTTAGAGCAAATATAAGGAAACTTCTGGGATAACAGGGCAATCTCTGACAACACATGCACTCTTGCTTAGGGAATAACCAACATAAGGCACAGGAAGTGAAACCATGGATGGTTTATTGGTTTATGCTTTGACGGTGGGTCTCAAGTTAACTGCTTTTTGGGAAAAAAACAACACAACTAAAATCTTACTCATATTTGGCAGAAAAGCAAGCAAACAGAAAACCAAAATCCAAATACGCTTTAAAATCTACTATACACCTGTAAAATAAATTTAGTAAGTAAAAATCAAACTGTGCTGCCATTCCACATGAATGCCTCCTACTTTTATTCATCTACTTACGAATGTTGGGCATCCGGGTTACTCTAGATTCCTTACCATCACAAACAGCGCTGCGTATACCTTTGAGTGGCCTCTGGTGTAAATTTGGGATATGCGCATGCTCTATGAATGTTGGGTCAGAGGGTTGGGCTGGATTTACTTAGACCACGTGCCAGCTTGCTCCCCGGCATCAGTGCCCCAGTCTACACTTCAGAGCAGGATGCCTCCTAGAGCTGCAAATTCCCATCCACACTTGACATTTTCCCTTTTACTAACATTTGCCAGTGACAGCTTGTTGCTGTCTTAATTTGCATTTTCCTGAGTATTATTGACTCCCATCATGGGATGGTTAGTTTTGAGGAGTTGCGTTTCTGAAAAGTGCATGTTGATATCCTTTTGCTGGGTAATTACCCTGGAATCCTATACCAGCGTCCTGCTTGCAAAGAAGCTGCAGTGGGCATTTTTAAAGGCTGTTTTCTCAAGTTGCAGTATCTCTTTTTTTCTCTCGGCATTTACATCTGAGATATCCTTATATAACCTAGTTTGTGAAAGTTCTTTCTCAGAGAGATATAAAGTTGAAAGAAGAGATTGTATGAGCATAGAAAGTGCTTCAGGCATATCTTCTCCTGGAAAAAATAACAAAGAATGAAAAGGAATATGTAAGAGAGGGTCCCATTAGAGGTGATAAAGCCAGGGGAGCGTAAACCCATTTTAACTATATCAGGTCACCGCTAGGTTGCCTGGCAGCATGAAGGACTTGTGCTTTCACACAAATAGGATTAGGTGTGAAAGTCCAAGAAAAAAGTGTGCTCTATGGTTCCCCCACTCATGTCAACTTTTAAACACGGTTTTGGGATTTACCATTAAATGAAAAATGACTTTTAAAATGGTTGAAAACACTTCAAAATGTCTTTTGGGGATTAAAAACAACTAAAATTTTTAAGAACAACTAAAATTGATCTCAGCATCCTAGATGGGTGCAAAAGGATGCATCTTTCTAGCCATTTCTATAGTCTACTGACCAAGAAAGGAAATGTATCCACTATTTTGTCAACTTTATTCCTTCAGTCCGTCAGGCATTGTCTATGAATTCTTTCTGCATATCCATTCACTCACGGAGCACTGACAATTTCACAGCCGTAGATGCTTTCAAATTTGACTTCTCTTCTCTGTTCAAGCCACTGCTGATCTCCAGGTCAGGATCTTATCATCCCTTGTCTGAAATAGCTGCTGCTTGAGCTTCCAAAACTTGCCTCCAGTCCTGCCTCCCTCAAATATAGTCCGTAATGTCGCCACTGGAATGCAGCTTGAATGCAAATGTGTTACTTTCTTCTCCAAACTTTTTTAATGATTGCTCATTCTTCTCAGCGTAAGGCACGGACACCCTCAAGCGACAGCCCTTCTGAGACGTCATCTTCCTCCTCCCTTTCGTACTTGTCCACGCTAACATGGCATGGCTGATTTTAGCTCCAAAGCACGAGGTGGTCTTCTGCTCCTCATGCTTTGCTCACCCTGCTTTCTTGGCCTGGCTGGCTCCCTCCTCTTGGCTCTTCCAGATCAAACCTCCTCACTCCACCTGGCTCAGGTCTGGGGTGATCAGCTGTCAGTCCTTCCTCCCAAGCATGCTGAGCTAAGTGTTCTTCTGTGGCCCTCCCAAGGCACCCATGAATACCTCATAATTCGATTTTTCAGATTATGTTTAAACCTTCTCTCTATACCCATCCGATGCTCTGGTGTAAGTATTCTTCAGCAAAGGAAATATGATCTGTTTATCTTTACATAGATGGTAAAAAGACATTTTAAGGATAGTCAAGGTTTCTTTCTGGGGAAGAACATAGTTTTGGATAAAAAGACACCTTAATGGTTGTGAAGATTTTAAGAACAGGAATATCTATGTGTGCCAAGGTGGCTCAGTCTGTTAAGCGTCTGCCTTTGGCTCAGATCATGATCCCAGGGTCTTGGGATCGAGTCCTAAATCGGACTCCTTGCTCGGTGGGGAGCCTGCTTTTCCCTCTGCCTTTCTCCCTGCTTGTGCTCTCTCTCTCAATTAAATAAATAAAACCTTAAAAAAAAAAGAACAGGAATATCTAATATTCAATTCTACATCTTTTATTGTACTGCTCAGTGATATGATTGCAGTCTGTTGTATCTTCAGTAAAGCATACTAGTGACACAGTCTTGAGCCAGTAAACTTTGTGAAATAAATTTATTAGAGGCTGTTCGGAGTGACATTATATGGAAAAAAAGGATGTGCCCAAAAGTGGCAAAATACAGAGAAGATATCAAGAATTCACTGGAAGCAGGTATTGCTTGTCTTGGAGAAAGAAAAATTCTAAGAATTTTCAGAAATACGAAGAGCATTTGTTAGATTTCCTACTGTATGTAATTTGATGTCTGAGTCAATTTTACCTTAAAAGACAAGGAAAAGGATGGCAAACTGGAAGACTTGAACCAACAAATATTTAATAATATAGGAAAGTAAGATGTTACATGAAAAATAGCAGAAAACAAAACTGCAGAGGCAGGATATTCTTCTGTGTAGAAATAGTTTAAATCTGGGATGTCTGGGTGGTGCGGTCAGTTAAGCATCTGCTTCTTGGTTTTGGCTCTGGTCATGATCTCAGGGTCCTGGGATCGAGCCCCATATCAGGCTCTGTGCTCAGCAAGGAGTCTGCTTAAGAGTCTCTCTCTCCCACTTGTGCTTTCCCCCTTGCTCTCTAAAATAAATAAATAAATAAATCTTTAAATTTAATTTTAAAATTATTATATTTTATTTACTTTTTAATGCTTTTCTTTAGTTGTCATATTGTCATGACTAAATACTGCATTTTATTATCAGGATCAATTTTTTGAGTAAGAATTTGAAAATTATAGGGAGTATTTACCACTTAACTGCTCTCAAATTTTCCTTTGGTCTCTGCTAGAATCAACATTTAGGTAAAATAGGAGAAATATAGCTTTGGTGCCATTTTCAGCCATCCTTGGGAAATCTGTCTCCATCATTTTGAAGTCCCTACAAGTGCCTCCCATTTTGTCCAGTGGTATTTCTTGCTCTCTGTCACAATGACTTCGCTCCTATTTGTTACTGGTGGAAAATTAATCAGTATCTTATCCCCTCAGCATGTTATCTTCCTTTTGGAGATAAGGTAATTTAGAGAAATAAATCCTTGATAACTGCTACTTCTCTGTAAATCATCTTTTCATTGAGTCCTCTTCCATTCCAGTCTCTCCACATTGACCGATGGGCTGTGTTGACTTTGCCTAAGGAATATCTTGCAAACCTACGACCTGTTCCCTCAGGCACTGTCTTCAGGGCCTTATTACTGCTTCCTACGGCTCTTCCAAAGACCGGCTAGCTGGTCTCCATTTCTTCAAATGCTCCCTCCCATTTTCATTATCCAAACCGCCCCTAGAGTTCTCTCTATACAATATAGACAGGATTATCACCTCTCCTTGAAGAAACACAGAACAAGCTCAGATGATGCACTGGCGTGTTCAGAAATATTGCTCTAGAATATAGTCGAAATCTCTCAGCATCTCACATAAGACTTTTTTGATTTGGTCCAGGTGTACGTCCTCAGGGTCACCTTTTCCTATTCTCCCTCACTCCCTATTCTGCTGAGACATTTTGTTTCCTTCAACTGCAGTATGTGCTTTCCGTGTGCTACTCCCCTGCCAGGTATCCCTCCCTCACCACGGCATCCACCTCAATGATCCCTGTTCATTCCTCAAAACCTAGGCGATATAGTCTATCCCATGTATATAATCGTCTCTCATCCATAGCTGTCCCTGCCATGCTCGCACGGCACTTTCCCCTTTATCTATGACAATACTTACAGCACGGCATTGTAATTATTGGCTAATATATCTGTCTCCTCATTATTTCCTGAAGTCACGGAAAAGCTATGCCTTGTCATCTGGGTAGTTATAAGGCCAACATATAGTGGTCTCTAAATAAATGGTTGGGCGTGAGATAATATAAATGAAAAAGGAGTTAAAGTGCAGAATTGTCCAGGAAGATCTTTCCCAGAGTAATCTAATGTTGCAATACTATTCTTCCTTCCCAACACTTAAGAATGTGACAGTAAGGACGACTCGATGGCACACAAGCTCTCCTTATGGGATGGTTGCCCATTCTATTAACATAGTTCTTCCTTCTGATGTTCTGATACTGAGTTTTCCCTGAGGGGTTGCCCAGAAGGTTAACAAACCTTTTCTGCAAAGTACCAATTAGTAAATATTTTAGGCTTTGCTAGTTATCCTGACTACTGAGCTCCTCTGGGGTAGCTCGGAAGTAGCCATAGCTAACATGAAAATGCGTGTGTGATCCTTTCGCAAGAATGCCTCATTTACAAAACCAGGCAGTAGGCCAGATGTGGACGGTGGGCTGTTGTTTACTGATCCCTGGTCTGGATTGAGAGTCTGGGTTAATACATTTAAATACTTGGCCAGGTTATGATGGGTTTGGATTTAATACATCTGCCAAGGAGTGCTGAGCTATGATATTCCAGGCTTTTAGTGATAAGTGGGACATACGTACAGTGAGACCCAAGACCCTTGCTACCACTTATGCCCTGATAGAAGTCCTTGGGAGGATTCACAGCGGACGGTCTTATTAGGTTTCTGGTGCTAAATCTTCCAAATACAGTTGCTGATGGTCAGGCATCAGAGATGATGCTCTGAAATATTGTGTATCATTGTCACTTCTAGAGCAAGTCCTGAACTACCTCCTGCCTCTGGCAAGAAATCCCCACTTCTCAGAAGCGACGTTTGCAAAAGCTCCTCTACCGGTCAATGGACTAAGTAGACTAAATTGCTCAAATCGTGCTTTTGAAGCCTTGCTTGGAGAAGTACATCATCCTTAGGCATGTCTGCAGCCAGGACAGCACAAGCTGGCAACAGCAATAGTTTTGCTCATTCATTCCAAGCTATTAGGACCACTCTTCTTCTTTCAGCCCCAGTCATCCCACAGTTTAAGCACCAGTTTGCAGAAGGTTTGCAGGATTTCTGGAAGAATATGTAGGGAGGATTCCTTAAAAAAAAAAAAAAAGGAAAAAAAATTAGGATGTATATTAAGTACTTCAGATACATGAAATACTTCAAATTGCATTTTTAGAAATGTGTTTTGTTTAATGACATGATGCAGACCATACCTTTCATGACGCCTTGCTTATAGTATGTTCTCCATATTCGAGTGAATGACCAAACAACTGCTTCTTTTGAGAATGGTATTGACCACACTGAGAAACCGGCAAGAACCGATAATGTTGTTGAACATCAGTATTAAGTACTCAGTTTGAGATGCAGAAGAAGCAACATTTATTTATGCTTCTCATCATCAAATCCAATCTCAGTGTATGAAGGGTGAGCTTAGTGGCATTTGGTTTAATGCATTTGGGTGGAGACAAATTAACAGTTGCGAAACCCAACAGAGAAGAGTTCAAATTTGTATTTCTCTGGACTTATCATTTCTGTGCTCTGCCTGATTATTCATGTCCAGTTTTCACTGCCCTCTCTTACCTCTGAGGATGAAGTAATTTTAAAAACCCTCTCCTTGTGCATCACCTTTGCTGTCATCTCGCTTCGTGGTTCTGCTCCTGCCATGGTGAGTGAGCACCTTCCGAAGCGACACCCGCCAGGAAACAACTGTTTTTGGAGATCTCACTGTGACATCCTACAAAACAGATGAGCTGAGGAAAGACTGTCATTTTACCTGGTAGGACAAATTCAAGGTAGGCAATAGAATTTTGTAAGAAGTGTAAGCAAAGATATTAGCATTAGGAACTCTTCTATTTTTTAAGCTGTATTTCTTTTATTATACTGTCATACTTTGGGGTCTTCTCTATACACACGTGTTAAATTAAATCCCAACATCTATAATACTCCCACAATATCGTCACCATTGTGAATAATTTATAAAAAAACTGTGCTGGAGTTATCTTAAAAATGTCAGTTATTTTCCAGTAAATGTTCATCTCCTTAAAAAAGCAAAAGAATTTTGTGGAGGACAGAATCTCAATAATTCAGTCAGGTTTCTTGCTGTGGGAAAACTTCCCTAGTAAGCAAGATCAACCTTGGCTGTTATTTTTCTCTAAGAAAGTAGAATGATTATATTTTGGAAAGTTATTATACTTGTAGTCCAATTCCAATGCTATGATTAGAGCATGTGATTTTTCTTTAATTAGAGATAGTGCCTTAAGTAACCAAAATGAATATTCCTGAATTTTCACGAGAATTTTCCCAATCTTTAAAAATTTAGACACAGGAACCCAGTTTTGGTTAATGTTTTTATGTGCTTGCCAACATATAACCAAAGAATATCCAGCCTAAATTAACGCCTGACTAATCTTGACATTAAGAATGTCAATAGAATATGTTTCAATTGTTCTCCACTCTGTAAAAGGATTTTTTTTTTTAGTTTTCTGCAATGTATGTGTTCACTTGCATAATTATATAATAAAGGTTTATACGTATCTATATTTTAATAGTTTAAAAATATATTTTCCTAAAAAGCTTTGAGAGTAGAGTGGATTAAAGCATTACGTCAGGTTCACAAATGAGGAAAGCGAAGAAGGCAAAATTCAAGTAACCTATGTTAAGTCCACATATGTAATTTGTGCCTGTCCATGGGGCCATAGACCAACGTGACTGACTTCTGACCCAGTGGTCAATGATCTACTTTCTTTCAGTCAGGAAGGGGAATTTGAATTGCCGAAACAATTTGTCAGTTATGGAGATAAGCTTTGCAATACTGTTTCATTTCCACAACAGAAAAAGAGAATAGAAAGAAGAAAAAAAAAAACCCACACTTCTTTCATGGAAATTTGCAAGTATCTCTTGTCGCTGCTCTGTCATCCTTCCTTGGCAGACATATGTTTACTCTGGTAGGTTCTGTCTTCAGTGTCTGAGTCTCTGGAGGGATTGGCTGAGTCCTTCCTGTCTTTGATTTGTATCATTTCAAGAACAGTAGGCAGGTCAATTCAATGCTCTGAAATCAAAGCCATCTACATCAGCAATTAAGCAAATTTCTCCTGGGAATAATTGAACATGATTGACTTTATGAAAATGAATCAAGGAAACCTCATTCAAAACGGAGTTGGGAAGCCATGAAGGGGGAGCTCTCGTACACGACCACTTCGGGCAGCTTCCAGAGGTCAGCAGGAGTAAGAACGATCTCTAGGCTGGGGCAACAGTGAGGTGCCTTCACTTGCGGCCAATGAGAAGCTGCCACCACTTTGAACTCGCATTTTCCTCCAAAGAAGTTTTGTTCAAAGCAACTGCTCCCAATTTCCTTCTTTTCTCTATAAAAGGATACTCTTGGGGTGCCTGGTGGGCTCAGGTGAAAGAGCGTGCGACTCTTGAGTTCGAGTCCCACATCAGGTGTAGAGATTATTTAAATAAAACTTAAAAAAAAAAAAAAAGGACACTCTCCTTTGTTTTCTGATTTGCCTTTGGTTTCCCATTGTTTGCATGTCCCAAGTTGCAATCCCTCTGCTATTTCTAAATAAAATCATTTGCTGTTCAGTAACCTTTGTTGTTTAATTTTTAAGGCTTCCAATGTTTCTATTCAAATTATAGAGTTGTTTTGTTATTTTTTTACCCATACAATTGTTGAAAGACAGTGAGAGAAAAGTAGATACTGTATGTGCATATAAATTAAAGGATATGAGGAAAGAAAATGGATAGAGCTTACATTTTAAGAGTTGTTATCCCTTGTTTTGAAAAAAAAAACGATGTATTTCCTTCCTATGTTTTTCCTCACTGAACAATAAATCCCATTGTCAAAATTATATTAGTAGGAAATTTTTAAAAAATAGTAATAATTTTGATCTAATCATAAATGAAACCTGAAACATAGAGAATTCCAGGAAATTCTAAGTTCACCAAAGCAGTCAGTCATGAGTCTGGGGAAAAAAAACCACACAACAACAACAACCGCCCCCGCCCACACCAAACAAAGAAACAAACAACCTCAGAATTTCTGACCTCTACTACATTCTCACCCAGAAGGCAAAATTAGTTTCCTGAAAGTTAACAAGAATGCCTACAGCATCCTAAATATCAAACTTAAGAAAGCAAATAAAATCCAGCAATTTGCAGGCGGCTGTAGAAAATCAGTTTTGCCTAGGAAAGTTCTGAAACCAATCAGAAGCGGAAATGGTATTGCATTACCTGGAGCACTAGAGAAGTCTCTGAGTGAAGGGAAATGATGACCATTTCGGTTTGATTTTAAGAGTGTTGCCTGATGAGGACATTGGATTCTGTGATTGATTTCCCTGAAAAAAGAAAAAAAAAAAAAAAAAACCTTGGTTCCGACAGCCTGGAGCCGCTGGTTTTTTTAACATTTCTTCTCAGGGCTGCTCCGTGAAAGGGTCAGCACCAGTCAGTTGTATTTCTCTTTGCAACCAACTTCACGGTCATTAACAAATGCAAGAGAATTAAGGGCATTGCATGTAGACTGCAAAGCCGGTTTCCAAATCTACTTTTAACACTTCGATTATTGAGCACATTGTTTACTTCTTCTAAGTAGCAAGTGAAGACGCCACTGGAGAAAACAGGAGACGCTAAGAGCCCCACTCAGGCACCTCTTCCAGTGTGGCGGGGAATCTCTGAATGACCCGTGAAAAGAACTGGTTTTGCTTGAGAGCGACTTAGTCATTTTTTAACTGCTTCTGCTGTTCCTTGGAGGGTGTGAGGTACCCTCCTCTTTCTATTCATGTGCTGCGGCAGCTCAGAGTTCAGGTGAGTCTGTTCTAGCACATTCTCTGCCAAAGATGCATTTGGAAAAGTTCTGAGGTTTCCAGCCCTTTGGGCCTATTACTGAAGAAAAAGATACTGCTTTTTTTTTTTTTTTTTTTTTGGTTCAAAGTCTTATGGTTGCCCTTGGATATACTTGAGATAAGCGCCGAGTCAAATCTGAGGAACTTTTGAAGTTTGCTCGTTAGTCCACTCAAAGAAAAAAGAAAAAAGGCAATTTCCATATGAAATTGGGTATCATTTTGCAACCCTGTTGTACTGAAAATCTTGTGTCTAGCTGTCAATCTTTGGGAGTGACTCCCTGAGAAGAGCTTAGGAGTTGTGCCCCAGAAATGGGCGGGGTACACGGACTTGACCCTGGGTAATGAAAGCCCATTGTAGGAGGACCTTTCATAACATAATTTAAAAGCCTTTTAAAGCTCAGCACCTCCACCGCTAATTGCTAGGCAAGGCATTACCATCAGAGGCTCAGACTGCTCTTTAAAAGGTTTTTAAATGATGTGTGAGGAAATAAAGCCCTGTCATCTGAAAGCTTTTTCAAATGTGCTCTTCTTCCTTACGTTGGAAGCAGCAGTCTGGACTTTGCACATAATGAAACTGTGAATGGCGGCTGAGCGTCCCAGGCTAGAGGAAGGAACAATGAATAAGGGCGAGAGTGAATGGGGGCTTTCTTCGCATTGTTTGGAGCTTGCATTACAGTGAAAAGAGAGGACTTCTGGATATAGCACTAAGAGCAAAAACCGGAGGTCAGCCTTTTCCTCACTTCCCGTTCTCCAAGCAAATGGGGGACTGAAGAGAAGACAGATGACGCATGATCTCCGAAGGAAAATACAATATACTGTAACGCTATAGTTAAGAAAAAAGAACTCTCAATAGTAAGGAAAAATTATTTGTGTGTCTATTCTAGTCATTTGAATGATATATTGCACATTTTTATAATTTTTTGCTGTAGTTGTTTATTTTAGTTTTTAAATTCAGTATTCAAAGAACAGCTAAAAGATGGGGTACTGGATTAGTCACCACCCTAAATTATCCATTCAAAGACTTAAATAGATCTAAGTATCTTTATTGCCATCATTTCCTCATAATAATTGTCATCCATGAAGACAAACTCCTCCCTTTAAGAAACATCATTTTCCAGTATACCCAAAGTTGGTTTTTTTTTTTTTAAGATTTTATTTATTTATTTGACAGAGAGAGCATGAGCACAAGCAGGGCGAGCGGCAGACAGAGGGAGAGGGAGAAGCAGGCTCCCTGCTGAGCAGGGATCCGGGTGCAGGGCTCGATCCCAGGACCCTGGAATCATGACCTCAGCTGAAGGCAGACGCTTAACAGACTGAGCCACCCAGGCGTCCCCCCCCGCCCCAGTTTACCCAAAGTTTTGTTCTTGGGCCTGACACACCTATCATCCTATGTTTTGGTTTGAATCACCCAATGTAGAGAATTGAAGGGTGGTCCATCACAGAGTAGAAAGTGACAATGTTTTGAAATATGTCTTATTCTAAAGCAGAAGCAAACACTCATGGGTATGCTATTCAAAAAAGGCATTAATTATTTAATCTCCTCAATGATATGATCTACTATTTCTTGAAGTTTCTGTTTTATGCAGATTATTAAATATTGCTAAGGATCTTTCCCTTTGGGGGAACTATAACATATTAGGCCATTTACTGTCTTTTTTACTTATAATCTGTCTTAAAAATATCTTCTGAAGTGACATAAAATACAAATACAAAAATACTATTTGAATGAAAATAAGAAAATGAGTGTTATATAAAGTAGAGAGGGTAAATATAATGATGTAGGTGAATATAGTCTCTGCAGTTAAGTATTAAATTTAGCTATGTGATTCCTGGCTATGAGAGGCAAAGGGGGAAAGTTAATATTTTCTTCCAATATATGATAAAGAAAAACATTTTTTTTTCCCAAAGAAATATCTCTGTAACCTAATAATAATAATTAAGTGTTTGATGGGTATGTCCTATGTCTTCCAGTTCTATCAGCATTCTGGGCTAGGGGCAGGTACACAGAGGAAATGTATCCTGTCTCCTGAACAAAGACATTTTTGAAAAACAAGTCTGATTGCTTCTTAGCCACATCTGCCATCTCACAGGCTTAGAGGCTAGTGGAGCTAGAAATTCTCTATTTAGAGAATATTGAGTTTTGGGGGAATACTGTTTTTAAGCTATTGAAAACGATGACATGTTTCAACAAAATAAAGCACAAGGAAATGCCTAAAGTTCTAGTGAATTCTGTAGATTGGAATTTCATTTTCTTCTTAGTAAATTGTACCCTTTTATTTCAAAAAAGATTAATTGAGCACTATAAATACAAAGGAACTCTGGCCTTGCTAACCTCGAGGGCAAGGTCAAATCTGAAATTCAAATAAATTCACTCTGGTAAATAGATTAACTGAATCTTGGTAGCATGGTCTTCCTGGAAGTGCTTGGTGCCCTCCAACCATTTGTCACTATGCAAGATACTGCAGGGGAACAGAATATGGCACCCCAAAATATGAAACCTTGCAAAATTGATTATTTTGAATTAGAATTACCCCAAGAAAGAGCTTGTGCAAGGATACTCTGACCTCCTTTGTCCCCCTGAAAGCAGGAAAGAAATCCTCCATGGGAAAGGTACCGTCCCTATAACAGGAGGTAGAAGGCATCCTTATCTCCCGAGATAGAGAATTTCGGGAGGAGAAGATTGTATAAACAAATCTTGTTGCTTCTTTACTAATCTGCTACCCCAAACCCATCCTGTTTGTCCTTCAGTTCTTCACAAATTTATTGTTTTTTGGTCTACAAGGTATAAAAACTGCCTGTTTGGGGCACTTTTTTGAGTTCAAGTTTTTATGAGCTCCCGCATGCATGAAATTAATTGTTTTTCTGTTAATCTGGTTTACGTGAATTTCATCATTAGAGCAGCCAAAGAACAGAGAAGGACGAAGGAACCAGTTTTCCTTTCCTACAATCCCAGCCAGTGTAATACCATCAACTAACCATCAGAACATCTCGTTCCCAGAGAAAAGGGCACACACTCCTCTACGGTGAAGCACGAAGAGGGGCCGAGTGGAGACCAGCGGGAAACGGTACCCGTTTTGGGCCACTGTTTGAATAGGGTGAACACTGTTGTTGCAAGTCTTAGTCCAATAATTTCTCTAATCAGGGGATTCAAGATGACTCCGCTGTAGATGAATCAGATTTTTGAAGACTAGAAGATCCTGCTGTGCTAGTCCAGGTGGTGACCTCGTTTTAAAAATCAAAGGCGGATCTGCTTCCATTTCATGCTAAAGTCTGGCTCTTCTGACTATCCTGGATCGCCCTTCCCAGCATTCAAAGCGAAGGTCAGAAGCTTCGGTCGTGCTGGAAGGAATGGTGTAGACCTGGGGAATCCCGGTGTGATCGATTTGGCTCAAGCCTTTTGTTATTTTCTCATTGACTAGCGAAGATAGCATCTTCTCCGTTAAATGAGCATGATCAGATTCTTTGGCCACCTCTGGTCAAGCGGAAAGTCCCTCTATATTTTCTTTTGTCTATTGCAAATTATAAAGTAGTTGGAACAGATTTCTCCTATCCATATACATCCTCTCTCATTCATTTTATCACAGTAGATTGATGAAGAAGTGAGATTTATAGACAACGTCTACTATATTGTCACGACTGTTAATGTTGCAGAAAACTAGGCCCCACAAAAATTGGTCAGCAGAAACAAACAGCAAATGCCTCGAAAGGCATTTCTAGATGTGAAACTATTGTGGGAGTGGAATAAAACATTCTTTGTCCTATCCACCTTTCATTTTCAGTTTTGTTCTTAATATAGCAGAATAGGCCCCTAGTGATGAGCTGGGTCCGGCAGATTATTGCGGGGCAATTCAACAAGCACTGGGTTTAGAATCAGAAAGACTGGCTTCTGTTACTATCTGTGTGGCCATCGAAAATATACTTGATCTCCCTTTCAATCTTTACGTATTTAAAATAGAAATAACAATCTACACCTTGAAGTTTTTCTGTATTAAATAAGACATTGTGTATAAAATGTTGAATATCTATAGCAGGCCTTCAAAATATAATAGGTTTCTCTGCTTTTTGTTTTCATAGCTTTCCTTGGAATTAATCAAATAAACATAATAATAAAATCTCCAAGCATATTTTGGTATCTGGAAGAGTAAACACCCAACTGATAATGGTGATTTCCTCTGAGAAATGGCCTTGCAGAATGTGGTTGGAGGGGAGACGGTCTTCGCTTGGTCTAATGTTCCAGTTTTCTACAATGCAAATGCAGGTAGGTATCACTCGTGTATAAAAGTGTACAATAAAATAAATGTAATCATAGAAATATACATATAATTTTAACTCCAAAGTAATAGATGCACCAGAGAGGCCTTGCTCTGATCTGTGTTTCTATTTGCTAAAAGGTGGGAATGCAATGGCTAAATGCACAAGTGTTTCTTGGACTACTGCTTTTTCTTATACTGCACTGCAAAATTCCATTACTTCATAAGTTGTGCTGGGTGTCATAATGCACATATAAAAATGACTCTTCATCTGCTATAGGAAAGAAGTAGAAAATAAATACTTTGAGAGCTTTGGAATATTACATTTCATTGACATTACTTGTTAAAATATAGTTCCTTTAAAAAAAATGTTTTTATTTACCCATTTGAGAGACAGAGAGCACAAGCAGCGGGAGGGGCGGAAGGAGAAGGAGAAGCAGATTCCCCACTGAGCAGGGAGCCCGACTCGGGACTCAATCCCAGGACCCTGGGATCATGACCTGAGCTGAAGGCAGATGCTTAACCTACTGAGCCACCCAGGTGACCCTAAAATACAGTTTCTAAAGATGAGCTTATTGTAAGAATGGTTTGAGGAAAAAAGCAGGTGAAAGGACGAAACATTGAGCATTTTTACATTGGTTTTTACTTATTTTTAAATTGAGGTAAAACATATATGTAACAAAATTTACTGTAGAAATCATTCTAAGTGTAAAATCGAGTGGCATTAATTAAAATCATGATGCTATGTGACCATCATCAGTATATTTAAAGCCTCTTCATCACCCCACACAGAAACTCTGAGACCTTTAAGTTCTCACCCCTAGCTGCTGCCCCTTCAGCCCCGATAATCTCCAATCTCTCTGTCTCAATGAATTTGACCATTTTAGATATTTCACGTAAGTGCTAGCATACGACATGTGTCCTGTTGTGTATGCTATAGACCAGGCACCATAAACAACTGAAATCTATTTTTTCACAACTCTGGGAGCTGGAAGTCTCAGATCAGGGCACCCGTAGGGTTGATTTCTGGTGAGGCCTCTCTCCTCAGCTTGCCGAGGGCAACTTTTTGTTATGCCCTTACATGGCCATTTTCCTGCGCATACTCATGGAATGAGAGAGAGGGAAAGATTTGATGTCTCTTTTTAAAATAAGGGCATGACTCTTACCAGAGTAGGACCCACGTTTATGATTTCATTTAACCTAATTGCCTCCTTAAAGGCTCTATTTCCAAATACAGTCATATTGAGGGTTAGGACTTCAATATATGAATTTTGGAGGGAACATAATTTAGTCTATAACAGCAAATAATAGGGAAATGAGAAAAAACCAGTATTTGAGCAGACTGATTTTTCTTAGCTACTTTGTTAGAAATTCATCAACATGAGTATTAAAGTTAAAGGCACTCTTCTTTTATTAACAGTAATAAGCAAAACAGACACTCCTAATGTTTACTCTATTTTGGAATTTAGTTCTTTTATCCAACTCTTGCCTCTCACATCTCCCTTCTGGGGTAAATCCTACTCCAGGCTCTCTGAGTTGTACACCAGTAATTTTGGGTACATCATTTGGGATTACATTTTCCTTCTCTCTCTCTCTCCTTTTTTTTTTTTTTTTTAGATTTTTTATTTATTTATTCGACAGAGATAGAGACAGCCAGCGAGAGAGGGAACACAAGCAGGGGGAGTGGGAGAGGAAGAAGCAGGCTCATAGCAGAGGAGCCTGATGTGGGGCTCGATCCCACAATGCCGGGATCACGCCCGAGCCGAAGGCAGACGCTTAACTGCTGTGCCACCCAGGTGCCCCACTCTCTCTCTTTTTTTAATGTAAAACAAGACTGGCAAATTTATGTCAATTTTTTCTTCTTTTTATTTATTTCTCAAAAGCCCTTTCCTTTAAGCCTACTGAATGGGGGAAGATATTTGTAAATATATATTTAATAAGGGGTTAATATACAAAATATATAGAGAATTTATACAGCTCAACATCAAAAAACAAGTAATCTAATTAAAAAATGGGCAGAGGACGTGAGTAGACATTTTTCCAAAGAAGACATACACATGGCCAACAGACACATGAAAAAATGCTCAATAGTACTAATCATCAGGGAAATACAAATCAAAACCACAGTATCACCTCACTCCTGTCAGAATGGCTGAAATCAAAAAGATAAGAAACAACAAGTGTTGGTGAGGATGTGGAGAAAAAGGAACCCTCTTGCACTGTTGGTGGGAATGCAAACTGGTGCAGCCACTGTGGAAAACAATATGGAGGTTCCTCAAAAAATTAAAAATAGAAATACCATATGATCCCATAATTCCACTATTGGGTATTTACCCAAAGAAAACAAAAACACTAACTCGAAAAGATATATGCACCATTATGTTTATTGCAACATTATCTACAATAGCCAGGACATGGAAGCAACCTCAGTGTCCATTGATAGATGAATGGATAAGGAAAATATGGTATACACACACACACACACACACACACACACACACACACACACACATACACACACCCAGAGGAATATTATGCATCTATAAAAAGGGATGAGATTGTGCTATCTGAATTGACATGAATGGCCCTAGAGGGTATTATGCTAAGTGAAATAAATCAGACTAAGAAAGACAAATGGCTTATGATTCCACTCATAAATGGAATCTAAAAAAAAAATGAATGAATGAACAAAAAGCAGAATCAGACCTATAAATCCAGAGAACAAACTGATGGTTGCCAGAAGGAACGGGGGTTGGGAAAAATGGGTGAAGGGGAGGGAGAGATACAGTGCTGCAGTTATGGAACAAGTAAGTCATGGGAGTAAAAGCCACAACGTAAGGAATGCAGACTCTTAACAAAAAAGAAACAGAGATAATATTTTTTTAACTTCTTCAATGTATAAGAAAAAATTTGAGTTTATAAAAGATAGAATCAAACTGATTCTAAACTTCAGAATTTCATGTCCAAAATGGCATGAATCTGTATGAGGATTTTACTAACTTACTAATGATTATTTTTAAGTTTCGACTTGTTTCTTTGGATGTGTTCCTTGACGTAAGTGGTTACTCTACCCACTTTTTTTTTTTAAGATTTTATTTATTTACTTGACAGAGAGAGAGGCAGCCAGCGAGAGAGGGAACACAAGCAGGGGGAGTGGGAGAGGAAGAAGCAGGCTCCCAGCAAAGGAGCCTGCTGTGGGGCTCCATCCCAGGACTCCAGAATCACGCCCCAAGCCGAAGGCAGATGCTTAATGACTGAGCCACCCAGGTGCCCCTACTCTACCCACATTTTTATAAGAAACTTTCCCCCTTCTGTGTCATGTCTGTTGACCTGACCGCTTACTACATGGCTGCAATACATGCAGCCATCTTTCTATCTTTTTGGCACTTGAAGTCCCAGGAGTCAATCTTAAGAGCAGAAGGCAAGCTGAACAAGAGCTGGGTATGGTGACAGCAGCATGAAAGCTGAAACGCCGTCCCAGGGGTAGGGCACAGTCTCTGTCCTTTCATTATGAGTATTGGTTCTTACAACATGGGAGATGTTATTTCCATCCAGAAGGTTTTAAATTATGTTAATATTTTTGAAACAGCTACTCATTTCATATTTTCTTTTGTTGTTTCACTGGGCAAACATGATGTTCTTTCTTTTTTTTTTTAAGATTTTATTTATTTATTTGACAGAGAGAGACAGTTTTATTTATTTATTTAACAGATAGAGAGAGAGAGAGCGAGCACATGCACAAGTAGGGGGAGCTGCAGGCAGAGTGAGGGAGAAACAGGCTCCTCGTGGAGCAGGGAGCCTAATGTGGGACTCGATCCCAGGACCTTGGAATCATGACTGGAGCCAAAACAGACACTTAACTGACTGAGCCAACCAGGCACCCCCATGATGTTCTTTCTGCCAGTGTGAAGCTTTATTGTCACCAAAAGAAAATGCTTCTTTTGAATATTCTCCATGAATTCAAAAATCATGTCAGGCAAATTCCTAAAATGAACATCTCTTTAGAGGTGTTATACAGGGTCTTAAATGAAAACTATGTGTTTGATTTGCCATTTCTAATGAAACAGCATACTTCCATGTTGCACATCATTAGAGGAGTAAATACACAGTGTGTTGCTTTCCAAACGACCTTTCACCAATATAGTCTGAGTGGTCCCTGTGAGGAGGTGATCCTTTCCAGCAATTTCTTCATAAAAAGGAAAAGGTTATGTACGTTAACTCATTGCATATAATCTCTTTAATTCAGACAAATGAATTTCCTTTAGTTCATTTCAGAGCTGATTCATTTATCTGCTTGGCTTTAGAGCCATATGTGAACATTAGGCCTCTTTAAAAAATGATGGGCAATAATAAATGCTTTAGGAATTTGTTTGGCTGAAGTGAACTAATGGCAGAGGAACATATGGTGAGATATATTTTTAATTACTTTTCAACAATGTTAAATGTTTTTTCCCCTTATTTTCATATTTAATGTTCTTGATCAAACTTACTGAAAAGTCTTCTCAGAGAGAACCCAGCATTTTGTATAATAACACATGACTAATTTTATGGGCAATATATATCAGTATATGTAAGCAACATTTTTGCTCTAAGAGTCTTAGAGCTTTATGATTCTTCATGTCTTCAAATGGAAAATACTTTTCTCCTCTCTGAAATTGAGAGATTGACACCATTAATATTTCTAATTCTATTGCAATTTTTTTTAAAACAGTGTATTTATTTTTGAGAGAGAGAGAGAGCACGCAAGCAGAGGGGAAGAGCAGAGGAAGATAGAGAATCTCAAGCAGACTCCCCGCTGAGCGTAGAGCCTGAGGCAGGGCTGGATCCCAGGACCCTGAGATGGTGACCTGACCCGAAGTCAAGAGTCGGATGCTTAACTGACTGAGCCACCCAGGCACCCCAGCAATTTTTTTTTTTAGTCAGCAAGAATTTGGAGAAAATTTGGCTGTTCCAGATGAAGGCTAACTTTAAACACAAAGAGGACTTTGCATGCCTGCACTCAAACTGCAGGCTGCTCAGTTGCAGCCTATCTGAGGAGCTAGGCACATTGCACCTTGCTGATGGGCTGGCACGCTTGGAACTCCAATTATGGTGAGTTGAGGCGGTGATATCTGTGCTTAGATTCACGTCACAAAATGTCCCAGAGTTCTGATCCTTCCTTCCATGAGTAGGTATAATACCGCAACACTGGCGGTGAGCTGTATTCAACTAGTCCTCTACACACTGAAGATGAAGGTGAGACTAGATTTTCCATTCCCATCAATCACTCTTTCTCCTGGGGACGAGCTAGATTATGCCCTGCACATCCACTGGGGCCGCCTCCGCTATTAGAAAATAAGAAACATAGTCAAGGAAAAGACACATATTGCCTGATGCCTCTCTATGTGTCCTTCTATTTATTGCTACTTGGTAGTGTTCCTTAGTTTCCAGGAATTGAAAAGTGATTGTTATCAGAAGTGATGAAAAAAGTTGTCCTCTGTAATTATTAGCTCAGGGTACTTGCTGTCCTTTTGCTTTGTTTTTATTTTTGTTTTTTTTCCTGCTGTCCTCTTTTCTTTTTTTTTAAGATTTTATTTATTCATTTGAGAGAGAGAGAGATAATGAGAGAGAGAGAGCACAAGTAGGGGGCAGAGGGAGAAGCAGCCTCCCCACAGAGCAGGGAGCCCGATGCAGAGCTCGATCCCAGGACCCTGGGATCACGACCCAAGCTGAAGGCAGATGCTTAACCGACTGAGCCACCCAGGCACCCCTCTTACTGTCCTTTTTGATGAAAAATGGGTACACACAAAAAAGAAAATGAATAACACTTTTGTAGAATTCAGACTCTGTAGTAGGTGATATTTCTTTTTCCTTTTCTTTAAGATTTTATTTATTTATATGGGAGAGAGAGAGCATGAGCAGAGGGAGTGACATTTGATTTGCCATTTCTAATGAAACAGCATACTTCCCTGCTTAGTAGGGAGCCCAATGCGGGGCTCGATCCGAGGACCCTGAGATCGTGACCTGAGCTGAAGGCAGACGCTCAACCGACTGAGCCACCCAGGCGCCCCAAGTAGGTGATATTTCTATATCTGAATATCCCAAATATTGTGTTTATCAACAAAATTTACAGAAAAGGACTTCTGAAATGTGATTGAAAGACACTCTCAGCAAGTGACTCAACTATTACCTGGCTTATTATAAAAAACAAAACAAAACTAAACTAAAAAGCAAGTCTACTTCCAACGTTTGTACTCAGAGCATGGTGCCAGGTCGTCTGAGGAGGTCGCCTGAGTCTCAGAGACACCTTAGTTTCCCTTGTCTTGACTAATCACATGAAGGTAATCTTTCCTGGTTGAGAAGACTGATGTTCCTTCTCTTCTGCCTGGCTCAGGCAACTCTGCAAGTAGCTGCCAAACAGGGCCAGTCACTTGGTCTAGAAATCCAAACTGTATAGGCCTTAGTCATACCTTAACTACCAAGTACTGTGGGCTCCAAATTGACTGTCAGCCAACAAGGTATGATAAATTGGATAAGGTTTCACATAACACTTTCTACCGAAGAAGTATTAGATTTGAGAGGGAGAGGACGGAGCAGGGAGAAGGTTCCAGACATAGAAACGCCACTTAAGATTCCTGTGACAGGGTGTTAAACCATTCAACTAGAAGGAGATTTTCTTCACAAACTTCAAATGTTTGCACCTCTTGGGTTGGAAAACCAGATTACATCCAACCCCCACTGTGAACATCGGGTGTCCCGAGGTGTTTACATTTGGCTACCATCGGTGTTCGGAGTTGACTGTCGGTATGGTCCGCCAGCCCATTAAAGTGAGACTGAAGGCACAGTCAGGTGGCAACAAAAAGCCGAAAAAGCATCTCATACTTGGAAAATGTTGAGAACATTTTTTTTAGCAAAAAGTAAAATTGAGTGAATAACTAAATTAATAAATTAATTTAAAAGTGAGCCCAAACTCTGTTAAAGTATTTTAAGATCCTTTTTTCCCCCTCCCTCTTGTTTCTGCAGGGATCCCATTCACAAGCGGAGACACACAGATGCATTCGTATTCTGCCCTCTGTGGCTGAGACCCCAGTGCATTCCTCATTCCAGGGTGCATGCGTGTGTGCCCCAGGACCCTTCTTCAGCTTCCTCGTCTGGGGTTCTGGGCTATCTACTGCTTTTACAGGAAATGCAACCACCTTCTCTTGGCTGAAGTGAGACAATTCTGTTCTCCAAAACAATGTGAGAACATTAACTTGAAAGCCACAAAAGGCCTTGAAAGAGGGGGGAAAAAAAACCAACAAAAACCTTCTCTTCAAATACCTTTACTTCTTAATGGGCTTCTCTGACATATTTCTTGAAAGGGAGGCTGGTTGCATAGTTCCCCTGGTCTTTTATTCCTCCATTCCTTTTAGGGTTCCAAGCTTGGCCATGAGCTTTTATTAAGGCACTTATCAAAACCCTCGCGTCTAAAGGCCTTTCGAGTCTAAAGGCCTTTCGCACATTGTCCAGCTGTTGTGTGTGGCTTCGCTTGGCACTTCCTTTCTTTAATCATCTCTGGCACTGCCTGCCTCCTGTTCCGGGCTGTGACCAGAAACACTCAACAGCTGGTCTCTAAGGACCAAGACCGCTGATGATCTTGCAATGTGACATCTATCCTGTAGGTTGGAGACATCATTTGGGCAGTTTTCTAGTTGTGCCGGAGAAGGTCAGGTTACACTGCAAATCTGTACTTGGTCCAGGGCCCAAATGACTGAAACTGGCCCTCAGCACACTTGACAGAGTAATTTCTGAGCTCTTTCTTGGCCCCAGGAGTGGTGACAACCACCACAATTCCTCTATAACAATTGCAGCAGACCCCAGTGACGATAAAATCAGGCTGAGAAATGAATTGTTGCTGATCTCTGGGCAAGCAACAGGTACTCTTCAAAGTAAATGTTTGCATTTTGGGGAGTGGAGGTGAGAATTTTTTTTTTTTTTAATCTTTTGACTCTTCACTATGTTGCAGTGTAACTATGGGTCCCCCAAATTGAACTGCATCTCAAAGGGAATTTAGGCAATGGGATTTCTCAAAAGGATATCAAAAAACTGTTGGCTTATCATCTTGAAGACACCCCGGCCACTTTTCATGCGCAGCTGGCTCGGCCTGAGCTTTCTGTAGGATACGAAGTCTACAAGTTATGTTGTAAGAAGCTGCACTACGACCATGGAAAGTGACTGATGAAGCCTTTCTAGTGGAAGTAGACTGCCTCGCAGAGAGAAAGCAGGAGAAATTGTCGATTCCATCTGGCAGTCCTCGATGGGGGAAACTTGACCATACGTTAAACAGAACTGCTCTCTTTGCCTAACCACTGTCTCCTAAAAAGAAGACCAAGACGCACTTCAGTCCCCACCATCACTCTGAGCCCTGTCACCACCATCGTCTCAGAGATGACACACGACGCTATGCTGGAAGGCTCTGTGACCCCATTTCTGGGTAGCACCTGCTGGAAGTATAACTTTGTTGTTGGGGGTTTTGCCTCTGATTAAATGAATTACTAAGGAGTCGCAGAAGTGGCCTGCTTTAAAAATCTCATTGGAAAATGAGAAAAATGTACCTTTCAGATTTCGTTTCCAGTCCAAAAGGGGGAGAAAATGTCTCATTATTCTAGTGTACTGCCTTGTCTGGTTTGAAAACAGAGTTTCCAGTAATGGACAATGCTGGGTAGTACAGAAGGTGAATTTTGAATGTCACTACTCACACAGATGCCCGGAGGACCCAGGCAAGGCCCTGCAGGAGTCTGCTTGGCAATGAATGTTGGACAATAAAATTGTACACAGTGGCAACTGGCCCCGGGGCAGTTTTGAGGCCACTGGGATATGTCCTGGCTGTTTTTAAAGTTTATAATTTGCAGTAAGAGGAGTTCCAGTGTTTTCTGGCTCAGTTTAATGACCAAATTGATGTGGGAAATACAAATGAGGATACCAGTATTAGAAGGGAAATGTCTTTCAGAGTAACAACTGGCATCGAATTGAAGTCTGCAAGTTTTGATTTTAACAAGAGATGTTTGTTAGCTTGGATACAGGATTATTGCCAGAGGGAGAAAATACATGAAACTCCCATGATGGGAACCTCCTCTTCCTGGCCCCACGCAGCATAACAAGTACAAAATAAAGAGCTGCTGACCCTACTGGCAAAGGCGAACACTGCGGGAACTCCCTAGTAGGCATGGGATGTCGGGGTGGAGTGGAAGAGTTCCATCAGGTAGTGTGGGAAGCTATTTGTTTCTTTAGTTATTTATGACTTTTTCCTAGTATGCCCTCTATATGGCTTAACCATAAAAAAGAAACTTTAGACTTAGGCACGGACAAGGTAAAACAGAAGTAAAATAGAAATCGATCTTAAATGCACCATGTATCTAGGTGACACCACAGCAAATGAGCATTTCTGTGGAAATCTGGATAAAACCAGTTACATGGCATATGTAGTACAAAATGAAAAAGTATTAAAAAGATGGCGATTTTAATACCATCTTGATGCAGTCCTGAGGGAAATTTCGCATTCTCTGAGACAGATTTCTAGTGTCCTTTATTTAGATTTTGATGAAAATTTATGTTGGTGAGAAAAATATCATTATCTCTTGTGGGAAAATGGTTGCCAGGCCTTAACTTAATGATATGGAGGGCTCTAAGAGTGGGTGAAAATGGTCAGGGAGTGGTTTTAATAAGTGTGAGGGCAGTTAAGGAAATTTTCGCAGGCTGAATAAAATTTCTGAATGCTTAATGATTTTAGAAAGCTCTTTACAAAGTTGACATAGACAGCTGCAATTATCTGTCCCTTACCACATTGGGAACTGCAAGTGAATGCACTTTCTTAATTGGGTGAACAGTTTATATTTAGTTTTTAAAAGGACTTGCTTCATTTTCCTTACTTTAATTCAAAAAATAGAGTGTTCTCTGCTATCAGTTATTATGTGAGCTGCAAAATCAAGTAATATCTATCTCAAGGACACGTGAAGCTGTCCATGCTTCCTTCCTCCTTCTCATGCTTATCACCATCCCAAGATGCTTTAAAAGCCAGTGAGATGCAATGAAATGCATGTCTTAAATATAAAATACAGAGAGGACCCCTCCCCTCACACCCAAATTTTTGATCTGGAAATTATTTTGATCTAGAAATCTATTGTGCCAGTCAACCCCATTTTAATGTGAACAGCTATTTATACTGTCGATGGTCAATTTTTGGGTGGGGCAATGTCCGCCTAGTGTGGAAAAGGATGGCAAAACTGGCAAGAAGAAGAGATAGCTCCTAATTAGTCATATTCGGAGATATATCCAGCTGTGAATAGAAGCACCTTTCTCGAGAAAATATGGACCCATTAAGAACAATCTGTGTTAGAATCAAATAATAGGTGTTTAAGAACAAGATTTTAGATTTCTTCAGTGAAATCTGCATTGATTTCAGCTATTGAAACAACTTGATTAACCATAAAAAGAACATTTCTCCTCTCACATTATCCTTTCATATACATTTTCTCAGAAGACTAATTTCAGATCATTTTGCTGGAAATTGTGCTGTCTTGGAGAAATATTTCCTGCAAGGATTCTTGTGCAAAGTGTTTTTTCTCTAAATGCCAAAGCACAGGTGGAAGAGATAGATGGTTTACATAAAATTTAAAGTCAGCCAAGAATAGGCATTTTTGGGAAAACATCTAATTTGGAAACTTATGGGTATAAATATTAACGTTATTCTAATAAGAGTGAGAAATGAAAAAAATGGAAAAAAATTAAAATGTTATAGTAGCCTTTTCTGATTTTCATATTCCTTTTGATCTGCAGGTCGTTTCCTGGAGGGATATTCACAATTAGCATAAAATGCTTGTGAATGTAACTAACCAGCAATTAGCTGAGTCATTCATTATCATTTTGGATGACTATACACTATCTTACCTTAGTTATGCACTGTAACTTATTTACCCAATCCCCTATTCTTGGACAGAGAGTTGCCTCCCATTATTCATAATTATAAGCACTATTATGAAAAACACAGTAAAGAACGCTGCGCTAGAATTCATCATTTTTGAGTTCTAACTATTTTATGGGAATGTTACATGGCGCAACTCACTAAAGCTCCTTATCACTTCACTTGCCAAATAAACAGTCATCTTCGTCTTTACCAGGATCGTGGTGAAGATCAACTATGCAGCTGTATGTGACTCTCCTTTAAATTCGTAGCTTACTGAAATAAATATATTTGTCTCTGGGACAACTCATAGAAGATGAGGTTTATTGTGTGGGAATAAGACTCTGTGGGCATGCGCTTTTAAGTTTTAATGAATTGTAGGGTTCTTTGCTCACTCAAAATCAGAATCACTCAAGAACCCTAATTGACTAATGTTAGAACTCAATGGAGAATAAAACCAGATTGCTTACCTTCACTGATTATGGTGTTTTCCTAGAGTAATCTGGAGGTTGGAAATTTACAAGATAATAACATCTTCTACGTACATACAATTTTCCACTTTAGAGTGTATTTTGGCATTAAAATGTTTCAGCTAACTCTTAAATGACTTTATAAAAATGTAAATAATTTAAAAATGGAATGGGTTTCCTTTTTAGGAAAGAATATTTCCTAAATATGGATGTTGAAGTTACAAAAGAACTATCATGAAGATATAGAAACAAAATCTTGTTTGGGGCAGAAAGTTGAATGAAGTGGTTACCACAGTCTCTTACAAGCTGAAACATCAGATATTTGAAGTCTTGGCTGGTTGTAGGCAAACTTCATGAAGCACAGTCTTTTTTTTTTTTTTCACTTCATAAATGGAAAATAATTTTTACAGAAAGTGAGATGACTATCAGTTCAAATTCTTATTTTCTTCCTCTGTCAAATGGAGGAAATGGCATTTACCTCAGGTGTTGTTGACAGGTCTGAATGAATTCAAATTCTCCACATTTCTTATACATTCCCAGGACAAGAATGAAGCTGTATGGGTTTTCCCAGGTTTCTGATAGAACCATATGAAGTACATGCCTCGAGCAGCCAGAACCACGCCATCAAAAGGAAACTCTAACACATGTATTTTCTCCATACGGCACATTACAGTCTTGTTACTGGAGAGTTCTTCAGCATTATGCTTGGGGGCCAGTGTAAATAGCAAAATCACTAACAAAAAGCATAAAAATGCAGAAAACAAAAACCACTAAATAGCAAAAAGGACATTTGTTTACAGTTTAAGAGCTGAAACAAAAAGGCAAAGTGTCACCTCCTCGGCTGAGAACATGCGCATTGGATGACTCAAGTTTTTTACCCCTCGGTATGTCCTCAAATGATCACAAATGCACTGAGATTATTGACTGGGAGGTATGAATAAATTTTAGTAGGAAAATGTGCAAATATGGAATCCATTAAAAATGAAGGTAGACTATCCCTGCTAAGTGTCATATAGGAGAAGGTATACGTGAAAGAATTTTTTCAACATCGATGAGACAGACTTGTTTTATAAGGAGGCTGGCAAATGATCCTATACAATGTAAATGGCATTTTGGTTGACAAAAGTATGACTGGAGCTCACAGAAATCTATCCCCATCGCTCCCTGGAGCAATAATCAGTACTTACTAATTCAATGCTTACAGTGACTTTATAGAGCCTAACTACCATGAATAATGAGAGTCAAGTGCATAGTAACCAAGACAACAACAATGGTAGTATTGGATTCTTGCTTTCTTTGTACTAAGCAAAGGGATAAGCATTCCACAAACATTATTTTAAAATAGACAACTGAGAAATCTTTATTATTCATATTTTATGGAGGGTGAGATTGAGATTCAGAAGATTTAATGATCTAAAGTAAACAGCTGGGTTTTGAATGCAGGGCTCTCTGACTCTGAAGCAAGTGATCTTTCTGTTACTCTACGCTGCCCAACTTTAATCATCAAGTTGATTAAGTACATATTATTGTCAGGCCTACTTGTAAAGTCAATTGAAACTATCAGATTCTGACTGTCATAATTCCTGAGCGTAAATGTAGCAATTAGGGAAGAAATTTCTCGTGTGTCAACAAGTTCATGCCTCTGGCAATTGTTATGAAAGGATTAATCCAGCACACTCCCTCTTCTTCCTCTTCTTCTTCCTTTATACTCCTTCCCTTACACATTCGATCATTGTTTTATAAGCTATAGTGTGGCTACTCTTAGGACATATTCCCGAACATTTCATTTATTTGGACATGTCATAAGATCTGTTGATTTAGATTCTTCTAATTTCCATAAATGATTATATTCATGAAAAATGCAATAGCATTTTAACTATAATACTGATTTGGAAATTGCATAATTATGGGAATGGAAGTTTTCAGAACTAGAGTTAGAATTGCTCTACCATTTCTAAGCCCTTTGCTATTTCCACTACTGTTAATAGCATGAAATTTAAAAGTGTGAAATTTTCAGATAAAACAAAGCACATTTTTGGTTATGCTTTTTCACCTTTGAGAAGAAAAAAGAACACAGAAATATTATTTTAAGGGAATGTTAGTGAGAGATAATGATATATATCACATTTTTTGAGAGTAGATGACCTTTCCTTGGGTCTGATGTAGGAAGGAAGAGGTAAGTAGGATAACTTAGGAAGGTAGCTCATGGGACTGAAGAGGAGGCATGGCTCTCCCTACTTCATAGAATGGTCCTTTCTATAATATGCAATCTCTGCCATTGATTTTCTTCTTGGGAGAATTCACCGGACTATTAATAATTTACTTGTAGTGAAGAAATGATATTTGTCATCCTACAACCTAACATTGTGAAAATATTTATAAAGACACCAAGACTTTTAAATTCATAAATCTACAACATATCACAACACCGTCTTCTTTGGTCATATTTGAATGCATACTTGGATGTGATATATACAAATGAAGATTTTAGTCATTCGATGGAAAAGTCTATGAATATATGGGAATCAGTGTGACTGAGTGAGTATAAAGGAAAATTGCGTTGAGGAAAGATCAGCTGTCTCCTGCACGCTCTTGCCTGTGCCAAGAAATACAGAATATAAATCTGTTTTTATAGTATTCCAGAATCTTCTACAGATGGATTTCCAATCACTCTTACATAGATATTCATGTTAGATGTAAGTCTTACAACTTAACGTAAGGTGTTACTTACAGATTCATAAAGTATTATATCTGTAAATGGCTACAATAGCTGGAATATATTCCAGTTTCATCTGGTATAGTGCTCTCTGTTTGTCATTCACCCAAGTATATGCTACAATTCTTTTTCTTTAAGTTTTTATTTAAATTCCAGTTAGTTAACATATAGCATTATATTAGTTTCAGGTGTACGCTATAGTGATCCAACATTTCCATACATCACCCGGTGCCCATCATGACAAGTGCACTCCTTAATCCCCATCCCCTGTGCTTAAAAGTACCTTCTCTTTGCATTTAATTGAACAGCAAAAAGTTTTATGAGCTCTTCCATGAAGAAAATCACTATTTGAAATTTCCCACTGCTATTGTTTCAACATTCAGAAGCTATCGCCGTGGGGTCTTGACGTATCAGGGAAATGTCAGAATAAAATTTTAAGAGGAATTATTATTTTTTAAGTTACATCTTAATTATAAAAATTGTCTCAAAATTCAAAGATGAATGTAAAAAAAATCACTAAAATTTTAATATCCAGACAAAAGCAAAATAAAATTTATTTAAAAAATTCTCTCTCTCTTCACTGTGTGTCTAAGTTGTCTGGTGTGCTCCGTTAATACAGATATTGTGAAAAATAGCCTATGTACTCTTCTTTATGTCAGCATTCTTTTTTGTTAAAAAATACCGTGGACGTGAAAGATGAATTGTAATAGAGATACTACTTGTTTAGTAAATGAAATAGTACTTAATAATTGTGATTAAGAGGTAGAGGAATAAAGAATAATTGCGACTGAAATAGTCAAGAGAATGAAATGACTTGGAAATTAATCTTTTAGTATCTACTTTTTGTGCCAATAACATAATGAGCTAGACTTACTTTCAAATTCATTATGCAGCATGTAGCTTTGCATAAATGGCCAGTACAATATATTGATTGATAAGAAATATATTTAGTCATTCAGATAACCAAAATACATTTCTCAGGTATATTTCATTTTTATCCACAGTTCCTGAAAACATTGCAGAGCCATAAAGGTGAAATAGGTGTCTTTGTCTTGTTATAAATGAAGGTGACTTTAATACCCCACCCCAAGGGTGGGGGCTAGTTGCTAAGAGGACCAACCAGGTGATTAGAGGGTTGCAACTTTGAATTGCACCCCAGCCTCTAGGGAGCGGAGAGTGGCTAGAGGTTGAATCAGCCAATGGCCAATCACTTTGTCAGTCATGACTATGTAATGAAGCCTCCATAAAAACTTAAGAGGACAGGTTTTTGGTCTTTTTTGCTTGTTTTTTTTTTGTTTGTTTGTTTTGTTAATTAATTAATTAATTAATTAATACTTTTGGAGAGCTTCCACACTTGGGAAATCAGACTCTTTCATATACCACCCAACTTGGCCTCAAGGTCCACAAGGACAGCAGCTTCTTTATTGGGACCTTGCCCTACATGTCTCTTCAGATGGCTCTTGATTTGTGTTCTTTATCATATCCTTTTATAAACTGGTAAATATAAATTGTTTCCCTGTGAGTTGCCCTAGCAAATTAACCAAAACTAACGAGGAGATCATTGGAACCTCCATTTTGTAGCCAGTCAGTCAGAAGCACAGGGAACATCCTGAGGCTTTCGACTGACATCTGAAGTGGGGAGGGGCAGACAGTGTTGTAGCACTGAACCTTTAGCCTGTGGAATCTCTTGCTATCTCTGGTTAGATAGTGTCAGAATTGGATGGAATTCCCAGAACGCTGCTGTGTCCAAGAATTGCATGGTAGTTTTATGTAGGGGAATACACGCTATGGCGAATTAGGTCCGGGGAACACTCAAGAGGCCACAAACACAAGATAGCCAATATATAATGAATGAGAGACACTGTGTCTGAAGGACTGCTCTCACTGTGCCATTTGAGTTTACATTTATTTGCAGTTTTTTTAGACTTTCAATGTTTTTATGCACATACTCATTTTCTCTATATTACTGGAGTGGTAAAAAAGCTTTAAAAACAAACAAAAAAATCAAATTTTTGCATCAGATGCATGTAATGTCATTTTAGAGCATTTTTTTATATTGTCCAAACACTGGCAATATGTTTCCAGAGCTGATAAAATCACAAGGATTCCTTGAGGCATCTTAAAAAACATTACAGCAGTAAAAGTCCTGGATAGTATTTGATACAGATATTGAATTATATTTATAATTGTTAAGTTTTATCACAATTTTAAAAGTAGGCAACACATCTATCTCAGAATAGATAGCCTTCTAAAATTTTTCTTCAATGTCAAGAAGCAAAATAGGGAATTATGCATTACGGCAAATTCATATTTATTATTTTTTCTACAAGATGAAGTTAACACTTGTGGAACTTCAAGATTTTATTATTCTAAGCACAGAGCAGGAGGAGCATTCATGAAGAGTGCTGGAAATGCTAGATAAGCTTTTAGTGACTGGCAGTGCCAAAGCTAGCTATACTTAAGTTATCTCGTATGCCTCCTTATTATTTTGCCTTGTTGCTAAAGGGGAAATCTATTAACGGAGAAGAAAATTCAGACCAAAGAATCAATTACTTCCCTTTCTATATTCATCATGATAAGTCTGTCCTTTTATGATTAGCATGAGGACACAGGTTGCAGTATAAATCACTTGAACATTCAAAGATGCTTTACCTTAAATAAAATTAGATATTGGTGACTGGCAGTCACAAATATGTGAAATAAAGGACATATGCTTAAAATTGCTTCCTTCTTACCAAGTACATTCTTCACTCTGCTGCCACGGCTGTGCTAGCCCCAAGTTATTCTAGAGATTGGCTCACCAGCTGGGCTTTATTACACCAATTAGAAGGGTGACCTTTTACAACAACCAGTGGCTTTATTTTTTTTTCAATGTGAAAATGGTAAGCTGCATATGTAGAACATTGCAAATGAACAAAGGCATCAAATAAATACCATTACAGGAGGTAAATCTACAAAGTTTTATAACATATTTCCATTTCATCATACATAAATTGGATTGATTTCATGGAAATAGGCACAAAGTATAGCCATACCACGGTCCAATGTCAGTATTGCTACAGTTCTCGTAGGAAATCACAACTGCTTAGACATTTTGAAAAATATAAAATGATGCAATTACTTGACAAAAATATCATTGTGCATGCGAAGTCTTTTCTTCATTCAAATGTATGTGAATGCCTCTAGCATTACATTTTTAAAGAAGCTAATTAAAATATTAGTAATTATTCATTAATGAGATCATTTAGAATTTTGTGCTTTGGAAATATAGGTATTTGAACATCTTTGTTATTCTCTAGAGAATTACTGCTTTTGAAGCTCAGGAGCCTAAAAAATAATTGTTAAAATATAACAAAACATATTTACAGTATAGCATGGTGGATTAGAAATAAGCTTTGGGGTTAGTTGTACCCTTTAAAAGATGTATAAGCTTGATTAAATTACTTAATGTTACCTCCAATTTCATTATCTTAAAATAGAATTAATAATATCAATATCATAGAACTGTTATTATAATTAGCATGAAATTAATTTAGTCAAAATACTTAACCCTGACTGGTACATAGTGAGTGCTCAACAAATATTTGTTGAATGGATGCGTGGCTAAATCTCCTTGTCAGATTGCATCATTAAATCACTTTTCGTTACAAACAGGACAATGACGTTTTTTTTCTCCCAGGTAACCTTTATTAATTTGGCTATAAGTCCAATACTGGTTGAAATGTTTTTAGTCAATCATCAAATTTATTAAATGCATTTACAGTTCTAAACTCTAGTTATATACCTACAATCTCCAAAGAGTAGAAAAAAATACATTTAACATTTAAGGGAGTGAACAATATTTGTAAAATCGGACTACAGAATATGTGGAATCTTCATATCTCTCAAAATGCTCACCATAGAAGAATGAATACTCAAGAATCCCTTATGTGGGGTGTGTGTGTGTGTGTGTGTGTGTGTGTGTGTGTGTGTCTACATGAGAGCTGGTGTCTCTCTATCTATCTTGATAACTAATGGGCAAATAACTGCATCTAGAGGTAAGTTCTAGAAGAGGGAAAAATGAAAGGACTTCTATGAAGGCTGAATTTAGAGTTCAAAGTCCTGCGGTTTTCATTTTAATTGAATTATAAATTAGTTCCATAATTTTTGGACCACTCAAGTTTTTCTGAGACTCATTTCCTTCATTCATTGAGCATACAATATGATAAATGAAATAATAACTTGAAAGTGCTTGGTGAACCAGAAAGCATTGGTTCATCCATAGTGTCATGGGACTGTCATCAATTATTGCCAGGAGGGCATGTAATCATGTTTATTGTGATTTCCAGATCACAAGCATGGGGCACTTGTAATAGGCTGTCATGATCAGCTTCCTCTTCCCACGCTATTTTGCTTCTACATCAAAGTCCCAGAAACTTGGCCATAGATGTTGATATAATGGGTATTTTTGAGGCCTTAAAGGAGGAGGCATTCTGAGTCAGCCCATTCGCACCAGTTATTCTTACCCTGTTTCTTGTAATGAATAATTAATATTCATTCATTTCCCACATTTTTCTGTTTGCATATTACTATTTTAACCCGTTCTGCTAACCTAAGTGGATGCCTACAGTATCCTGGAAGAAGAGTTAATATGAACTCTTCCATTATATATCCAGAAAGATTCTCTGGAATTGCCTCCCCTAGTATTAATAAGTCCTGATACTCTGTGACTTCTTTATTCCCATACATTTTTATTTTGTGATTACCAAACAATAATGTCATTTTTTACATATCTGTTTGCCTGATTAGACTCTAAGCTCTTTGATAGCTAGAATTATTTCTTCTTAAAAAATACTATTTTATGTGTGTGTCTGTAACAATAAAACAATGCTGAAATACATACTTATTGAATTGAAAGGAAAAAAAATACAGGTTTATAAAAATAAGTTCCATATTATTTCATGATAAATATATGCTTATTAAAGACAATTTAGAAAATTTATAAAAGAAAAAGGAAAAAAATCAACCTATTAATAATACCACTGTCAAAAACACAGTCACAGACAATAATGAGATATTATTTTACAGCCACTATACTGATAACAATTTAAAAAGACTGACATTATTAACTATTGGTAAAGATGAAGGATACAGCTGGGAGGAGTGTAAGTTTGGTCAATTATATTTTAACAATATCTACGAAATGTGTATACCACATGACCCTACCATTCTTTACTAGGTATATAATCTAGAAATCTTTAGTGCAATGTATTCAAGACAGCACATGAAAGTATGTTCACTGAAGTATTGTTTTGTAATAGGGGAAAATAGAAAGCAATTCATATGTTCTATCAGAAAGAGAGTGGGTAATTGAAGAAATACTATATAGCAGAGAAATGAATGGATAGACTCTAAATGCATGGATGTGGATACATTTTTAAAACATTACTTGAGTCCAAGGAATAAGTTGCAGAATATTTCCTTTGTTTACATTATTTGTATAAAAGTCCACACTCATAGTATGTGATGCACAACTTGTACATTTATATAAACAGTAAAATTGCAAGAACACAGAAGGATAAACAAAATCTATGATGTACTCCTAGGGAGTGTGAAGTGAAGAAGTATAGGGAGAAAGAAAAATGAGACTAGGGAGGGGAGAAGTGGTAGTGCAAATTTATCTACAGCATTATAATAAAAACAAAGTTAGCTTGTTGTATTTCTTTCACTTACCCATACATAGACTTTAAACTTAAAGAAATATCTGTTGGTATTTATTCAGGTCTTAGCACATGCATCTTTATTTTATCTGTGCTACATACAATTTGAAAAGCTTTCCAATGGCAATTACTTAGGGTGGCATTTAGAATGTGTTGGAAGCATTTACTGGCTACCTACTTGATGCTAGGCAGTTTTTAAAATTCTGCACAAGAATGGGAACCAGTGTCTAATTTTGAGTCTAAAAAAAGTAGGAGTTAAGCTACTCCATAGTGACCGCCAGCTAGAAAATGTCTCAGAGTGATTATTACCAAATTGAGTTTTTGATACATTTTTCATGCAATTTTTCATTGTAATATCTTTAAAAACATCGTTACCAAAGCAACAGCCTGGCAATAAATACAGAAACCGTACAAGTAAGGAAGTGCGTACATAATCATTTAATATTACCCTCTCAAGACACTACTTCCTTTGTTTCTTTTTTTTTTAAGATTTTATTTAGTTATTTGAAAGAGAGAGAGAAGCAGGGGCAGAGGCACATGGGGAATGAGAAGCAGACTCCCCTTCGAAGCAGGGAACCCGACGCAGGGCTCGATCCCAGGACCCTGGGATCATGACCTGAGCCAAAGGCAGATCTTAACCGACTGAGCCACCCAGGCGCCCCTCGAGACACTTTAAAGCTCTCCCTGACCTTTCTGTACCAGGGAGCCAGCCTTTGTGCTGTCTCCCTTGTGCTCCAATAGAAGCCCCAATAAAAGCCTTGCCTGGAACTCCTATTTGGCCTCTTGTCAATTTCTATTGTTTAGAGAGCCCAAGGACCTGGTTTACTGTCAGATGGAGAATGGTCAGCAGTACAATTCACACTCTCCAGTCAAATCTCTTTCTTTTACTTGGTTCTGCCATTCCAAAGCCTTTCTAGATATCAGAGGAATAAATACACACATATGAAATGATCCATTCAATTTCTACTTACCCACGAAGCAGTGAATCAATTTCTGCAGGGTCTTGGGTAATTTCCTGATGTTTTTGAAGTTAAATGAAAACTAGGTGTGTCTCCTACAGTGCATTTTTCTTGTGGAAATTATAGTCCATGTTGTGCTGCCTGTTTATAATAAGCTCTGGAAGAAAGCTATAGATTGTGATTGTAGGTATTTAGGTAGGGTTTATAACCAAGAGCTGAAGCAGAAAGATGAAATGCCAATTTTACCACTCTTTACCATAGTTAGGGAATGTTGGATGGAGCAAATTCATATCATCTATTTTTGGAATATGCATTTTTAAAAAGAATCACACAGACAATTCCTTAAAATGGGAAATTGAATACATGTTTTCATCATAATACCTTCATCAACTCAACTGAAAAAACACAAACCGGGGATTTTATATGGCATGGTCATTCTGGTTTTTTGGCTTTCCATGTAGATAAAAAAACATCAGAAGTTGGATATACGTAGATTCAGGGTTGGTGCTGGCCTGCCTCTTAGGCTAGCTTTCCAGGTGTACGTGAAAGACACAGGATACGGACGCTGAATTGGGATTGTTCTAGTAAAAAAAAAAAAAAAAGAAAGAAAGAAAAGAAAAGCCATGAGACATATGTTTTTCAAATTTGAAGCTACATTCAAGCATTTTTTGGACATTGGCAATTAAAAAAAAAACATGTAAAAAGATGAACACTCAAAAGAATTATAAAGGGATAAAAACAAAGTCGGTCAAATTCTGGGCTTCTGCCAAATCTGACAGGTGAGCAATTAGCAGAGACTCGAGGGGAACTTAGACAATAATAGAAGTAGTGGTGGCCAGGGCCACCTGCCTCTTTTAAGAGATTAACTATTGTTAAGCCCTTGGCGCTCTGCAATGGAACCTTGTATCCACAGGCAGGAGTCAGGCACGCTGTGGTGTTAGTCTTGGGAATTCCTGCCAAATCGCAGAGAAGCATCCCTGCTTTCCATTGAGGGCGGAGAGAACGTGCAGCCGAAACAGCTGAGGTGTGTGCTGTCATGAGAGTTTCTTAGAGGTTGATCTTCCCTTCAGGCAATATAGGTGCACATTATCCAACCATTTTTAGCAAAAACAACACTGTGGCTTCCCAGGCCAAATGTCAGCTCTGGAGCTGGTTCCTTCAACATCCGTTCCTTTATTTGGTACTTTCGTCCAACACGGAGCATTACTCAAGGTGCAGAGGACCACCCTTTCAAAATAAGCCCGGATATAATAAAGGAAGCAGCGAAGATTTTGGATACAAAGCATCATTATTACCTCTAGGAAAAGAGCTGTTTGCAAAGGTAACGTTGGCAGTATTGGGCAGAGAGTAATTAGAGGTTAATGTCGCCCAGCAGTTTTAGCGGAGATCCTTTAGGATGTAGCGCAGGAAGTGTCACCGGGGCCTCGTTTCTGCAATGGCAGATCCCTTTCAGCTCAGATTTGAATCCAGAAATAACTTTCCATGCCAAAAGTTGCTTAAAATATCTCTCTGATCACAGCAGCACCACATACTCGCTTCTCTGAAAGAAGGCAGATAAAGAGCGCCTCAATTACAGGAGGCATCTTGGAGAACCACACGGTGCGTTTGGATAATAAGAAAATCAGGTAAACAGCACTAGGTGGAGTTTATTGGTGGGAAGCAAAGGCTTTTGTAGCAGCCACAACCGATGAGGGCTTGTCCTTCATAACTGCTGTTTGAATGTACAGATTGCCTGCAGTTAATAGAATCCTAAGTAAGAATTTTCCACAGAAAAAGAATAATGCGGGACGGCAGAAGAGAGCCCAGGAAAGATCAGAAGTATTTTCTCAGCCACACTGATTTAACCTTATCACAAGACTTCTTGAGGAGAAGGAATTGTGGATTAATATCAGAACCCACGGTATCAATTTTATATTTATTTATTGTAATGGTGTATGGCCAAAAAGTACATATAGTCATCCTCATAAAAAAGGAATCTAGGGGTGCCTGGGTGGCTCAGTCAGTTAAGCATCCGACTCTTGATTTCAGCTCAGGTCATGGTCTTGGGGTCGTGGAGATGGAGCCCTGCTTCTGGCTCTGCACCAAACATGGAGACTGCTTAACATTCTCTCTCCCTCTCTCTCTGCCCCTCCCTGCTGCCTACATGCACATTCTCTCTCTCTCTAAAAAAAAAAAAAGGAGTTTAAAAATATATAATGAATCTTGAACTTCAAAGACCACCACCACAGAAATAGTGATAGTTCCAACTGGCTCTTACAAGCAAGATTTTTGTGTAGTTCTGCCTAAGTGGACTTTGAATTGGTGGGTGACATATACATAGACATTTCATTAGTAACTGGTAAGAACCACCATTTGGATGATCTCGCATGCAATTAAGTACATAAAATAGATGTGGGAAAATTGTTAAATAGTGATTATCTATGGGCAGATTATCTATGATAAACGGTGATGACAAGTTCATTGTCAACAATTCATACAACCTCAAAGCAATGTCCAAGTTTGTCTTTATTGTGATTTTTCAGTTTTGAGGACTCACACTGCATGATTTTTTGCTAATTTGAAATATCAATAGCTTCATCTTTCCCCTTCCTCTTGAGTCTCACGATGCTAAAAGTACTATCAGTCATTTTTTTCCATGGAAACAATATAAGAAGTGGAAAAAACATAATTTTTGAAGTACAATAAACTTCAAAATAGCATTTAAAGTTTCATACAGGCTATTAAAATATTAGAGATTTTGAAATTCTATAAAATTCACTAATATAATCCTGTTACCCTTTCGCAAGTGCCCACTATGTTTCAGATACTTGGAGAACACCTCATGCATTTTGCCTCCTGTCCTAACATCAGCCCTGCAGGGCATATATTATTATCCACGTTTGTTAGATGAAAACACACTGCCCAATTAAACTAAGAGTCTGCTCAAAGTATTTCAGCCACTAAGGACCATAAATTTTTCCCCAAGCTTAATTTTCCCAGCTCCCTATGCAGAGATCTACATCACTGTCCAAAAGAAATACAATACAAACTACATAAGCAATTTAAAATGTTCTTGTAACCATATTTTAAAAAGTAAAGGGAAATCAGTGAAATCAAGTTTCATAATATTTTTACTTAGTCTACTATATCTTAAAACTCTCATTTCAACATGTAAACAATATAAAATATTATTCAAGAGATATTTTACATTTTTTTTCTTATGAAGTCTCTGAACCCCAGGGCACAATTGGTACTAACAGCACAACTCGCTTTAGTCTAGATCCCTTTTCAGTGCTCAAGAGCCACCAGAAGCTAGTGGCTACAGAATTGACCCTACAGGTTTATATAGTTTAAAAATAGTTACGGCACTGGGCACCTGGGTGGTTCAGTTAGTTAGGTGTCTGACTCTTTATCTCAGCTCAGGTCTTGATCTCTGGGTCATGAGTTCAAGAACTGGGTTGGGCTCATGCTGGGCATGGAGCCTGCTTAAAAAAATAGTTACGGCACAACCTAAGATATAAAATGCAGGGTCTGTTGATCCCTGGTTCCACCACTTGCCACCTGAAGCACGACCAGGCAATAGTTTGCCCTGAGTCTTTTCCCACAAGTGTAAGAATAAGGTGATTCAAGTTGGCCCACAGAGCTGGGAGGGATAAGTTAGGTATCTGGTGGGAAAGGTTTGACAGATTACCTGACACACAGGAGCATCAAAAGAAAATAGGTCTATTCACTCTCTTTTTTGCCTTTTTTTAAAAAAAGATTTATTTATTTATTTGAAAGAGAGAAAGCACAAGTCAGAGGAGGGGCAGAGAGAATCTTAAGCAGACTCCTTGCTGAGTGCAGAGCCCATCCCAGGGCTTGATCTCAGGACCCTGAGATCATGACCTGAGCTAAAACCAAGAGTCAGACACTTAACTGACTGAGCCACCCAAGTGCCCCTCTTTTTCCCTCTTTTGCTCATAGATTATGTTCTATGAGAATGGGATTTAGAGCCCAAAAGCTTAACCAACAAGACTTCCCCAGGAAAAGCTTGAGATGAAGCCGTGTAGAGCCTCATGGATTTTATATTTCAGTATGAGTTTATACTACAGTTTAGATCGCCATGAATGGCCAAAGGAGACTGGGAATATGGAAATGATGAACTTTCTCAGCTCCATTTAAGTTGAGACTTAAGTTGGTAGTTAGAAGGAATTCATAGACATGACATGACTACAAATCAAGGTTATTGTCTACAACCAAACATTAATTATTTCACTTGAGCCAGTAGAGGTAATTAAGGATTCTTTTACAAGGAACAAACTGAGGCCAGATCAAAATAAACTCTGCCGAAGATTCGACTCTAATCTCAATCCATTTTTTTTCCTCAAATTCCCCTGGCCCATGGAATAGTTTTGTTGCTATTTCAAATAAGTTATTACAATATTATGTAAATCTTGCACGTTGTGTCCTATAATGCATCAGAAGTAGATATTTGAAATGTGTAGAGCGCATTATTGAGAACAAAATAAGCTTAGGTTTAGAAGACAATTATGCCATTTGTTAGCTGGGATACCTGGAGCAAATTCTTAATTTTTCTGAGTATATAATATATATAAATGTATATAATAATACTTGCCTTGGAGCACTTGGGTGGCTCAGGCATTTGAGCATAAGACTCTTGGTTTCAGCTCAGGTCATAATCACAGGGTCATGAGATTGAGCCCTACATTGGTCTCCGTGCCCAGCAGGGAATTTGCTTGAGATTTTCTCTCTCTCTGCCTCCCCCCCGCATTCAAGCACACTCACTCTCTAAAATAAATAAATCAATCTTTAAAAATAGTGATACTACTTGCCTTGCATGTCTGATATTAAGGTCAGCGTTGATGTTTATGAAGTCTTTTCCATTGTGCATGGTGTATGATACATACACAAGAGATGATAATTAGTGTAGTGTTATGGCAGTGTTCTGAAAATGAAATATTTTATAGTTTAATGATCTTTATAAAACTTTAATCTACCAGTAAAATCAATCTAACATAAAAGTGAATGCATTGGGTTTGAAGTCGGTGGCCTTTTCTATAAAAAATTTATTGTCTGTTTGTTTATTTATTTATTTAGAGTCCATTTTAAATATATGTAAATTTTCTAATTGATAGGATGTTACTAATCCTTTGGACTCCCCCGTGTTTTCTCCCTGACTGTACTGTCTCATCCCCAGAGGTAGCCATAATCCTGAATGTTTTAGTTTGGTTTCATTTTTATTTTATTTTCTTGGCTTCATTTTTTGTTTAAGACTGTTATCAACGTATCTTTATAAAATGCATCATTTAGTTTTGCATGTTTTTATGCTTCTCATAAATAGAAGCATACTGTATGCATTCTTCTTAAGTTTGCTCAATATACTTTTTATAAGATGCATGCAACTATTTAAAAATTTATTGGTTTTTCTGTTATAAGGCTTTAGGTTGTTTACAATATCTTGCCTTAACAAATAATACTTCTAGAAACATTTTTGTTTCAGTTTCATTTATATCTGTGTATTTATTTATATATACATGTGCGCACACGCACACACACACACACACAGACACACACACACGAGTTTTCCTAGGATACTTTTCTTGAATGGAATTGCTGTGTTTTATGATAGGCACATTTTCAACTTTACTAGATAATATCAATTTATGTTCCAACATGACCATACCCGTTTATATTCCCACAGAGCAATGTTACTTAAAAGATTTTGGTATTGGCATTGGATACACAGACTAATTGAACAAAAAGTCCAGAAACTAATCTATGTGAACATAAGAAATTGATTTATGAGAATGATGGCATCACAGACCAATAAAAGGTGCAGGATAATTGGTTACCATAGAGAGAAAAGACCAGATGGAATCCCAAGCCCTACTTTGTTCCAAAACTGAGTATCATTTCCAGGTGGATTCAAGACTTAGACATGAAAAACAAAATGTGAAAGTTTCAGAAAACCATATAGGAAAATAATTCTATTACCTGAGGCCAAAAACATTTCTTAATGGAGACTAAAAAGCAAAAAGGATAAAGGAAATAAACATATATGGTCTATTACATGCTCACCAAGGAACATGAAAAGGGGAGCAAAACAGATAAACTACAGAGTAGAAAGATATATCCGTTTATTTTTTTTAACTATTACAAGTTGGCCAAATAACAATAAGATAAGTGGAGATAAGTGGATAAATTAGAGTAACTGAGCTATTGTTATCTAGCAGGAGTCATCAAACTTTTCTTGTAAATGGCAGATAATAAATATTTTAGCACTTCGTGGGCCACATATGATCCCTGTCACAGATTCTTTCTCATTTTACATATATAATCTTTAAAGATATAAAAACCATTCCCAGCTCACAGGCAGGACAAAAACAGACCGTGGGCCCGATTTGTCCCATGGGCCCCTATGTAACATTCATATTCAGTCACATATGGAACTACTATATTAACAGCAGGAGTACATGTAAGAATTCTAAAACCTGGAAAAGTACTGCATTTGTGCAGACACATAATCATGATTTAGAACGACAAATGTCTCCAAACTGCTTCTTATCCGACAACGGTACTCTACCAAGGAGGAAACTGAGGACTAGAATGGTCTGGAGCTGGTGGCCAAGGGAGTGGGGACCGAGTCTCTTACTCTTTCCTTGCTCAGGGCTGCCACCTTTGGACAGCATCAGCATCCTCCCTCTGGTGTATCTTTCCTAGCTCCTGTTGCGCCTGACATGACTTCACAATTAATATGGCAAGTCGTGCTGTTGTTAGAACATGGCTTGTTTGCTAGCTTCTTGGGATACGGAAGAGAGTAGCTCATCAGCGCTATAATAACATTCCTTTTTATTAAACCTATTTTTCAAAAAGCTCATAAAATGAGCTCTTTTATCAATAGCATGTTCCAAAATGGACCACTTTAAAAGGCAACAGGAACCAGTCTGGCAGCTGATTTATTCTGGAAAGTTTTACTGGGAGCAAAGAGCCCCATCAGCACCTTCTTTCTGTATTAAAGCCAGGGACATGGTAGGGGAAACTGCTAGCTTTCCATATGTTCTTGGTCTCCTTATATAAAATTCCCGTAGGAACTCTTTCCCAAGCTCCTAACCTCCAAGCAGACTTGCTAGAAACTTTTAGTTTGAGCAAAATTCAGTATTATAGAACTTTTATTTATTCTCAGTAGATAAGGGAAAGGTTGGTGGGTATTATTGACCTGAAGTATAATAATGTCCCTCAAGGCTAACCTTTAAATCTTTATGTGCTCAGTAATTCAAGCTATTCAGAGTATCTTTCTCTGTCTTTAGGAATATTATAACATTCCATAAAGCTATAATAAAAAGAATAGTGGAAAAGGGCAAAGGGAAATTACCTCTTCTTTCATGATGGCTCTGTAGGGCATTCACATACTCAGTTTACTCAAATGAGCTGCTTTTGCGGTGTGCAGAGAGTCTCCTAAAAGAAATATTGCAGAATGATATTAACCTGAAATATCGAATCCCTTTATTCACTCAAGAAATAAAATTACCCCTTTATTAACGAGATATAAATTAACATCTTAGCTTCACTGAGATAAAAGACTCCTGCACTGTTATTATTATTTATCAAAAGACAAGAAATAATTCTATAATGACAGTTTTTACTAGTTTTTTCATAGGGCCAATAGTTACATTCTTGGAGTTACTTATACAATAAATTATAGGGATTGGATGATGCTAACTTGCTAATTCTAAGTCCTTTTAGTAACAGAGATGCATTTTTTTTTCCTAATGAATTAAGCTGTAAGTCATTATTGTTTCAATGGTTTCTTACTTGGACATGAATTCTAAGCTGGAAAAAAGTATTTGCTTATTCTTCACAGAAGCTCCTTTGCTTATTCTTATCCAAAAAAGTATTTGCTTATTCTTCCTGGAAGCAAATATATCACAAAATCGTATTGATCATACTGAAGATAACAAAACTGTAGTTATAATGATAAGGATCTTATTTATTTAAGTCTTCAGATTTTTATCAGGCACTTTCTTTAAGTCACTTAGCCATATTCTCACCATTGTCGTAAGCAATGAATAACTAGGATTACACCTCTTCTTATTACATACCTAGCGGCAATTACAATTCTTGGGATTGGGGTTTTCATAGATAAGGTCAGGACTGAGCTGGTGTCATGGCTCACTTAATGCAACATTTAATGACAGAATGGAGGTGTAGCAGATAGATACATGCATATATACAACAGAAGTTTCAAAAATAGAATAAGACTTAGAAAATTAAGAAAGGACCCTTTTATAATCTGATAAAGAGTATCTATGTATCTATTTTAAAGACTATTAAGCACGCATAACATTCATAGAGGAAGATTAGAAGCCTTCTCATTACATTCAAGAAAAAGACAAGGATGCTTTCTGATATGACTTTCATTCTACATGTTCTGGAAGTCTTGAGCAGGCAAATTAGGTAAGAAAAAGGAGTAGAGTTGTAAGAATTAAAAGGAAAAAGGAAAAAAATTCTATATGCAGATGACATGATGGTCTATGAATGATCCACGATAACAAGATAATTAATACATATATGTCAGTGCAACTAAAGCAATGATAGCAAAAAACAAAGCAATAACAACAAAAAGCAAACAAACATCCCTGCAAAATAAGATATTTTTTTACTAGACTATTTACTAGAATAAACCTAGTAATAAACATGCAAACTCCTTAAGAAGATAACTACAAAGCTCTTTCCTAAGACATTAAAGAGGAGCTAAGCAAAAAATGAGGTAAATAAAGTTTATGAATAAGAAGTCTCAATGTTGTAAGTATATCACCTTTTCAAAGTGAATTTAAAATCAAAATTCTCCAATCAATATTGCAACTAGTTATTTTGTAACTTCTACAAGCCAATTCTAAATTTCCTATGTGAGAAGAAAGGGACAGCTGTTAAAAAAAAAAAGCATTGGAGAATAAGGCCAGGGGATTCACCCTACCAGACATTAAGATGTATCAAAAAATGAATCTAATTAAGGTAATATGCTATTGATGTGGAGACAAATATAGATTAAACAAAAAGACAGAAAAGATCAGAAAATGGTAAATGACATACCCACATATCTGGAAGCTTGAAATGTAAGAGGGACACTCAAGTGCTGGTAAGAAAAATGGAATACTTAATAAATCATGCTGAGTCAGCATCCTTCACAAAACCAAATTCCAGATGTATTAAAAACCCACATGTAAAAATCCAAATGTCAAAATCTTTAGGAGACAACTTAGGATAGTGTTTTAATAAGCCCTCGGTATGAAAATATATATTTAACAAATTCAAAAAGCAAAGAGAAAAAGTTTGGTAGATTTGACTAAATGAACGTTAAATTTTCTACTCAACGACAACACCATAAACAATTAATAGATTAATATCAAATAGGGAGAAGATATTTTCCATGTATGCTACACAAAAAGGAATTATATTTACACTATATAAGGAATTCCTAAAATCAAGAAGAAAAAAAAAACCCCAAATTAACATATCTAAAGAAAATGGCAAAATAGTCACAAAGGAATTTCAGACAAAGCAAACTGAACAGGCAATAACATGTTATGTGTAACCTATGTTCATCCTTGCTAGCAATGAGGAAAACACAAGTTAAAACAGTAATTAGATACCATTTTATAATCATCAATCAAAAAGTTTGAAGTTTAGGCAGTTTTGCTGAGGAATGCTTATTTGCTACCTGTGTAGAATAAATTCTTATATTTCTTAAGGAGAGCACGTTGGCAGTGCCTAGTAGATATCAAGGCATGTATATTCTTCATCCCACAGATTCTGGTTCAAGGTCTATAACCTCTTAAGCGTGTGTGTGCAAGGAGAAATGTAAGATAATAAAACAATCTTCATTATAGCATTATTTATAGCAAAACTTTGGAGATGACTTAACTGTTCATCAATAGGAGAATATATAAATGGTCATATAGTCACATAGTCGCAAACTATGCCAGCGATCAAGAGAAATGAACTAGAGGAGTATGTATCGACATGCATTTATCTCAAAACCATATGCTAATGAAAACAGGAAGGTACAAAATTATATGTCTAATATACTAACACAAAATATTAAAATATTACTTTTTTATGGGTAACTGTATGTTTTACGTACTGCCTAGGACCTAAAACATCATTCTGTAAGCACTCAGGAAATATTTTTTTGCACGATGTTTTGAATAATAGCAGTATAACGAAAGCAAGAGAATTGTTCTCAAAGAATTTTAGGAGAACGATTTTCATGGGGAGGGAGAAAGGAGCATGAGATCAGAGAGGGTTGTATTTATAACCCTCTTAAAAATCTGAAACAATTTTGAGAAATGTTAAGATTTGATGAAACTCATAGTTCTTTTCAAAGATATTTATTTTTTATCCTAAGTTTTCTGAATATTTGAAATGTTTAAGAACTAAAAAAAAAAAGAAAATGCAAATGTCTAGGCCTTGATGTAAAATAAATTGTATTTAGATTATCTAAATATTTCAGCTATACAAACTCCAATTTTTATTCTTTTCCTTGGTGGGAATTCGGTGGTCTCACTCATGATGAATTTAAAATTTGGAGGATCTTTGAGAAGATTATGAAATATCGACTTCCAATTTTACAACAGATTTGAGGATATAGAGGGGATAATTTTAAATCGCATTTTGACAGATTTTACTGTACCCAAAGCTGTCTTCTAGACTTAAGTAAAAAACTTAAAATGTTCTTTATTACGTTGACTCCATGACATTTTGAATTCGCTCCTAGAGGAAGAGACACTAGTTGTGACAAGCGACAGCAAAGAAGCAGTAATTGATTGAAAAACTAAAATGAAAATATAGCTATCAATGGTGTCAGATCCAGAGAGATCCTGTTTGGGGCACAGCAATTGTGTGTTAAATTGTATTTTGTAGATGGTTTCTCAGGGATCGAATGTATACATTTCACCATAAGAGCTAGATGTGAAGTGCATGTATGTAGAAAAGATAATGTCTTAGGAGAATACATAATATCTTGGGGAAAACATCTCAGGGTAAAGTCTTAGAAAAACAGCCTACAATGAAAGGTTAGCCCATGAGCGCCTTAAATGAAAGCCTATGCTTTTAGTCAAAAAGACACTTATGCTTTGCAGCATTTCACTAGGGGAAAAAAAATGTAATATAATTCATGAAAATTGAGGGACTAAACACATATGAAGAGTGAGAGATATGAATATGTACAATCGATATTTGCATTATGGACTTTAACCATGTCCTGCATTTAGATAAAGCACTTTAAAGAGAGAGGAGCTGGAAATTTGCAAAATTGTAAAAAAAGACATTGCTTATTATCTTAGGAACATGGCTCACCAAATTCTCTTGGTTGCTGCAACGTCCCATATACCCTTTAGATAAGCAATTTTAACTTCGCGTACTGGGGCTTTGACCACTTAAATAATCTAATCTAACCTAATCTAATCTCTCTTCAATTGCACATCACATGCAAATGCATAAGGTGTTTTCCTTATTTTGTAGTCCATTAAGAGCTACAGCAAGAAATTGGGAAAACTGTAATACAAATTTAGTGGTGGCTTTTTGGTGGAGAAGAATGAGTACAGCTGTTTACTTTGCATAACCAGAAATTTGAATTTTCTGTCTTTGAAGACTTTTTCCCATGAATTTTGTTCTATAGTTTGCTTAATGATGTCTGGAAAGGCTATTTTGCACAAATGTAAAGGCCAACTTGTTAGCAAACTATGTAAATATCCTTCCTGCCACGGTTCACAGAGACTCCTCAGTTCAACAGTTTCCCACTCTGCCTTGCCCCAACATCGTATAATTTCGTTTCTTCATTCTCGTTCATTTCTTCTTTCATGTATTTATGTTAAAAAGTTGAATTTCTCCAAACTGTACCAAGCAGCGTGCCAGTTATTTGACAACTGGTACATGATTAATGCATCAGTTCATTTATTCAATGCATATATTTTGTGTGCTCACTCTTGTGCAGGGCACGTGAGAGAAAATGATCCATGAAAGAGATATGTTCTGTGCTGACATGGAACGTGTCTTATAGACAGAATAACTACTGATTAAACGCTACTGTCCCTTTAGGATTGTTTAGGCCAGTGGCCTCTCATTTGTAGGTAACAAGATCATCTATAGCATAACCTAAATTTTCCTAAAGTTGTAGAGAGAAGATGCACAGAAATCATGTAAGAGTTGTTTTGTAGATATGTTAGGAGCACAGTATTTCTAATTTATTAACCTTTCTTAGGCATCAAATTTTCATCTACATTTGTTCCATATGGGATTCCTCAAAAAATCATGGAGTGCCAGCTCCGGGGGAAATTAAAGAGTCCTAGAGCGATCATGTTGACACAAGACTATCATACTGCATTTCTGAGTTATGTTAATTTGTTCCTCTTTCAATTCTGACAGACTTCTCACTTTGTCCCCAAAGCACTTTCGGTTATATGCATTTGATTTCTGCAAAACTTGTGAATTTTTGGAAACCAACAGAAAATATGTGAAAAGAATCCTGGGTTGTCAGCTGGGAAAACTAGGAGGTTATTCCTTTTATCCAAGTGTACCTTGAGGGTTATTTTATCGTAAGCAAGAAAATCTGACTCTGGCTTCCTAGCCAAAAAAGAAATTTATTGAACAAGTATAGCAGGTTATAGAGGGGAAAGAATAATTGAAGAACATTTTGGACATGGCAGAAACTGTACCAAAACATAGTGGCTTAAAACAACCACCATTGTATTTGTCCATGTTTCTATGGGTCCGTAATTTGGGCTGTACTCAAATTATTTAAATTCCTTTCTAGTTATATGCCAAAAATCATACTAATGATCTATTGGCCACCAATATTTAATAATCTATCAGATGACAACTTGATTAGGTTCTTTTTCATTTAGTTGAAAGTGAGGATTGGAAATAACCCAACTTGAAAATGCATGTGTTAGCTGTTCATTAGAATCATTCACTTTTTCTCGACTTGTCTGAGGTCTCCTATGTGGCTGCAGTTAACTGGTGAGTAGATTGAGTAAAACATGGCCTCCATCACATGTCTGGAGTTGGTGGTGGCTATCAGCTGGGCTTCTTTCTCCGTGTAGTTTTTTATCCTCAAGGGCAATACCCTGTGTTTCTTCAATGGCAATAGCATTCCAGAACAGTGACAGTGGAAGCTGCAGAGTTCTGTGGTGACTGGGTTTGTAACTCGTACACCATCATTTCAGCTACGTTCTGTTGGTCAAAACAAATCACAAGGCAGCCCAGATTCAAAGAGTGGACTTTTTATTTGGAGGGGTTGTAAATAACTTTTGGTCATTCTTAGTCTAAACACTTAAATATCAAGAACAATAGAATTTCCTTAGGAAAACTATAGAGAGGAGTTATTTCCAACCATTACCAAGTACAGGAAGAGGTTGCTTGTCTTAGCTAGGGAGGCATACCTGTGCTTAGCTGAGTAGAGCAGTTTTCCTTGATTGGCAGTGACCACAAGATTATTAGTCAGTGTGTGAGGACTAACTCCACAAAGCAAGGTTAGGGTGTCATTACTAAATGGAGGAGAACTGAATTCTGGACATGGAAAAACAGTGGAGTCCATTTTACTGAGGGACCTTGGGAAAACCATTTACCTTTCTTAGGTCTGAGCTGGGTGCTGTCATTTGTAAATTGAGAATGAGAAGTCATATGCTCACATAGGTTTCTGAAGGAGCCATAACTTTATTTTTTTATTATTTTTAAGGTGCTATGACTTTATTACTTTGTTTTCAGTATGCATTCTGCCTCTCCATTTTGCATCGCCAATTGTTTTAGACAGCCACATCCTTAGAGACCACATCCTTCCTTTGAATTTCATGGTAAAATAGAAAGCCTGGGTTAAAAAGTCAATATCTCCCGTTAGACTCTAAGTCCTCGGAATGCGGTAAACGTATCTCATTTATCTTGGAATCCCTCTGTCTTGATGTATAAGATGCTCACTAAATATTAGTTTCATGTTAAATCAGCGAGTTATGGAATCTTCTGAAGTATCTTACCATTTGAGTTTTTGTTCTATATAGCACAGTGATTTAATTCAGCAGTACACCAAATCACCTTTTCCAAGTTTACAAAAGGAAAGCATGTCTTTAAGCTCCCCTGTGTCTTACTACGGTGCATTGCTTTTGCTTCCAATTCCTCTAGGGTACCAAACAAAGGGACACATTGAAATACATTTGAGGAAGTTAAAAAAGTGAATGAATCTAATGAACAGCTAACACATGTATTTCCAAGTTAGACTGTTTTGAGTCTTCATTTTTAGCTAAATAAAAGAACTAAGCGATTTATCATTTCATAGATTATTAAATAATTATGGCTGATAGAGTGTTGGCATGATTTTTGACATATAACTATCAAGGAATCAAAATAATTTGCTAAAATTGCCATAATAAAAATCTTTCAATCCCTAAACACTTAAATTTGTGTTGATTAAATTTCCTATTTCTTATTAAAGTGAAGAAATTATGTTACATTATATTTGGAAAGAGAATGGAAACAACCCCCATCTATCCAAGTTCTGAGTGATCCTTAGAAGCTATAGAAAATTATACTGTTTAGTTCCAATAGTTAATGTGAAGAAGAATTCTTGGGGATAATAGCCTCATGGCTACTCAAGTCAAGAAATAGCACGCCCAACTCAGACTAATGGAGTATAATGGCTGGCATAGGCAAAGGAAGGGGTTTCCCACTTTAGGGATTTCCTTAATAAAGTATGGTGCCCAATACAGTTGAATAGCATTCAGAGAAAAGCAAGACTAACACTTACACAGGGAAAAGTCCAATTACATAGTTCACAGGGCCCAGTGAAAATGAAAATATGGGCCTCTTGTTCAAAAACTGAGAATTTCAAGACGGTAACAGCAAGATTTAATTAAGTGAAAGGCCCTTCTAAGGGGAGGCACGGGCAGCTGCACAGGTAACCTTCCCATGAAGTTGTCCTTGCCATAGACCTCCATGTCAGCGGAAACCTCTGATATGAGATTAAATTTGCCAGAAGCAGAGTTAAGCCAGGGACATCCCTCCTTCAGCAAGTGCTTACGGCCACGGAAGTGCATCTCTACTGTCGCCCTCTGTCCCTTCTAGTCTCCAACACTGGAAGGATTACTGCCCAGGAGAGGGAAAGAGGAGAAATATTCTCAGAGCCAGACCACTCCCGTCCCTCCGTCTTTATGAAGAAGTGGTGGTCAGTGCATTAGCCTCTTGTTGTTGGAAGGAGGAAATGAGCTTGACCATTGTTTGAGGTAGAAGCTTTTATTACATGAAAGAATTGAGTCTTAAGTATCAAAATGTGCCCATGCTGAGTAATGATACTAACTGCAAATGTATGGCATCTCGCAGATTTATTGAACAGAACCATTAACTTAAGGGAAGGGGAATTTGAGAGAGGGAAGCTCAGTTGAACTCTACAGGAAGAAGTAATACTATTTCATGTATATGAGTCACAGTGCACTGGTGGCTGTGTTGGACGTAGAATAAGAAAACCCAAAGGACAATAGGAAGGCAGAAGAAAGAGAGATGACCTGGTTTGGGGATTATCATCAGAAAAAAACACGGAGTGTTGACATAGGGAGGATTTCAACAGGCAAGATCGATGTGATCAGTTATATAGATCAGATTGCATTGAAATTCAGTCATGAGATGGTAAGTAGCCAAGATAATTTTATTGCTAAAAACCATGTCTAAAGCCAAAGTTATAGAAGATGGATTAAAAAATTATCCTTGGAATGCAATGTGGAACTTGCACATTTTGTGAATCTTCATAAAAAAAGCAGAGCTTGAAGGTAAAAGCAGCATGTTTTCTTTTGTGTTTCTTGCTAACCTCTGATGTCACAAGAAACGAGAAGACTGAAGATCAGAGACCAGGTCAAAAAGGCTTTCAGACTGACCCCCTGGACAGGGGGAGGCAGCCCACTCTATAAACAGGGAAGGAAAAACAGAGGCAGCGAAGGCAATGTTTGGAAATGAAAATGCTGGTGCCTTTAGGGAAGAGCAGTTGAGTATAACTGTGGAAACGGCACAATGGAATTATGCTGGTAATTTCCCCCTGCTGCACATATAAATTATGCAGAGAATATTGCCTTGGTAGCTTCTTTGTAGTGAAAACTGCCTATCGCTTCCAGGCCCTGGCAGAGGTGAGCGCGGTGCTAACAGGGATGAGAGAACATGTGATAAAGGAACAAGGGACGTAACAAAATTGTGTGCATTGCACAGAATACCGCAAGATTGTAAAATCTAAACAAGCAAGTTGAAAGCCAGGCTTGGGAAAGACACCCATTTCATTTAACTTGGGAATCGGGCTACCATGTTGGCAGGTATAATAAGAAGCTTCTTAAATAATTATCAACTTCAGCTAATTGCTTGGTCTACAACAAAGTTAACAGCTCTTAGTTGATGTTTTCTTTGCAAGTACTAAAAAGCCGTACCTACATCCTCTATTGTCTTTCTTTAAAATCATTTTCTAGCAATGCATCAGGAAAGCAATAAGGTACAGCACACTGACAAATATCTTCAAGACGTACACGTCCCCTTGACAATAGCTGTGACATATATTTTTCATATTTTAGAGTGATAAATGCAGTATCATCTGGGAGCATAATTTGAAAAGCAACAACAACCACCATCAAACAGATGGGGAACGCAAAGTGTCCAGAAAGCTGCTTGTCTGAGGTTACTGCAAAAAATACGATCGGGCTCAGGTTCTCCAATCGCTCTTCATTAGTGGAGGCAGAGGTATGTGTTAAATGTTGGGATCATTGTGTTATAAATGCTTCGCAGAAGAGACTCATATTTGCTGAAAGTAATCATTTATTTAAAAATATTCATTGAGCTACCATTTATAAAGCAATATTCTCCATCAGCACTGCCCAGTAGGACTGTATCTGAGAGCTAGCAATGCAAGGCATTTGTTTCATAGGTCAGAGTCTGATGCAGACTTCACTGGGCTAAAATCTAGGAGTTGGCAGGTCCGCATTTTTACTGGAGACTCCAGAGGAGAATCTGTGTGCTCGCCTTTCCAGCTTCTGGAGACTTCCCGTATTTCTTGGCTCTTGGCCCCCTGCCATCTTCAAAGCTAGCTATAATGAGCTGAATCTTTTTCACATTGAATCATTCCAACCCTCTCTCTGTTCCCCTCTTCCACTTTTAAGGACTCTTGTAATTACATTGGGTCCACCCAGATAATCTAGAGTCATCTCCCTTTTTTAAGATCAATTGGTTAGCAAGTTTAATTCTATATGCAATATTAATTCCCCCTTGCCATATAATGTAACATCTTTACAGTTCTGAGAATTAGGAGATGAACATCGTGGGAAGGCCATTATCCTGCCTACTATAAATAATATGTCTTTCATAGCATTGCGGTGAGGATTCAAGGAAGCATGACAGAAAGCCCCTTGAAGAGTACCTGCACGTAGTAATGCTGGTAGCATTAGGGTAAGTAGAGGGGGTAAACATTGAAGGAAGAGAATGAGATGAAACACTGCAGCTATCCAAATTAGGAAATTGGGCATGCATTTAGTGTGAGTGTCGAAACAAGGAAATAATAATGCTTTGAGTCCTGAGAACACCAGATCTACAGAACTATGTTTAATGGCAGGCACTATACTACAAAAGGATGTTTATAAACAGGCATTAACCTAGATGAGAATGACAAAGATGGTGTGTGCAGCTGGAATGACCTCACACAGGATGCAGTAGGGAGTGGTGGTTAAGGACAGGTATGGCTGACGTCATGGGTATGTGCCCTGTGCATATACATACATATATATACAAAAGGGCTCCGGAGCGGGGGGGGGGGGGGGGTCATGCTTGGTTCAGTGCCCTGCTGTAGCCATCTTGAAATTCTACACAATTTCATCTTTAAACTGGTGCTTTGTTGAAGTCCAGTGGGATAATAAAGCATGTGTGTAAGTAGAGAAGCTAGGCCTATTGTACATGTCCACTGTTCCTCTCCCTCCCTTTCCCACCTAGCATTCATAAGGCACCATGAGCACAGATTCCTGGTTGTCCCACGATGAGTTGCAAGTTCGGCCAGACTCAAAGTGAGAAAAAGGGAAGCATATTGCTTATGTCTGCCACTGAGTAAATGTGGGTGCTGACACTTAAGGCAGGCCACACTTTCCATTTGAACCAGAACTTTTTCCAAACACAGAAAGAAGGCAATGACTCTAAGCACATGAGTGACAAAGAGCCCCCAACATATTCTTCCTTATTTGAATTACTTGCCCTTATTAGCAAACCACTTACGCGGAGAATAATGCATAGAGGGAAAGAGAAAGAAAGGGCATTCCATAGGTCCATTTTCTTTCGGTCCTTCCTTACTCATCCATAAGTTGAAGATAAAGAGTGTTGGTGGGATGTCTGTGTCTATCAAGGGGTGAAATAAAGACAGTTGAGTTAGTTTTCTGCAGAATTTCTGCGGTTCTGGTAAGAATGTATAAGCTATGAAATACAAATTGTGTAATTTCAGAGATCCTGCATATAAGTTAAATGCTCTTATATTTGCATTGAAAATTGGTATTATACAATATAAAGAGGAACGGTAACAGTCATGTCATCATTTACAATCTAATTTTGTTTTTCCCAGAATGACGTTATATCGCAAATGAAAACCATCACAAGTTGTGAGAGGGATCATGGAAGAAAGGAAAACACTTTATATTTTAGTACCTTTAAGAGCAGTTTTTCCTGCTTTTTGAACAAGTGGCCCTGCATTTTCATGTTACACGAGGCTCTGCAAATTCTGTAGCCAGCCACGCATGAGCACTCCGGAGTGAGATCATATATGAGAATTCCACGTCCCCCTCCTGCTACTTTCGTAACTTTAGATAAATTATTTAAACTCTAGGTCCCTTAGCTTTCTTCATATGGGTAATGAAGACTTGATAAGGTTTCAGTACAGAATAATTTAGTTAACCCATGTATTACACTGTCTCCCACCACCAGGAGGTAAGCTACCCAAGAACAGGGTCTGTGTCTACTTTGTCCAAGCATCTGAAACCATGTCTGATATGTATTAGGAGGTCAATAAACACTTTTGGAAAGAATCAATGGTCTCAAGGAACTAGATCATTGGTTCCCAAAAGCTGGTCAGGCTAGCAGTAAAATTTCTATTAAATATGGGTTTGGGGGCCCCATCTTCCTAAAGCTCCTGATTCACTGTTTTTTTTAATAGAACCCAGAAATTTAAATTTTAAAAAGCTCTCTGGGCATTTTTAATGGATTCCAGGCTTGGGGGCCATTGTACTTATAATGCACTTTCCCATATCCATGTATTCCCTTATCGTTTCTCTGTGCCTGCTTTTCTCATTTACTTTCTCCTTATGGTAAAATTATGGATATTCTTCCGTGCCAAGTCTCCCTTGTTCATGATCTAGGACAATGGGATGTGTAATTCACTTTTTTATTTTATTATATTTTTTATTTATCCGTATTCACCTGGTGTGAATACTAAATGATATAAGCAATTCAAAAGCAAGGTATATACTGCATACCAAGGTATATACTTCATACCTGAAGAACCCACCACACGAAAGTACCTCAAAGGGTCCTGACTAAATGAGCAATTGTTGGATTCACCACCATGGAGAAGACACCAGGGAATGAGATCGAAGGCAAGGCTCAACAGGTAAGATGAAGACTTGCGCATTTGAAAGGAAATCTCCGGCTGCTTCTCTATCATTACGACGTGTACACCCAAGGACAGCAAACCCGATGTAGGGCTCCTATAGGGTGTGGACACGTAATATGCTTTGGTAGTCATGTAACGTGTTAGAGGCATTTGGCTACCATGGCTGCCTCCTTTCAAAGGAAACTCACCTTCACTACTGATTACGCCTATCAAAAAGAAGTAAAGGAAGAATTGGAAAGTTGAGGGTAGGTTAATTTTGCCGCCAAATATTCCATATCAGAAAAACAGAAGAGGAAGTAGGTCTAAACCTTTAAAAAATGCTTCAGCAGGAAACAAATAGTTCCTATGTAATTTTCCGATTCAGTACTCAGAATATCCGTGCTTCTCTCTCATGCCATGAGAACCTTTCGTTTTATAACACTGTAGAGCTTTAATACGATTCTTATTATAGGGTCATGAAGAAGCTACCTCCATGATATTATGTGAAGGATGAAGGTCTGACTGCGCCCGAACATACGTGACAGCTCCATGGCAGATCACCAAAAGTTCTATCACTAGAAATCATATCTTGGGATCAAGTTCCAAAACCCCTATCAAAACTCCAGTGTTTCACCTGAGATATCATGAAGACCTCAGCGAGAATTAGATAAACTGGTAGATATAATGAATCCCTGTGAAAAAGTCCTATTTGCCATTATAGATTAGGAAAGATCCAAAGGCACCGTTTGTGAGTGAAGAGTATTTAAGCAGAGTAGAGGGACCAAACAATGACAAAAAGTCCCACAGATAAACACTGTCTCCCTCACAGTCCTGTTTGGCCTGGGACTTGTTGTAGATTTGCTGACACAAACTTGACCTTCAGTGCATTTCGACTGTAGCTAGTTCAAATAGATTTAATTACCTCGACAAATGTGGACTATGACTGCATTTATGACCCCTTGCCGCTTTTCTCTTCGAGATTTTTCAACAGCAAAAAAGGGAGAGTAGACCCAGAGCATAAATCCCAGTTTGGCTTCCCTTGTGAATACGCAGCTGTATGGACAGGAGGGTGGTCAAAGGGATGCTTTTCTTCGACTCAATGTCACTGTTACTTAAGGAGACTATGAACCCCGCCGCACCATCGGAGAGATGGTTTCGCAGCGAGTGAGCCATGTAATCAGACGCAAGGTCCCTGCAGACCTGTCCAAATTAACTAAACAAAGAAAGATTTCACAGACACTACCTAGTACGATCCTGGGTGGATTACACGTAACCCAAAGGGGGGACTCTCACAGGCATGGTATTGGGAAAAACATGAGTTTTCCAATCTGACATACAGCTTTTGGGACCAAGTGAGGTTGTGCATGAACCTTGAAGAAACCAGCAATACTGCCTGGTAAATTCAGAGAACGCAGACTCCACTCCCTCTCCCCAACACCTGACCCCTGACTGCAGAGGCAATAAATCAATGTGATATTTCCAGAAGAGGAATGGGCAGGAATCGGGCCCCATGCGTACTCGCCCTGGTTCTGCCATGCTGACCTTGGGTAAACCGTATGACCTTTCAGTGTCTCATTTTTCTTACCTGAAAATTCAGAGAAAAAATTTTGCCCTGCTTGATGTAGATGGTTGATTAAGAATCCAATGGAGGGGGCACCTGGGTAGCGCAGTCGTTGAGCGTCTGCCTTCGGCTCAGGGCGTGATCCCGGCGTTCCCGGATCGAGTCCCACATCGGGCTCCTCTGCTGGGAGCCTGCTTCTTCCTCTCCCACTCCCCCTGCTTGTGTTCCCTCTCTCGCTGGCTGTCTCTCTGTCACATAAATAAATAAAATCTTTTTTTTTAAAAAAAGAATCCAATGGAATTCTGTATGTGAAAAAGCTAGGAAAAATGGAAAACATTACATGGCAAGGTCAGCTGGTATTAAAGAATATGCTTATAGTTTCTAGGGTTAATTACTCTGACTCTTATTTTAAAGGGCAGAAGGTACTTGGTCAGCAATATGCTAACAACTTTCTCACAGACTTTGTCTAAATGGCATCCTTTAAAATTTTTTGGCTACCTGTCCAGTTAATTCAGTCGAAACTGATGAAGGAGTTATACACGAGACATGGCATGAAGAATAGGTCCCCGTGGCTTAAAACTGGAAGACATGTTTATGTGTCATATGGTAACCATTCCATGGCATATGGTTATATACATTCTAAGTCCCAATTGAAATCTGATGTTTGGGAAGAATAATTTGTTATGAATTTAATAAGCCCCACATCTGACTTTTAGCAAAAATTACATTTGAATTAACCATCAAATATTTGGCACAAAGGGAACAAATGATCAACACTGTGAATTGGAAAAGCGAGTTTAGATCTCAGACATTGGGGATAAATGACAAATCCATTAGAGGTCAGAGGGTTTAAGGCATCAGTTCTGTAATGACTAAATTCTGCGAGTTTTACTTTTACATGAATATATGAGGTGGCAGTTGTTATTCTTATGAAAGCTGGTTGCTTAGAGACAGCTGACTGATTAGAAGATAGTTGCTCTCCACGTCTATAATTATTGTGATTACTATTACTGTGGTAGCCCTCGGTGGGATCCTGAAAATGGTAATAGGGTGTAGCATTTCACAAACTTGGGCCTATAAAAACTCAATATATATCCCAGTAAAAAAGATTTATAATGTCCCTTCCTTGCCATTTCAATGGGCTCATTTAAAGAATAATACAATCATTCGCTCTCAGCTTATACAGTCACTTCCTTTCAATCCCATTATGAAATAGAATCAGAGGTTATTACCAAAGATGAGGAAGGAAAACAAAACCCTTCTGAGAAAGGAATATCAGAGATTGATCCCACTTGGGTCTCAATCTTATAATTGAGTAAATGGCAACTTTAAAAAAGCCCAGTGTGAGACATGCTGAGAAATTTTATTCCTCTTGCGATCATATTAGTAATAAATTGCATGAAAATAGATTACATTTGTATTTATTTGTGCTGAAGCTTAGGAAGGACTCACCAAAACTGGCACTGGGCAATGCAATCTGAGTAGGTTTGAAGCAAGAGTTTAATTGTATCTATTTTGTCCCTCAAACAAATGAAATCACAGCCGATAGACAGTACGCCTGCGTCATAATGTTGCAGATACACTTGCTACAAAAAATCTTTGTGACTAAGAGCCACCAAAATGGGTGCAGTCATTACAGTGGAGGAGGAAAGACAGTATAGTCAACTGTGCAGAAAGTGTAATACAAACCAGATGCCTCGTGTTCCCGAGTGAGCGCAGCACCCATGACTGGTCTGGGACCCCCACACCCCACCTCCAGTGCATGGAAGTGTTTCTCTCAGATTCCTTTCTGAGAAGCCAGAAGCAGTGCCCGCATTTGACACTGTTTATACAGATACTGATACATATGTTGTGTACAAACACCAAGGCCCAATTCTGCACTTTTCTTTTCCTACTCTTTTTTTCCAAAAGTAAGCTTCCTCCAGGATATGTTTTTCATTCTTAGAACCTTTATTTCATCCAAGACGCTTTCCACAACATGTGGCAGATTCTTGGGCAGTTGCAAGAGTGAAGCATGGGGTTGATTAAAGGAATTATAGTATCATTTCATAGGTACAGATTTTCTGTTAAACAATATCTCATTTCTTATTCTCACGCCTGTCCTTAAATGCATCTTACGTATGCAGTGGGATTGCAGAAAAATAAATAGATCGGGGGGAGGGGTGCTTGGCTGGCTCAGTTGGTAGAGGGGCAACTCTTGAACTTGGGGTTGTAAATTTCAGCCCCACATTGGGTGTAGAGGTTACTTAAAAATAAAGTCTTCAAAAAATAAATAGCTCACTAAAAGGATTTTGAAGGACCCATCTGAAAGCATATTTAAATTCTGTGCTCTGTGTACCAATATAAAAAACCATAATTGAAAGTGATTTGGACAGCTCTAGGGATGGAGACGGATTTGTGCTAACCCATCTATTTTCTGCCTGATTCTGCACCTGTAGATATGAAGTGCTCCCTCCAGGTAACAAGGTCAGTGTTTAGTAAGAAAGAGTTCCCAGTACCTCTCATATTTTATAGCTGATATATTGGATTTTCTTCCCTTGCCCTTTGATTCCAGGTCTTTTCCTGTTTTCTCCCTGAAAACTTCTTGCCCTTATCTTATTACGGTGGCTTCCTTTACTTTGCTCTGTGGATACGATATTTGACTTTGTCACTTGGTTATGATTTGCAGTTGTCCTCTGAAAGCCTAGGGCTACAAAAGAATGACCTCACAAACCTTCTTCTATCCTGGACCATAAAAATAGTGCTCCTGCTAGTTCAGCCCAATCTCTGGACAGAAAAGGGTTAGACTCCTCATTTTTGCTGTTCCTCCTTGTGAGCAAATGAAAGCAACAGCAAGACTGCTGGCTTGGTTAGGGGAATGCTGACTGGCTAGGACAAACAGCATCATTAAATCTATTGTTTTATTTGGTGTCTGATCATGGGACTCTGAGCACTGAGCCACAAGGATGGGCTGTGTCTAGATCAGTACATATGTAAAACAATTGTAATTAAAAAGCAATATGAGGTGAGTGTAGGGAAGTCGACCGGAACCACGGTAGCTCTGACACCTTTGTTTAATGGGAACATCAATCCCCATTCCCAGGAGAAGAGCATTCTCCTTATCGATCCAGGCACTGCAAAACTAAGGGCAAAAATTCCAAAAGTACATAGTTTTTCAAGATTTCAGAAGACAATCTTAAAGTATTTTATTCATATGATAAAACACCATACGGTCATCGTAGAAAAAGTTGCTTTCTCAAAAAGAAGTTAAAAATGACATAAAAACAATCCATTATCCCAATATTCAGAAGATAAATGGCAAACCATTGGTTTATTCTTTAACTTGCTTGTTATCTAGCTACCCAAATACCTTAATAAAATTTGAGGATAAATTTCTTAAGGTAGTAATAAAAATTTGGGAATGAATACTCCTATATAATACCTTTTTATATAAAATGTTTTTTTTTTTTTCTCTTAATGGGTCCCTCAATCGAAGGTATGAGTTCTCAGGTTGTAATTAAAAAACTGTATTGATTGTTTCCATATTAAATTATTAACATCAGTTAATTGGAATTCTAATTGCCAAAAAGGTGAACAATGTATTAATCATAAATTCCAGAAGTAACTTTAATTTGATATTGCCATTGATATCAACATGACAATAGCTTTTTCTATTACAATTGTTAGTCTACATAATTTTCTCCTCTCCTGGGGCTGTCAGATTGTGATTCCTAATGACAATATTAATATGCTTCTGAATAACAATCAGAATGTATAATGCTATTGAAATACTTAGAATAATCTAAGTATGTTGGATCTGTCAACATTGATAATCACATTTTCTTTGCATGTTACACATTTTTCTCATTTTATCAATGTCTTCATTAGTGTACATTTACAGTTATTAAACTTATTTAATGAACTTCTTTATTATCCAAAAAGGTTTAAAAAAATTAAAAAACTACTCTCAACATATCACTTTTATCTTTTAACATGTCCTATAAACATCAAGTAAGTTGAATCCATCCCTACTAATTAGAATTGTTCTGCATACATGAACTGAATGAAAATTATCACAAAATGATACTTGTAAAATTATTTTAATTAGCTGGTAAATAATCTATTTGTGTTATAGCTCATTAAGAGAGATCACATCAATAGGAAAAATAACAGAACTAAGGAAGTCTTATTTGGATAAAATATCTTATTTTTCTTTGGCTGCTTATCACTTGGTATAGACATGAAGATGGCATCCGGGTAATTCAGCATCTCATATTGCTATCGAATAACACCTTGGACTTTTTTTCCCCTGATGAGTTCCTCGGATACAGACAATGGAACCTGTGTCTGGGTTGGAAGCCACTTTGCAGTGAGCTAGTCAGACTGTATCCAATTTGGGGGTGTTTCTGGCAAGTTCCCTGACATAAAATAATAACCTGGTAGCTGTCTTTTCTCCATTAACACAGCATTCCTCTTAATACCAAAGGCTTTAGTTCATTTTGCTAATTAAAATGTAAATAATACATTTAATAATACACTCACCTTAATCTCTTGGCACTAAAGAATTTAGTTTGAGGTTGGCAAACATTGGCCATTCATTCTAGTTTCCGTAATAAAAAAACTAGAGAAGGAGCTCTGAATGCATGGATCCAAGCTTTGCCTTATTTCCATTTTTCTAAGCGCTGGACCCACTGTCTCATGTTCATTTATCTCGTTTATAGTGTTTCCTCCTGTATTGGCACTGATTTCACACTCAGCTAGTTAAACCAAAGCTAGTGTGTGAACATCACAAAAGTGTAATCTCTCAAATGTACATAAACACAGAATGAAGCCTGACTGCCCACTGGGTGAGCTTTTCTGTGTCTACAAATATACGATCGAACCAAAATGATTCCCTAGTCACATGCTCCTAATTACAGGGCGCTCATGCCTACGTATTATGTTTGTGTATTCGTTGATTTGTCAACGAATACTTTCAAGTGCCTGCTGTGTTCTAAGCATTCAGCTAGGCCCCAGAGAGGTAAAATAGAGAATCCACAGTACCTGTTTCTTTTTTTTTTTTTTTTTAAGATTTATATATTTATTTGAGAGAGAGAGAGAGAGCCTCAGAAGGGGGGAAGGGGCAAAGGCAGAGGGAGAGCAAGAAAGAATCCTTAAGCAGACTCCCCAATGAGCACAGAGTCCCCCGGGGCTCAATCCCAGGACCCTGGCATCATGACCCGTGGAAATCAAAAGCCAGCTGGGCTGCTTTACCAACTGAGCCATCCAGGCGCCCCCACAGTACCTGCTCTTAAGGACTTTCTAGTTTATCACAAGAAACAGGCTATCAATCAATCACTTCTTGGTGGAACAAGGACGGGCTTCAGAAAGGCGGTAAGTGAGTAGAGCTAAAAACAACGATGTAGTCATCCAGATTGGTAAGGGGGTAGAGGTTTGGGCAGGTGCAGAGAGAAAAGCATTCGTGAAGGTTTTAGACAGAGAAAACATCCTGAACCTTGAAAAATTAAACATCCCTGAAGAATCGATACATGTTGGAGTATGGGTGTGACACTTAAAGTTCAGTGAGTTCCCTGAGGTAACGTTGTTATCCAGTACTGAAGTCGGGGCTACGTGCCAGGATTTCTGACGCCCAGGTTATTGTTGACTGTGTAAGTCCCTAACACAAAGGGGTCTATGGAAATACCGCTGTAATAAACTGTATGCAGAGTAACGCATTTGTAGCATTACGGGGGAAGAATCTGGCTGTGGTCAGCTGGCTTTAGTTTGAGTTTGTGAAGGATAGGCTTTTGCATGCTCGGCAAAAAAGCTTTTCTCAGTACAGGTATTTTCTTGATGTGTGAATTAAAATGTAATGCTAATTAATACTACTGGGTCACAGGATTAAATATATAATTCATGCTGCCAGTTATAATACATCTGCAGAGAGCAGCGAGATTAACCTCATGTTTATAGAAAAAAAAATGTGTCTTTGAAACTCAGAATATAGATTACATATTAAGCTACAGGAAAGCTCAAAAGAGTGACAATATCCTTAAAACAGATGCGTTGCTGCAGTTCAAATGATGAGGGACATTGCTGCTTTAATGTGCTGCGAAAACTGTTTTCAATACAGCACCTCTGAAAGGTTTGCATGAGTGATGAAAGAGGTCTTACGGGGACGGCGCTTTGATTTCAAGATTGTCAGCTTTCAGACGCTGTCAGAATTCTGGAATTGACCTAAACAGTAGTGCTAACCTAAGCAGTTACTTTCTTGGTAGCAATCATTGTTGGGACTGAAGGAGTTTCTGGAGAATTATTGATACTTGGGCTCTGCTGTTAATTAAAGCTGTCATTCTATTTCAAGATGTGTTTTCAAGATGAGAAACTCTCCATGTTTTTCTTCTTGATGGTTCACAGTAATAATTAATGCATAATGAGGAAACTTATCCTAATTTGACAACATATTCTGGAGAAGGAACTTGAAAAGAACTTCAAAATAAGCATCTGAAAATGTATTGCAGCAAAATTATCGATGCAGACATTGGATCAAACATATGAGGGATGAAAATATACGTAAAAGTGTTACAGGGTCTGATGAAAAGGTGGAGATTCTCAGACTGAGAAAAAATAAAGATAGCTGTATGTGGTTTATAATATACAAAATTTATCACATAATATTTTAAAAATAACAAAATAGAAATATTAATATTAAAGAATGTAAAAAGTAAGGCAAAATATTAAATAAGAAAGAGTTATATTTCACACTTACTCACCAATAAGATTTAACCACCATTAATCATTCTCTACAAAACAACACAACATCAAAATATATGAAATGAAGACCGAGAATAATGTGAGGAAAATGTGGTTATTGTCGTATTGGGGAAATTCAAGACGTATCTCTCAGAATCTGATAGATGCAATAGACTGAAAAATGATTAATGATAGGACGAGGGTGAAGTCACTGAATCTTGAGTTGGAAAGAGATGCCTTCACATGGCATTTGCGCTAGAGAGATACAACATGCAGAAATAATTGCAAGAGCATAGAATACAGAGAAATGTAGCAAAATAATTTAAAACGATACTTTTGCATTATTACTACCTTTCTTTAAAATATACCGTATTGAACTGCAACTTTATCTAACTTAATTTTTTCATGGTTGGCTTGCAAAATTCCTGACAAGCAGACTATGATGATTCTAGAAATCAGGACTCTCTGTCACCTTGACTCCTACTCTGGGGGATTGTCCCCAGGGTGAAAAAATCTTTGGGGCCACCAATAAAGTGGCAAGTCAAACTATTTTTTCTTTCCCCGACAGGATCAAAGAACTTATCTCTCCTAAGCGAGCATTCACTGAGATCCAAGTGGAGAGTTTCAGTCAGAAAGACTAAGTTTGCAGCACCTTATTTGGCAGCCCTGTCTTTTCTATCTGTTGTAGAAGTAGAGTAGAGCCAAGAAGTGAGAAGCTTGTCAAAGGGACCTGTATCAATGCATTTATTTGAATTGAAAAATGAAATCAGACTCCTTCTAATAGAAAGATAAGAGCTGAACATTGTTGGAATGACAAATTGCCCCAACTCAATCTGCTCAATGAAATCCAATTTGTAATGTGAACAAAAGAATTTTTATGAAATTTGAGAAGATATTTCTCTTATTTATCTGGAATAGAAAAAAAAAAAAAGAACCTCAGCCTTAGGAAAATTTTTTTTTTAAATGGAAGAAAAATGATAGTTGTGAAAATCAAGTGGGGCGCTGCTTATGTAATGCCTTGTCTGGAGATCCCGCACTCGCTGCCTGACGGGAAGTGTCACGGTCCCGTGAATACCCACATCCATGCTGCAGCTCTAAGGAAAAGGAATATTACTGTTCCTTTTGAAGTTGCCAGTTGTGCTCTTCCTGATCCCGTTTCTTATTCTATCCTGCTCAGAGGTAACCACTATCTTGGTTTTATCTTGGCCATCTCTTTGCTTTAAAAAAAACAGAGTTTTTCCCCACATGTATCTCTATTCCTAGTCATATGTTGGGGAGTTTTGGATTATTTTGAACTTCATTTAAATAGATTCATACTTAATGTATTTTTCTGCAACATGGGTTTCGTTCCTGTATAAGATTTTTCTCAGATTCAGCTGTGTATGTAGCTATAATTCATCGCTTTACACCATTGTTTGCTATTTCATTAGAATATCCCAGAATTTACTTATTCATTCTATTATGCTATCTTACTGATAGCAAACCTACAAACATGTATACCTATCCACTTGTGCCCATTTGAAAATTTTTCTCTATTTTACCAACATAGGAGTTGAATTGTGAGCTCATGCAGTATGACTCTTCACTTATGTAAAATGAGGCTGAAAAATTTTCCAAAATATTTGTGTACATTTAACCCTTCACCAGATGTGCGTAAGTGTTCTGTTAATTTTTTATACCTTCGCTGCTACATTGATTGTTTAAAAATTTATTCCAGGCTTGTACATATGCAATGGTTTTTCGTTTTGTTCTTGGCTTGTTTTCCTTATTACTAATAAGTCTGAATATATTTTTTTAATTAATTAACTAATTAATTAATAATTTTTTGGCATTTCAGTTTCTTCTTCACTGAAATGACATAGTTTTCAGTTCTTTCATTTGATTGTAAATGTCCCCCTTATGCCCTTGTATGTGTTGGAGGCGTATGAAAACTTATGATATATGACTGTGCTCCCGGCTATTGAGTTCTTGGTTGACAATAATTTTCTCTTATTATCTGGCTTCCATTGTTGTTGTTGAGAAGTCAGCAGTCAATCTAATTGTTGCTCCTTGAAAGATTATCTCTTCTTCCTCTCAGCATGCTATTGGAAAACTTTTTTTTTTTTTTTTTGGTGTTCTGCAGTACCCAGTTGTGAATTTCTTTTCACTTAACCTTCTTGGATTTGTTTGGCTTCTTGAATCTGAGTACCTTTCATCATTCCTGGAATATTTTCAGCTACTGCATCTTCAAATATGAATTTTCCTCTACTTTTGAAACTTTGATTTGATATGTTAGACCCTATCATTCCATATTTTATCTCTCTCTCTTAACATCTCAGTATTTTCCAGCTCTTCTTTTCTTTTTGTGTGTGCTGAATTCTGGATAATTTCTACTGAATTATCTTCAGAGTTCTTTACTATATTACTTAGGTGGATCTAATTGGTTTTTAATCTTTTCCAAGGTTTGTATACTTTATAAATTTGAAATTGTATATTTCCTAAAGTTAAACTACCTTTGCTGTCTTGGGAGAAGTCCAACTTGGTCTTGAGGTCTTAACAATTGTATTTATTCTTGGATTTGTTTGACTAATATTTTATTTTAAATTTTACATACTATGTTCATAGTGAGATTGTATTATGATTTTTCTTTCTCCTACTGTCCTTGAAGAGTTATCTATGAATAGTATACTAGACAGGGTTTCTCAGCCTTAGGACTACTGCCAATCTGGACCAGATAATTCTTTGTCGAGGGCTCTTCTGAACATTGTAGATATCTGGCAATATCCCTCACCTCTACCCACTAACTGTCAGCAACACCTTCCTTCATCCTCCAGTTCTGATAGTCCAGAAATGTCTCCAGACAAGACTTAGGACCTCTGGGGAGCAAATTTGTCCCAAGTGAGAACCACTGAGCTATCAGATTGATCAGGAAGAGTAAAGGTCATCCCACAAAATGTGCAGGCTGTGTTCTTTAAAATCATCAAGGACAAGAAAGATGGAGAAAACTGTGAAACTGTCGGATTGGAGGAAGCAAAATCAACATGATATGCATTTCTTGGGATGGGATCCCAGAATAGAAAGGAAAGAAAGACATTTTTGTGAAAGTTATTGAAATTTGAATGGAGATTGGATGGTGTCATATTAAGAGTTGTTTTTCTGACTTGAAGAGTTGTATGAAGATTAAAAAGGGTATTTTTGTGCTAAGGAAGTGTAATGAAGTGAAGTGATAACGTATCCTACCTAGGGCTTGCTCTCATTTGGTTCAGGAAAAGGCTACTACTATTACCATTAATAGTAATAACAGAAATGGAGCGAGGGAGCAAGAGGCAGAAAGAGAACTAATGAATCGAGATGTTTAAGGCGAGGAAATCCAGATAAGGTTGACGAGGGAGTTCTTGGTAGTGTTTTTCAACTTTTCCGTTGGTTTAAATTATTTTGTAATAATTTATTCAAAAAGAGGATATGCTTCTTATTTTACAACAAATTGAGGAAGGATAGTAAAACTTAGGAGCATTTATTGAGGTTCAAGAGAGAAAGTGTTGGAGGTATATGAAAAATTATACTAGCAATAAATACATGTTAGAAAAAATACTTTTGCTATTTTTAATTGAAGTTTTGAAGGGGTATTGACATTGGTTAATGTTTATGTGGTTAATTGTTTTACATGTGATATTCAGTCTTGGGGCCTTTGTGATATGATTAGTCTACCCCTAAGACTCCTAAAGTATGTGTTCACAGCAAATAGAAAGAGGCTGTACAGATGAGAAAGGGATGTGATGCAAGAATCTGAGAAGACAGCCAGATTAATATTTGAAGGAACAAAGGCATATAGGAAAATAAATAGGTCCCTTCCAAAAATCACCGAGAATATGTTCCAGCACATTAGGTATTTTAAGGGCAGAACAAATGAAATGGACTATTTCAAAGAGGCACATGCCTTAACATGACTAATTGATACTTGAATATGAGAGAAAAAGTGGCAGAAAGTGAATGGAAATTAATTTCATTCATAATCAGGTGAAACTTTATAGGCCTAGGAAATATGCTTGCAGTGAAGGGTGGTCCCTCTCACGGTTTCCTAAATTTCACCAACTGAGATTACATTTTCAAGACAGTCAATCCTTTGTACTTCTAAAATTATTATTTGCTCTAAGTGGAAAATGTGCATTTGTATCATAAAATAATATACCTGTCTTAGTCATTCCTTTTGGAGGCAGTTTTTAAAAATCTGCTCTTAAGTCAAAGCTATAACAACGTGCCTTAGATGTGAAATGCTGAGTATACGGTATATATACAGAGAGAAGAACCAGGAAAATGATAAATTAATTCTTAGGTACCAATTGCCAATTGCTAAAAATTATCAGACTCATGGTTCCTATATAAGAGTTTAGTGATATAAATTCTAAAATCAAACTATTTGATCTACTTATAAACAAATCACCAACACAAAATCTCTACCAGATTGTAGATAGTAATGTGTTAGTGAGCTCTGGCCTCGGATAAGCTAGTGCTCTAGTTATGATTTTGCCACGATTAGCTCATAATTTGGGGAAAGTTATATTACCTCCCTAAACCTCAGTGTTTTTGGCTGTAAATAGAATATAATTATTATCTACTTTATGGGATTATTGTAAGGACTAAGTAAAATAATATGTGTAAAATTTTTTAGCACAAGACAATTCACAAATTGCATTCAGATCTCACAAATATTAGCTATTAGTTTGTGAAGGTCTTTGGTTAAACAGAATTGTTTGTTTAATCTTAACAGGCAAACGGAGACTTCATCTCCCAATTTGAGAAGTAATATGTTGATACGGATAATCTTCCAATGTAGCCCATCTTCAGTCGAATACAGCTGATCTTGCTATGTGGCTCAAAGGTCCTCAGACTTGCTTTTCTAGCCTTCATTACTCTGCTCTGCTATCATTTCTAATTGTCGGCTACACTGAAGTTTTCCACCTTCTGCGCACATCTCTTCCCTTTTTCCTTTACTCACAATAGTCTCCCTCCGTGAGTTTTTCTTCCCCACCTATTATCTTTGTTTGACTTTCTACCCTTATTCAGGATATGTGCTCACTTCTCTAGGCAACATTTCCTACGCTAAGAGAGTAGGATTAATCTCTCTCCTCCAAGCGTGCTCCCACAGCACAGTTAGTCCGACAGGATTCTGGTCCAGAATGATGAGTAGGGTCCTCAGGAGAAGGCCCTACTGACACTTAGAAGTGGCCTGGACTTTCACTGTGAGTAAAGATAAAAGGGTACTGTGAGCCTGCCCAAGGCGTTGTGTGTCATAGCTCCTGGATACAACGCAACCTTCTCCTCTTGGAGCCTGGACATTAACTCTGTCGGCCTGCTTCCACCACAGGATGAAGTAAAGAGCCCACATGTGAGCATAAGAAATTGAGTGAGTGTGGGGAGCCTGGGTGGCTCAGTCGTTAAGCGTCTGCCTTCGGCTCAGGGCGTGATCCTGGTGTTCTTGGATCGAGCCCCACATCAGGCTCCTCCGCTGGGAACCTGCTTGTTCCTCTCCCGCTCCCCCTGCTTGTGTTCCCTCTCTCTCTGGCTGTCTCTCTCTCTGTCAAATAAATAAATAAAATCTTAAAAAAAAAAAAAAAGAAATTGAGTGGGTGAAGAGTCAGTTGTGAAGTTTCTCACTTGAACCACCCTTATATAAGGTGGATAATGCTTGTTAAAATAGACTCGATTGTGAATTTTGCTTCAATATTACTTGTACTTTATTTAACCTCCTCTTTAGTAAGTGTTGAAACCTGCCTGAACCAAAATAATTTAATAGGTAATAATAATTGAGGACTAGCTATTTGCCAGTCATGGTGCCTACGCACTTTATATGCACTATAAGTATATGAATAATCCTCATGATAACCACATAAATTATATTATATTATTTACTCCAGTTCCCTGATAAAGAAACTGTCAAAGAGATTTATTATTGCTCAATGTGATCATCTAATAATTATCAGAAACTGTTTGCTGATTCTAAAACCTGAGTGTTATCCACCAGGTGATTTTGCTGTATTACTTATAGACCAGAACTGAATTATTTTAAGATTATGAAAACAAACCTAAGAGAAAATTTATTGTACTGTATTATCAGGGGTATTTTCCAGTAAAAGTGTTCAATTAATGGTTAAGTTCATTGAATCACATGGGTTCCTTATTCCATTTTTGTGGTTAAAATTCCTTGGACTATACTTGATTCATGTCCAAAGTCAAATTGAATGGCTCTATTTATTGTCCAAATTATAAAAATATTGGTTACATTCAAATTTTCACTTCTTGGATTCCCCCATAAATGGAAGCAAGAAGATATGATAAATCCATTATTTGTCAGCCAGTAAGACACTTCCATTTGTGCCTCAAGTGCATTTGGTAAGCTGTCTGATTGATGGTATATAGTTTTAAATAGGCGGCCACACGGCATGGTGACTATAGTTAATAATACTATATTGTGTATTTGAAAGCTGCTAAGAGACTAGATCTTAAAAGTTCTCATCACAAGAAAAAATATTTAATTACATATGGTAATGGATGCTAGGTAGACTTATTGTGGTGATCATTTTGCAATATGTACATATATAGAATCATTATGTTGTACACCAGAAACTCATATAATATTATATGCCAATTTTATCTCAATGAAAAAAACCAACTTAATTGTAACGATTTAGGATAAAAATATATATTAACATATTAATATATATCCTAAGTTTTTCCAGATATGCATTTATCATATACATTATTCTGTGGCTTCATATAGATATATATTATATATATATATGTAAGTGATATTTCAGAAAAGAAGTAATTGAACAAAAATATTTCCTACTTCACAACATTATAAGACCAATTCAAAATTATATATTACGGGAGTTGCAAATGCGCCAATACCCAGAAGTTTAGCCTTGTCTTGTAAGAGCTTATCTTTTTAGCTTATCTCATAATAGCTTGAGATTTTCTAGATCCTTTCATGTTACCACACTTCCTTTCCCTGAGTATATGTGTATTTTAATAGTTCCCTAAAATAGTTCCAAACAGCATGCACACAATTGATTAGTATCATTAGAATCTATTTTAGAAAACTGTGATTACACTACTTAAAAATAGGTATTTGATACTCAGCTCATAGAGCATCAAGTCATTATATGCTAATATTGCATAAATGTGTGACTGTGAAATTTCTGCAGCCTCCACTAATTATTTTTTTGTCTATTAACAGTTCTTATGAGCCACTTAATCAATTGGATATACACATTGTAAGTTGAAAAGGAAAATATAATGGCATTCTTTGAGGATATTCTATTCTTCCACATTAGTTTATATTTTTTTTATAATAACTAGTTAAGCTACTTCAGAGCTATTTACATTTAACTTGCTCTGATGAATTGTGTTATCCACTTAAATAACAGAATTTTCAAAAATTTTGTTATATCTGTATTAAAAGGAGATTCATGCTTTCTAGAATGACTAAAATGATGACAATTTTAATAGTAAGATCCACCAGGAATGACACAGAGTAGCTTGTTTTCAGTCTTGGAAATAATTAGAATAATATATAACAAACTACTCTATTGTTAAAAAATATTTGTGTAGTTTGGAAAGAGGTTCCTGAAGGTTAATTAATTTTCTTTCTTTCCTTCTTTCCTTCTTTCTTTTTCTTTCTTTCTTTCTTTCTTTCTTTCTTTCTTTCTTTCTTTCTTTCTTTCTTTCTTTCTTTCTTTCTTCTTCTTCTTCTTCTTCTTCTTCTTCTTCTTCTTCTTCTTCTTCTTCTTCTTCTTCTTCCTTCCTTCCTTCCTTCCTTCCTTCCTTCCTTCCTTCTTTCTTTCTTTCTATTATATTATCTTTCTTTATCACTTGCTAATACTAACGCTTGACTGTGAATGACACTTATATCTGGAGTTATTTCTCATGGGCAACAATGGTGTCAAAATTAGGAGGAACCAATAATGGAATCGTACATGTAAGATTACCTGTTACCACACCATTCTCTTCCTTCTTTGAGTTCTCATATCCTACTGTAAGAAAATCGGGATTAATAGGGTTTGATGTGCTCCTGATAAAGATTGTTTGTGTAGGTAGTAGAGGCCTGGAATAGAAATAGAATTTATGATTAAGGATAACCTAGCCATTTAAATTACAAACTAAAACTATGTTATGATAACTCTGACACACTTTCACTGAGATGGGACTCTTCATTTCCTTGAGCGATGTAGCAGTATTTCTCTGAAACAGGGGTGTGTCAACAGCTAGTGTGCCATTTACGTGTATATTTTATTCCTCATCACCATCAACAAAAAGGGTTACTGAGTTCTCAGTAAATATTTGGTAAATTAATATTTTAAGAACAAGTTTTTTTCAGAGGAGGATAAACAAGACACTCCCCCCCCCAAATCTCAATGAGTCCTCTCAGCAAACTAAATTATAAAATTTTAGGTAAAGCAATTTCCTCTCTGCAAAGTTTAGACTATCTCTGTTAGCAGGCTCCATCTAATATTTGGCCTCTGATTAGGAAAAGGACGATTATAGTAGCAGAACAGTAGTGGTGACCGGGCAAACCAATGAAAGATCTGCTCACTTCACTTTTTTACCAAGACTATATTATTAAGCATGATCATAGAAATATGTTGAAAGTATCTTAAAGATTTGAAGGTACAGTGGTTTTACTCATAAACCACAAATTCTACCAACTCAATTCATATCTAAACATCCTGTAGCCTGAAATAGATTTTTAAAAATTTATAGACAGTGGAGATTCAGTGAATGCATGGGGAGTATGATGCAGTCATTCTTCAAAAGTTGTGTAGCACGAAAATAGTGAGGTGACAAAAAGCCTTTGCCGTATGTGCCGGCACAATTTAATTAGGTTAGAAGTACCAGAACCTAGTGCCCTAGAATTTATACTCCAGGTAGAAGCAATCTTATCCTTATACTTAAGATCATCAAAAGTATTTTTTCATGTGGTTTTGTGCTTATGGCAGTTTATGCTCTTGTTTCACGTCAAATTTTCCCTAGTGGTTTACTATCCATTGATGACTGTTGCTTGAATCCTTGAAGCAACTCTTTCATTAGAAGTTGCAAAGTGATGCTTTTCTAATCCATTATGTATGCTTCATTTATCATCTTGAAATATTCTACATAAAAGAAATTTTCTTTATGTACTAAAGCTAATTTGTTACCCTGAAATATTATTAATCCTGGAAAGGCAAAATTGATGCTTATATCTAAACATTTTGTTATAAATTTTCAGAATAATGAGTTGATGCCTTTAGCAATCTCCAATGGAGTTGTTCCCAACCTTTTCCTCTTCTGCTGTTCTCTTCTTGTCTTTCTTTCTTTCTTCCCTTATTTCTTCCCTCTCTTTCTTCCTTTCTCTTTCTCTTCCTTTCTTTCATCTACTTTCTGTCTTTCTTTTGTCTTTCTCAATTTCTTTGATCCCTCTTTCTTCTTTTATTGATGAAGTCAGAGCTTTTAAAATATGTTTGATGTGTTTTAATCAACTTTAATAATTTTCTTCCATGTTCTAAGCCTCTCGATTTAGGCCAGTGTAAGCTCTTTCTGTTGGTTCTCATATTTTTGAACTGATCCCAGTAGTCTTTGTATCTTTCTTGTTTTCTGGAATGAAAAGGGGTCCTAAGCTGTTTGTGCGTGTGTGTTTCTGTGTGTATGATTGTGTGTACACGTGTGATCAGATCTTTATGTCATGTAAGAATTCATTCATTCAATTTTGAGTTAATTTGATGGATGGAATAGGCAAAAATTGTTCTCCATTTATTAAATTGATCTCACTTTCTCAACCATAGTAAATCATCGGAGTAAAACAAAAGTACATGGCATCCAGTTTGGGAGAAGATATTTTAAGACACAATAAGATGACTTCCAGTTTCCACTCAAACATGTGAAGAGCTGGGAAGCCATCACTCCTATTCTCACAGCAAGAACAAAGCTAAACAAACTGAAAATCAATGAGTATTCTAAGATCATAAGAGAATTGAGGTCACAGAACAAACAGCCTTCCCCAAAATTGGAGAAATAGGTAGATGCAGGGAATACAGACAAGTTTATCAGAAGTTGTGGAAGCCACTAACTGAAAGTTACTCAAACAGTAGCTTCAAAGAATTCCTAGAGGCTGAGCATAGTAACATGAGAGTTATAATCGCCCAGATGTGTAGGCTCTGGAGACACCCTCACTTCCCCAGGTTTTACTTCCAGGAGTCCCACTAGATTCTCAGGTAAAGATTGGAGAAAATTCTCCTCATGCTGGGCCAGAGAGAGGGAAAAGTAACCATTCTGAAATAAACCCAGAGCACTCTCCCCAACAAAGCCCTAGGCAAAAAACTTCACCAGAGCTAAATCTGATGTGAAGGAAAGCAAATGAGCCAACTCTAGCCCTTGTAAGCCTTCCTGGATTACCCAAGGGAAGGGGCGTGCAAAGCTGAGAAACACTTGCGAAGGTCGTAGCTCAGAGGCACACACCCACTAAAATACTGAGATCTAATCTTTCCCTACAATGTAACACAGCAACGGGATTCCTGTATAACAACAAAGAATTGCAACAATGAACTGAAAGGCTTAAGTTCTATTTAAGAACGAGAAATCCAAACAAAAACCCCAAGCCAACAAGGGAGACAAAAACAGGGACACTAGAAAAACTGAAGCGTCTGACACATACAGCTACAGTAAACAGTGAGTACACCCTGCTTCCTAGGCAGATAAACACGAAACCTATACTAACAACATAGTTACTTCAGTTCCTATTACTCAATACAACATGTCCAATTTCCAACAAAAAATTATAAGACACGCTGAAAGGTAAAAAAAAAAAAAAAAAAAAAAAAA